>NC_064850.1:150443506-150743506 GCF_024139225.1 Suncus etruscus | reverse complement strand
TCGTTGCTGGATTGACCTGGGGCTTCTAGACACGTGGGTCAGCCCCAAGTGCTGTCCTCCAAGGGACAGGCTAATGTGCCCCATTCAGGAACAGAGAGATCTGTGGTGGGCATGACAGACTGCAGGATCCTGGGTGTCTGGCCTGCCTCAGCCTTCAGGGTCTGTCAGAGTTGGGTGGGCTGGGCCCTTCTCCCCATAGCTCATGGGAAGGAACCCTGATCCCTGCTATTTCAGCAGTCACCATGAGCCAAACTAATATCTGTGCCAGTGGTCCAGCCTCTGATCGGTCTCGGCTGTGAAAGGCTGGCCTTGTGCAGGCATTCAAACATGTTACCAGGACACCCACTAACCCAGGGATAAAGAACCCCAATGTTTGCAGCAACCTACAGTTCATGGAGCAGAAATCTCAACACATGCACAGCAGCCAGGAGTACAGCCACATCTTGGGGGACAAGGAGGAAGGGGAGTCCTCTGTTACATTCAAGAGGGGGGATTTCAGGTCTGAGTTGAGCTAACCTAGTGGATTCCTGGTCCCATCAGGAAACTATGACCAATCCACACCAGCTGTTGAGCCTTGCTCAGGCCCTTCTCCTTATCTGCCTCTTGTGGTTTTCCTGTAACCTTCCTCTGCAAGAAAATCAGATTCCCCAACAGGACTCTTCAGGGAGGTCCACACATTTCCACACATATGTATGTGTGCATGAGTATCCTGACACACTTGTGCTATGTGTCCAGAAAAGATCTAAGATGGGGTCTAAGTTGTGTCTCTTGTAAGAATGTTTCACTGGGGATCTCAAGAAGGGCTTTGTGATGCTGGGGCTTCAAGCAGCAGCAGAGCTTGTGACTGGCCTAAGTGAGGCCCTGTGCTGGATCCCCACCACTACTAACATAAAATCCTGGAGCTGGAGAGATAGTGGCAGTCAAGTGCTTGCTTTGCACATTCCTGACCCAGGTTCAACCCCCAACATCTCTGAAAAGAGACAAGAGTAACACTTGAACAAAGCTGGGTGTGCCCCTAAAAAATAAATTTCTGCTCTTCCTATTTTCCTGGTGTCCAAATTCCCCGCTGCAAATAGATGCTACATTTATAACAAAAATAAATCACTGCTTGGAAGAAATGTCCCATCAGTTCTGAAGAAAATTCAAGAAGGCAGTAGTAGCACTTGGTTCCAAGGACAAGTGCTGAGGTTTCCCGTGCATAGTGATGGTGTTTCACAGTCTTGCTCTCTGCAATTTCTCTTTCCATCCCTATGTAGTACTCTGACACCTCTTGGCTGGGTCCTAGGCACCAAGTGGCTCTTCCACCCACATTCGCCCAGGCCCACCCTGAACTGTCTAGGCCTTTTTACTTCACACAGCCATTCCCACTGGTAGGCCTGGGCTGCCTCTAAGCAGCTGAACATATTCTCCCAGGAGTTCAGACTATCTTTGGCCCCTGGAGTCAGTTCTACAAAGGCTACGACTCTTCCCACAGCCCTAGCCCCACACTACCGAGGGTGACAGGCAACACCAAGGCAGGTCTCAAATTCATGGAAGGTTCTAATGGACCAAGCCCCCAAAAATCTGGGAGGTTTCTTGGTCCCGAGACCCAGGAGTTGGAACATGAGGAGTCCCCAATTTATGGGGAGAGGCGAGTTGGGGAAACAACCTGGGCACCATGGCCTAAGCATCACGTCTCTAACCACTATTGAGTGTTAGAAGGATTTGAGTACTTACATTCCATTTATCCTTTTAAAAACTATCCAGCTCGTCTGAAGGCAGAGATTCAAGAGAGAGATAGAAAACTCAAGTTAAAACCCACTGGCTGGGCTGTACATCAGGGGGTAGAGTTGGGGAGGGCAGCAGCATGCTCGGTCCTGCCCCTCTAAAGCCCAGATAGACTTCTTGGGAGTCCTGACTGTGCTCTGATCTAGCAGCTCTGATCTAGGAGCCAAATGCTCATGGACACCCCAATTCCAGCTAAGAGGGGGCACACAGGCCCATATCTGATAGCCAGGGGCTCTGGTGCATGCCTTAGGGGGCACAGCAGAGTCCTGGGGTATCCTCTCTGCCATGTGACCAGTACAGAGCCTGGCAACCAAACAAGGAGGATCCGGTGTACAGGGCTTTCCCAAAGAGGACGCAAGCCCCTGCATCTGCCTTCAGGGCCTGTTTCTCCTTGCCTGGTGATTAAGCACCTTGTATCCAGCGTCTGGGGCCAACAGTGGCCATGTGGCTGCATATCCAGTTGCAGAGACTACACAGCAGTTTAAGGAGCCATCCAGAATGAGGCACCAGCGGCTAAACACCCCACAGCATCACAGAATGTGTCCAACAATTAAGAAAAAGGGGGAAATAGCATTTGCTTTTCCTGCTCTATTGGCCTCTCTAACTGGCATTTGTTTGCTGTTGCCACCAATAACCACATGCCTAGCAATACCAGGAGCCAATGGGCTTGCAATCTTGTTTTAGACCATTGGTCTGGGGCTGACCCGGGGTCAGTAGCCAGCATCCCATCTGGTTCCCTCAATACCATCAGGAATGATCCCTGAGCATCGCCAGGTGTGGGCCCAAACCAAAAATAAATAAACATCCCTTGGCAAATCACAAACAGTCCTTTTAGAGGCTCTGAGCTCATAAAAACAAAAACGTGAAATTAAGAGTTAGAGTGATAGTACGTAGGTACTTGCTTGCACTGGTCCTCCCAGTTTTGATCCCTGGCATCCCATATTATCCCTCTGAGGACGACCAGAGCAGAGCTCCAAAACCAAAACCAAAGTATCTAAAATCGCACCGCTTGTGAGCAGACACAGAAGTTCCCAGAGTCAAATGACCCAAGGAACACAGTCAATCGCAGCAGGAAAGCCTGGGGTTTTTCTGGGCAGGACGCAGCCTTGTCCCCTAAGCCTGGAGAATGACCAGGGCAGAGTTGCTGCAGTCCAGAGCCTCCATCTGTCAGCTACTGTCCTTAGGAGAAAAGGAACAGGGGGTGAGTGCCCTTTGGTTTCAGGGAAGAGCTTCTCGCTGCCCACCATGGTCACGAGGGTTGAACTTAGCTGAGGAAACAGGCCCCGCCACCCAAGAGGTGCCCTACTCACCTGTGGCCTGGCAGAAGAGGTGGAAGTTTCCCAGAGCATGTACATGCTGCATCTGGTCGCTGAGCAAAGGTGACAAGAAGGTGACCCCCGAATTGCTGTCAGGCCACAAGCCTGAGGCTGGCCTGGGGCCTCGGGGAGAGGACGCTGAGTCAGGGCCCAGACAGGACAGAGAGGAGCCCCGAGGAGAGAGGGGCAGAGGAGCAGAGGCTGGAGATAGGATAGAAAGAGAGAAAGAGGAGCTGAGGAGTGGCAGTTAGGGGCAGGAGTGCCAGGAAAGGAACAATTCTGGAGATCAGCAGCACACACACACACACACACACACACACACACACACACAGGAAAGGAACAATTCTGGAGATCAGCAGCGCACACACACACACACACACACACACACACACACACACACACACACTGCAGCTTCCAGCAGGCAAATAACATGCATCCGTGTCCAGGATATAAGTGTCTAGTTTATTTGATTACTTTGCAAATGTATACAATTCCAGGTAGAAAAATAAAAACAAAGTAAATCTTATAAAACACGAACATGACACCAAAACAGTCCTTTGGAGCTGGGGGACTTTCCCTGGCTGAACACAGCTGGGCTCCCTGCCTGGAAAACACTGGCTCTTTCACTGGGCCAGAGGGCTGTGGCAGGGGCCTCTCTGGGTGTAGGGATCTCCCTTGCCCCTGCCATCAAACAGGTTCCAAGGGCACAGCACATGAGAGTGAATGGGGGCAGTGGGTTGAGGGAGAAGGAACAGATGGTGGCGCTGAGATGACCTGACAACTTTTCACTGGCCTGGTACGCAGAAGGGACATACAGCTGGGCTGACCCCCCAGCTCCCCCTTCCCTGGTGCAGGTGTGAAAATCTCCCACCTCCTCTCCCCCTTGAAAAAAATGTCAAAGAAGAGAACAATAACAACAAAAAGTACAGAAAGAAAATCTCTCTGAAAACCAAGTTTCCCTCAAGGAATCAAATAAAAAAATTTAAAAAGTTGCCTGTGAGCTGGAGAGATGGGTTTTGTTTGTATTTCTAAAAAAAAAAGTGAAGAGAATGCATTTAGCAAAAATAAGTTTATCCCTGAGAATCTGAAACAACGTAAGTCCTATCTTTATTCTGACAGAAACATAATCTAGTGGCGGTCCCTCTTCAAAAGATTAAAGCATCTACACTTCAGCAATTAAAAGAAAGAAACCAAAACGATGACCTAATAGACCGACATAAGTGAAGCCAAATCCTAAACTTAATTAAAATAAAAATTACAGAGAAAAAAAGGTCCGTGCAAATCTGGGCAACACACGATAAGTTACCAATCTGATAAAACTAAAACATTATTTCCAATCTGGAATTAAATTATCGTTCAGTGGCTGTGATGGGATCAGGGGCGGACGCAGGGGCCCGTGGTGGTCCCATTGTTCCCATCCCTGGGTGAGGACCCCGTCCAAGTACTCCCAGTCCCCCAAGTCACCTCAAGGTTGGGTCGGGTTCACTGTCTTCCCAGAAAACAAAGACACCACATTACACGCTTGACCCAAGAGAAAGAGACACAGAAGACGGAGGTTTGTGACCACCCTGATGTACCAGGGGACCAAGAAACAGAACAGGGAAGACCAAGAGCATACAGGGCTGATGCCTCAGTCCCCGTCGGCATCTGAGTCGGCGAACTTGAGCTCGCACTTGACGTCAAATGGCCGGTCCCGGATGGGGAGATCGTCCAGTTTCTGTGAATCCTCGCGGTCGGTGGGTGCCCGGCTAGCCATGGTGTCCTGCTCTGTCTCATAGCCCGTATCCAGGGCTGGCCTGGCCTGTGTGCCATTGTGCTGGGAGTAGCTGCCCTGCTCCACCAGTGTCTCCTTCACACTCTGCTCACAGTCGGAAAAGTCAGGCGCTGGCTCCTTTTTTCCCAACAGTACAGCTGAACGAAACTTGAGGCATTGGCTGGGCAGATAGCCCTTGTAGCAATTGTAGGAGAAGAGGCTGAGGCAGAGGAGAAAGAAGAATAGGAAGAGGAACATGAGGAGGCGGTTGTCACTGGACTTGAGGTACAGCGTCTTCTCCGAGTGCAGCTGGGGCACTGTGTTGATGACTATCTTGTGCTCACAAGCGGTACTGGTGGGCGCTGAGCTGGCAGGCAGGGTGGCAGCACTGGGTCTGGGGGCTCGTGGCATGGGGGTTTGCGGAGGGGAGTCCTGGGTGGGCCCCCCGAATGCTCTGGGGGTGAGCTTGCTGCTTTCTGTGCGGGTGACAGGAGGGCGGGAGGCCGGCATGGTCTGAAGGGGTACCCGGACCTCAAGGACGTGCTTGGCCAGCAGCTGCAAGACTGTCCGATTGCGAACCTTCTCTTCGGACAAGCACTGGTATACCCCACTGTCCCCCTCGGACAGGTTGAAGATGAGCAGATTCTTCCTGCCCAAAAGGCTGTATTTGGGGCTCTCGGCCGCGACCACGCCATTCTGGAACTTCCATACCACCCGTGCCAGGTTGGACTTTTGGGAACATTTGAGTTCGGCTGTGCTGCCGTGCTTGAGAAAATGCTGCCGGAAACTTTCTTTAAATTTATCTGGAACATCAAAATAAACGTGCACACTTGTCAACAACCCCGCTCGCCAAGCGGCTGCCACCTTCTAGTTCACAACTAGTTCAACGGGCTCAGAGAAGAGGACATGGGGTTGTACCCACTGGAGCAACAGGAATCTTCCAGAACCACCAAGAAGATAGTGGAGCTTTGGCTTGATGAGGAGCCAAGTCGAAACACCCTGGCTGGGCTGCCGGCAGACGATGTGAGGGCCAGTCACACCAGCTGCCAGCGGGGCTGGGGTTAGCACAAGGAGCCCCCTCCCCACGTTAAGCGGAGTGAGAAGCAGCTCAAGAGTGGCTGTGAGAGTCAGACCAAGGGATCCCCAGGGTCAAGAGACACATTCAGTGTGGCTTCACACGGTCTTCTCTGCAGCAAGGGACCCAGAGTGCACTGGGGTTCCAGCCAGACTCGTGTTCTAAGAAAAGAAAGCAAACCCTACGGGCCCATCACCTCCCCAGGCCACAGCAATGCCTGTCTCCAGATGGTAGCAGTGGGAGAAACTTACCTGGGCAGCTGGACACGTCTCCACTCATGTCCTGGATCAGAGACCTACAAGACAACCGCAATCATGCAAGAGGTCCTGCCAGTGCACAAAAGCACATTTTCCCCCAGGGGCGGGGCATATGCATGTTGAGCAAGGTGTGTGCACAAGGACTTCCCTAGAGGGCAGGGCCTGTTCATGTGGGGAGGAGCCTACTTTCCTGTGATCATGCAAGAGGTGCTCAAGGCACCCCCAGGGCAGGGTGTATGCATATAGGGCAGAGCATGTGCACTTGGCACTTCTCTAGAGGGCGGGGCATGTGCCTGTGGGGTGAAGCCTGCTTCCCAGCAAAGGAGAATGTGTGGGGTGAAGCATGAGCTTGTATGGTAGGGTGAATGCTTGTAAGTGGGGTACCCGCGCAGCTCCTACCTGTGGGAGCTGTGAGTCTCATTCAGGGACACACAAGTGGCCTCCGCGGGGCTCCAGGCACAGTAGGGGTCTCGGGCCAGCACGCAGTCCTGGCAGGAGCTGTGTTTACAGAAGGCCACGGGGACCTGCACTACTCCTGACTTGGAGCCTGCATAAACAAACTTCCGGCCCTGTGGGTGTGGAACAGGAGAGTGGAAGGCAAGTTAGCTGGCTCTGGCCTCCTCCCTCAGAACCGGTGCTGAGCAGGGCGCTGAGCAGGGTCAGACCCCAGAGGACACTTTCGGAGGAGTTTCCGTGCAACCCTGAGGGACACTGGCCTTTGTCCACAAATTTCCTCGCTCTTGACTTTGGCCAGAGATTGATTCTGCCTCTCAGGGGCCTCCAAAGCTGTCTAGGACCTCTGATCGCCAGTGGAGGAGTGGGAATCTGGCCATGGGTACAGAATGTCTTAACCAGATCAGACACCATGGCACTGCTATTCCAGAGTAAATCACAAATGAATAAACCACATAAATGAGTAAACTACAGTCATGGAGTCAGCAAACTGGGTTCACAAGTGAGGGTGTCACATCCTCAAGATCCCATGTACCCTGTACGGGTACTCAGAACTTCTCTCCTTTGCCTGGGAACCCCAAGTACACTTGCTGAGGTTCCCTAAACACATCCTGGTTTGTAACCCCACCCCCAATGCCCTTTTTTGCCTAAGCTTTCTTTTGTGATATTAATCCCACCTAGATGATCAGACCCGCCCACACCTGAGATGGGACAGGCTGTTTTAAATAAAGAATAAAAAAGTCAGGCTTGCGGGGAGGCGAGAGAGAAGCAGAAAGGCAGAGATGGGGCCAGAGAGATAGCATGGAGGTAAGGCGTTTGCCTTGCATATAGGACAGAGGTTCAAAGCCGGGCATCCCATATGGTCCCCCGAGCCTATCAGGAGTGATTTCTGAGCATAGAGCCAGGAGTAACCTGAGTGCTGCTGGGTGTGACCCAAAAACAAAACATAACAAAAAAGCAGAGAGAAGCAGCAGAGAGCTCAAGAGAGAGACTCATGGCGGACAGAGCCATGGAATAAAAGCAAGCTGATTTGGATAAAATTTTAACTGTTTGTGAATTATTTCTCCTCTACTACCCTTCATCAGACCCGTCAGCCTCAGGCGTTAGAAACATGGCGCCTAGGGCAGCCTCACCCAACATGTGGATCTCTTTATATTTTTATTCTACACTGGTTGGCAGCAGAAGGTTCACATCCAGCTCGGATTTTATACTGAGATGAGACCCGATGTCTGCAGAAGAGCCAGAGTGGCCATGAGTGCAAGAGGCCATCTTCCTCTGTGCCCTCACCTCTCTCCATGTCCCCTGCCTTCCTCTGTGACCATATCTCCCTCTGTGCCCTTCCCTCCCTCCATGCCCCCACTTCCCTTCATGCCCCCATCTGCCACTGTGCCCCTACTACCTCCCCTTGTGCCCCCTGCCTCCCTCTCTGCCTCTTATCTACCTCTGTAATCCCCCTTATGAGGAATGGGCATTGAAGGGAGGAAGCAGTGCCTCTTCCAGGATGGACACTACAGTTAACCTGTGGAGGCCAGGTGAGCTCAAGTTAATACAAAGGAGTGGGAGACAGACTTTCTGGGTAAGCACAAAGGGCCAGCAGGGCCTCCCAGAAATCTTGGTCAGGTTGAGAAAGCCCAATTAATGCACTGCAAGTGCCCAATCTGCTCTCCCTAGCACCCTCATACCCGCTCCTAAGTAGCAGCCAGGTGCACACAGGCAGGCCCAGACCCTGGCAAAATGTGGCACCGGACACTGCAGGATCTGCCTGAGGCCCCCAGGCAGAGCAGGTGGGGAAGGCATTCCCTGTAGGGTCAAGGTCCTTCCCTGCAGGGCCTGCCTAGAGCCTGAGGGATGGGATCACTGCTGGGTACAGACTAGACAGGGAACCCTAACAAGAAATGGGGAAGCTCATACCAGAGGCAGGACCCAGCAGAGACACCCAGGGTCTCCTCTTCCATCCCCTCTAAAGAGGAGGAAACTGAGGCAGGGTGAGTGCAGTTCAGCCTTACTGCCCCAACACCTCCCAGACATATATCTAGCTGTCCATTCCTGGCCCCATCCCCAAGTGTGGCAGGAGCCCAGCATCCATCCCAGGTCAAATCCACTGCCCTGTGTGAGGTTCTCACACAGTCCCACTAATCAGGGTTGATGCTTGTGTGTGTGTGTGTGTGTGTGTGTGTGTGTGTGTGTGTGTGTGTGTGTATTTGTTGAAGGATCTGGGGCCACTCCTAGACACCTGCCTAGCCCTCTGAGCTGTCTCCTAGGCCAACATCACACTGGAAACAAGAGGAGGAAGGATGAGGGAAAATGTTCTGTGCCAATGCCCATGGCACACCTGGAGAGATCTGAGTGACTAAGGATGTCTGGCTGGGATGTTCAGGCTGAGTCCCAGAACAGGGACTCACATTTAAGACCAGTGCTAGTCCTCAGAGCCTCCTGGTCAGCAAGAGAAACATCCTTAGGAGCCTATGGGACATGCAGTTGCCCATATTTTCCCACAAGAGGGCGCTATCCAGCAGTCAAGGAGGGGTTGACACAGGCTTCCTTTGTTCCCAGTTTTGCACCATTCACCTCACTACAGCTCTATAGCACAAAGGACTTTGTCTAAATGTGGTGGTGCCCCGGGCTTGGCAGACAAGCTTGGTGTCAGTGGTTTCCTACCTTTGTGGAAGATAACAGGAGTGTCTGCACAGGCTCTGAGTCCCGGAACAGCTGAATCTCCTCGATGATGTGGGCATCACCGTTTAGGTTGATGGCCTTGTGCAGGGCACCCCGGTCTGCAATGTGAAAGCCATAGTCACATGCTCAAATGGAGGACAGAGCTAATACCATTAGCTGTCGTGGCAAATGATGCCCTTTCCCTCAAGAAGAGGAATGACAGTAACAGTTTCACATTAGACACAAACAGGCGAAATAAATAATTAGATCCTAAGCCTGACCAATAGTACATTAGTTGACCCTGTTTGATCCTGGGCACCTCCATATGATCCCCTGAGGCAACCAGGAGTGATCCAGGTGTGTAGAGTCAGGAATAAGCCCTGCACACTGCTGGGTGTGGTCCCCAAACCAAAAAGCAAAAAATGAAATCCTAATGGTATGGGTAATTCTAGGGGTGGGCTCTCAGGGGCCCTGGCTGGCTGTACTCTGAGGGCCATATATGTCCTTTGGATTTGAATCAGATTCAGGTCCATAGCTGCATGATAGGCCAGCACTTTAACTCCAGACTTTCCTTCTTTTTGCGATGCTGAAGGTTTACTTCTGATGAAGCTTGAAGACCCTAAATGGTACTTGGGAAGAATCCAGGGCAGTTGTGTGCAAAGCCAGTCCCTGTTTGCTGTATTAGTGCTCCAGGCCCAAATTCCTTTTAATGACAAATAAAAGAGCATTTAGCTCTAATACCTTTCATCCGGAAAGGATGAGTAGCCCATGCCACCCCACTCCTCATCCCGGAAGCACTGCAGGACCCCAGGCTACCAGGAAGCCACGCCTGTCCCTGGCAGGACAGGACAGGTCCATGCCTGCTGGGCTGGCATGTGGGCACCACCTGAGCTTCTTCTGCAGCAGTTTAGATCCGCCAGACCTGAATTTCTAGCTAGACTGGCAGGGAACATGACCCTGAGCCTGGGCCCAGGTGGTGTAATGGTCACAGGTCTGGTGTCCCCCATATGCTGGTGTCTGGAGAGACACCATCCCCCACAAATGTCCAGCACTCACCTGTGCCAACAAACAACACATCATAGGCCATCCCGTCCAGGGTGTGGGTGTGGTCCACCACAATCTGCGTGTAGTTCACGCCGCTCTTAATGAGTCGTGGCTTGTTGTCTGCTGGGGTCACAGAGTCATCCATGAGCGGGTGGTCCTTGACGAACTGCAGGGTTTTGTCAGGCAGGCTGAGCGAGCTGGAGAAGTTGGCAGCCCGTGCTGCACGGTCAATGCACTGTAGGGAAATGGCAATGGTCAGTGGTACACCTGGGCACCCTATCATCAGACTGGGGGCCTAGTAGGGGCTTTTCATGAAAAAGGGCAAAAAACCAGGTGACCTCACCCCTGGAATATGAAGGTGCAGTCATAGAGCATTTGGAAATGTTCAGTCTGTTTGGAGGGGGCAGTGTGGGAATGGAAGGTGAGTCGATCCTGAGCCACATCCTCTGCCTAGACACAGTAATCTTTTATCCAGAACATGGATTGTGCCCACAAGTAGGGACAGGGGCATTTCCCACCTCTTCACAGAGCATATAAATGGTTCAAACTGCCAGAAACGAAAATTTAACACCGATCACTGATAGCCTTCCTAGAAGGAACAGGATAGTGAAAGGACTACAGAAATGATTTGAAGTCTTTCTCCCTGGTGGGTGGCCACCGTGTGAATACAAGTGAATAAGTTCACTTAGAAACTGGAGGGCTGGAGCGATAGTACAGGGGTTGAGGCATTTGACTGGCACTTCAGAAGGATCCCTGAGGACATAGCCAGGAGAAAAATCTGAATACTGCTAGGTATGCCCCTCTTACACCCCCCCAAAAAAAATCCAACAATTTCTAGATAAAATACACCAATTTCAGGAGAGGAACTGTGATTCCTACTAAAGAGCAAACCATAGGAGCTGATCAGAGCATAAAGGCAAAGAAATACCTCTGCAGAAGTAGAAAATGAAACAGACCTAATTATATTATGCAACACGAAGTTCACAAACAGCCCAGACCAGCCTTCTGGTCTGGACAGAATGTGGCAACAGCAGTTTCACAACTCAAAAATGAGAAGAACCAGGGTATGCTGTGTGTGTGCGTGTGCGTGCATATGTGTGTGTGTGTGTGTGTGTGTGTTTGTGCATGAGTGTATGTCTCAGAGTGTCTGTGGATGTATATGTACTTCCAGTCCCTTTCAGTCTGTCCCGCCAGCTGCACTTACCGCTCCAGGTCGCGGCGTGGGCAGGGCCCCATTGTAGCGCACCCACTTGGTGTGGGATTGCTCCACTGTGGTACTCTGCATGTATTTGCCTTTCGAGAAGACAGCCTCCACTGTGGACAGGTTGTACGCACACACTGCCGACAGTCCCACATTGTTCCTGGGAGGAGGGTCAGTGTGAGGCACTGCAGGAGGTGGGTCCACATCCCACCTCCCTGCCCCCGGACTGAGCACTCACAGTTGTGGAGTGAACACCCCATAGAACACAGGCTCCTTGAGGTCCTTGGCCCGAAGGACAAACACATCCTGCAGCACGTTAAAGACCAGGTTGCTGTCAGGCCTGGCACACACCAGTCTGGCCTTGAGGAACGACGTCCACTTCTTCTGTAGGGTGCGCAGGCCACCTTGGTCCCCCTGGAACCGAAAGTGTGCATGGTCAGTAGAGGATAGAAGTGCTCACGAGTGATGAGCATGGAGGGTCGATTCTAACCAGGATCCCCCTACACCACATAGGCCTGAAGGACGGGAAAAAGCAAACTGCCTGTGAGCAGTGAGGGGCTGCTGTTGCCGACCAGGGCCAAGGGCAAGACACAAATGCAGAGAACAGGCTCGACTCGGCGGAAAGTCGCAACAGCAGTGCCCAAAGAGGCATGGCACATCCAGCCCAGAGACTGGCAGGGCTCAAAGTGGCTCAGACTCAAGGGTCAGGGCATGGCTAGAGAAGCCCCGCTTTCCTGAGGCGTCCTCGTGGGCTACTGGCCTGTACCTCCTCTCACCTCCACTCAGGGTCTCAACACTCTTAGTGGTCAAGGTGTGACGGGTGTGTGTGTGTGTATGTGTGTGTGTGTGTGTGTGTGTGTGTGTGTGTGCCTGTACCTCCTCTCACCTCCACTCAGGGTCTCAACACTCTTAGTGGCCAAGGTGTGACAGGTGACAGGTGTGTGTGTGTGTGTGTGTGTGTGTGTGTGTGTGTGTGCCTCCTCTCACCTCCACTCAGGGTCTCAACACTCCTAGTGGCCAAGGTGTGACAGGTGTGTGTGTGTGTGTGTGTGTGTGTGTGTGTGTGTGTGTGTGTGTGTGGCTTTGGGCCATACCTACATGTTGCCCCATTTGTTGGGTCCCGTTTACTCCTTTGTTGATTATTTGAGTATTCGCAAAGAGCTCCCAGAATGAGAAATTGATTCCCATCCTCTTGTCCCCTTTTGGGGGGAGATCTTGGTAATATTTATCTGCAGCAAATAATCCACATAGACAGGAGGTTTAAGGGGTAAAAGGTTGGGTGAAGAGAGTCCTTTGTCAGCCTGCTCCTAGCTCTAAAACACACCTCGAGCTAGCCAGCCAACTCTGGCAAAAGACCCTGAACACCTCACTCCCAAACTATTTATTCGACTCTCAACAGCGCCCCTACCTGGAAGTTCAAAGTGGGACAATAGGCAAAGAATAATCTTTTTTTTTTTTTAAGTTTTTGGTTTTTGGGCCACACCTGGCAGTGCTCAGGGGTTACTCCTGGCTGTCTGCTCAGAAATAGCTCCTGGCAGGCACGGGGGACCATATGGGACACCGGGATTCGAACCAAGCACCTTTGGTCCTAAATAGGCTGCTTGCAAGGCAAATGCCACTGTGCTATCTCTCCGGGCCCGCAAAGAATAATCTTATGGAAATATTTTCATATACAACACCCAGAGATGCTCAGAGGTCACACCTGTTGGGGCGAAGGGACAAGGCAAATGCCCTCCTTACTGTCCTAATTCTGCAAAAGTCAGAGTGTCCTGATTCCTCCAGATACCAGAAAGTACATGTATCCTCTTCAATGGAACGGGAGGGGGAACCTTGTTTATGCAGAAAACAGAAACAACTTCACCTGGGTGGCAGGAGGTGGTGAGGAAGTGGCCTGAAAAGCAAGGGGGACTCCTACTGACATTGTGGGGCACAAGTCCCCTCGCACCACCCTGTGCTGTCCTGAGAGTCTGGGTAAGTTAAGGGGGACACAGGGAGCTGGGTTGCAGTGGGGGCTGAGGCTCACCTTGCATACCCGTGCCACGCGAGGGATTAGGAGCTTGAAGACAAACTCATATTCCACAGACACTTCAGTGAAGAAGAAGAACACACGGTCATCCCCGCCTGTGGTGCTGTCAGGACTCTCCCGCACCACATCCGAGAAGACAAAACTTGGCTCTGTGGGGAGACACCCCGTCACCCAGTATGCAAAGGGCTGGGGTCTTCCATTACACCTGAGCCCCGGGCCGAGTCCAGATGGCCCCACTCACCTTCCCTCACTCTATGGGCGCTGTGCTGCTGCAGCCACAGCTAACTCACCCCCTCCCCTTCAAGAAGCCAGAGGGCTGAGTTGAGAGAGGGGCAAGCAAGTGTCATCCAACCTTGAGGCTGTGGCTCAGATGCAAGCTCCCTACCCAAATCCCTGAGTCCATGGGTGATGTCTTTGTCCATGAGGCCCTCAACAGTCACTGTGGAGTGCTGATTCCCAAGCACATTCCCACCCGTGGTATGAACCTGCAGCCCTAGAACCCCACATGGACCCATCCAGAAGTAATCAGGTACCCAGATTCAAGCCCTGGGCATGGAGCTCAGAGGCAAAGCCATTGGGATGTGGCATCCATCACCTGGTGAGTCAGTGATCTACCAGCCACCACTCTATGAGAGCCCTGGTGTGCCTCATGGAGGAAAGGACACTTCCTATCTGCCTGTAGTCCACATCTTGGGGTATGCAGTGCCCAGAAATCACCTGCTTTAGCAGGGAAGGGACACAGGCTTGGCCAGCTGGCAAAAGACAGAGGCTCCACCTGGTATGAGGGCAAGACCCCCCATGAGATCACCCTAGACCATGATGGCTCACCTTTTTGAGCCTGAGTGCCCAAACTGCCACACAAAACCAAAGAATTTCCTCAAAGTGCCAACACGTCGATTAAACCTTAATAATAAGATTTTAGTATCTTAAAGCTCTTTATAAATTTTTTGGGGGGGGTTTTGTCTTATGGGTCACACCCGGCAGCGCTCAGGGGTTACTCCTGGCTCTATGCTCAGAAATCCTCCTGGCAGGCTCAGGGGACCATATGGGATGCCGGGATTCAAACCATCGACCTTCTGTATGCAAGGCAAATGCCTTACCTCCACGCTATCTCTCTGGCCCCACACTTTTTAAATTTTATAAAGTTATTAATTGCCATGTGCCAGCTGCAAGGCCTTCATGTGCCACTGCTGGCATATGTGCCATAGGTTCGCCATCGTGGTCCCAGACTCACCGTTTAGCCATGGAATCGCATATTCTGTCCTCAGGGGGCTGTGTGAAGAATTCCGGGAGATGATGGGTTCACTCCCCAGGAAGTTGTAGGACGTCCCAGAATATAAGTCTCCATCTGCAGCAGGTCATAAGGATGGAGGAGATCAATGCCAGCAGTAGGACTGGTGCCTGGCACTGCCCTGTCCTTAGGAGCCAGGCTTCAGCCACTGACCCACTTGTCTAGCCTGCCCCCTGTTACACTTACATGGATTGTTTTATTCCATTCTAACATCATTCCTATCTTTAGATTTATGTACTTATTAGAGGCACTCTAGTTTGCAATACTGATGATGGGAGGGTTTCGCGTGCACAATATTCCAACACTGACATGCACAGTTTTATGCTCCATGTTCCATTGTATTCTATGCAACATGGAGCAATAACTAGCATTAAGTGAATAATTTCCACATCCAGTGAGAGCACAAATCAGCAGGGCCACACACAGGCCCCCAGGTTATTATGAGGCAGGAGGCAGCTTATAACACATGCCTCACACGTGCTCACTAGACTCCAGGCTGGAAAATCTGGAGGACCTGAACCAACATGATGGATGCAAAGTCTTTTCCACCTGTCCCACGAGGTGTGTCCTCGTGGACAAGCTCAAACCTCCCACTGTGGGTCTCCGAGAGATTCCACTTACATGGAATGTGAAGCAGAAGGAAATGACGGAAGAGGAGGAGGTAGAGTAGTGGGGCAGGCAACAGTGCCCTGGGAAGGACCGGGGTGCGTAGTTTGGGCACTTACCAACCATCACCGATGTGTAGGTATGGGCTGGGTCGAAGGGGCACCTCCCTTTGCCATCCTCATTTTTCCCCAGAAACTGGAACGATGTTAAATTCTACAGGAGGAAGGAATGGTTGGTATCAGCACCTCAGTTTCTGTGGCATTTGTGTCTTTGCTGGTTTTTAATTTTAATTATTATTATTGGTTTTGGGGCCATACCCGGTGATGCTCAGGGGTTATTCCTGGCTATGCGCTTAGAAATGGCTTCCGGTTTGAGGGACCATATGGGATGCCAGGGGATCGAACCACATCCAGTGGTATGCAAGGCAAATGCCCTACCACTGTGCCACTGCTCCGGCCCCGTGTCTATGCTGTGTTGTGTGTTCAAAGTCATTATGCTGGGAGTGGGAGGAGACACACAGGGGACCAAGAGGGGGAGGGGAATCACAGTGCCAGATACAGGCTGTGCTGGAGGAGGCACAGCCAAGCCAGTGAGCAAGCAGGTCAGCAGCCTGAAACTAAAGGATTCAAAACAGCAAGTTGGAGCCAAGGAAATAGTCAGACAGGAAACTCAGAAAAAGGGAAGCAGAGAAACAAGGGGAGAAGGAAGGGGCACGGACACACATGCCTATTGGCACAGCAGGTCTGCCTGAGGGAAACTGCACAGAGGCACCAGGAGGCTAGGGGTGCACAGAAGGCTGGCAAGGCTCCATGGCATGCTGCTGAAAATCACCTGCAGGGTTTGAGCTTTGGAGACTATAGAAAATAGGGTGTCTGCAGGCCCCAGCCAGAAATGGCCAATTACTTCTGTCCAGGATGCTTGGGACAATTAGCAGGATTGTGGCAGGGGTCTGCTAGCCACAGAGGCACCAGCTTCCCATTATGCTCGTGTGCACACACAGTTCCATGGCAGACACTTATGGGACCTGCAGCTCCAGGGTCAAGGCCAATGCTGCCTATACCACCAGACCCTGTGCTGTCCTTAGTTGAGAGATTCTTTTAGGGGGGCCTGGCTGCGGTGCTGGGGGTAGACTGAGGACCAACTGCCTGTGAGGCAACATGTTAGCCCCTGCGACTCTCCTGTTGTTCTTATTCCAGAAGCTGTCACTAAACAAGCAGAAGAGGGAAATAAAAATCACCGCAGCCCACAGCCCTGCCTTATCTCCACCACTGATGTATTTAGGGCATCAGCTGTGAACTCATGGCCACACTGCACTCAGCTCTGAATGAGTGTGAAGAGTCAGTATCCAGGGTAGGGCAGCCAGTTTCCCCCAGGTACACAAGTCAGAAGGTAGCAGAGAGAAGTCGCACAAGCACAGCACATCTTCCAGCACAGGCCTGACTCGCAGTTTCATGGACAGGACCCTGGCTTGGAAGGCTGGGGTCTTCTGTGGAGGGCCAGAGGCATGTCTTCAAGACCTCTGCAGGCAGGTGGTACCCAACTCACCAGGTGGTCACAGGTAGGTTGAAAGGCATTGGTGCCACACACGTACAGAGCCCCGGGGCCGAGTGGCTGGAGCACACGGATGTAGTTGAGACACTCGGTCTGCAGGGACAGAAAAGAGGCATCACCACCACCCGTCCTTCGGCTCCCAATCCAACTACATGCGGCCCTGAAGTCAACTTCCGGCCTGGCCTTCGCTGTCTCCCCACCCCCAATCCCTCCAGCATACAGCCTGAGACTAATCCCCACCCTAATTCTCACACTGGCTCCCCTGGGCTTGGCACAGGTTTTTGTCACCTCAGCTCCTCAACCAAGACCCAGGACCCCAAATTGCAAACATGCAACCTCAGATGGTTCTGACGACCCTGTGAGATAGCCTGGATGCACTTGGGCCAAGGGTGAGGGGATTTGGTCTTTGTGGGGAGTCCCTCTGTAGGGGACTCAGCCACAAGCCTACAGGTAAGGACAGGGAATGTCTGGGCTCCAGAAAGAGGCCGTGCTGAAGCCAAGCTACCACCAGGCTGGCCTGCAGGAAGGCAGGAGCCACTGAAGACCCCCATCCTGAGCAGCACAGTTCAGGACTTCATGGTCTGAGACACCTCCAGAGATGCCTCTGCTCTGCCAGGTGCTGATGCAGGGAGAAGCACTGAGAGAGGCCTGCACAGAGGGAAGCCTCTGCCTGCTTCCCTCACTGCCCATTCCTCTTACTCCCCACTTTTCTGAGGTTAGTAACTTTAGTGACATTGTTCTAGCACTTGGCTAAAAAACTATAAATTTTCTTTTTGTATGGGGAGCATTTCCTTCCTCCCTCTCTCCCTCCCTCCCTTCCTTTTTTAGTTTTTGGGTCACACCCGGTGGCACTCAGGGGTTACTCTTGACTCTGTGCTTAGAAATCACTCCTGGCAGGCCCGGGGGATCATATGGAATGCCAGGATTCGACCCACCGAACCACCGTCCACCCTGGATTGGCCACATGCTGTCCTACCACTGTGCTATCTCTCTAGCCCCTAGGGGGCATTTCTGCTGTTGCTAATGGTCAATTCCTAGCAGGGGCCCCTGCTGGCAGTGCTGGGGGGATCCTGCAGTGTGGGTGACAGAGATGGGGTGCCTGTGTGCAGACCCTGTGCCCTGGCCTTGCAGTCAGTGCCCTGGCGTTGACATTTTTGTTTGTTTTGTTTTGGGGCCATACCAGTGGCATTTAGGGGTTACTCTTGGCTTTGTGCTCAGAATTGCTTCTTGCAGGCTAAGGGGACCATATGGGATGCCAGGAATTGACCCTCGGTCCATCCTGGGTTGGCCACGTACAAGGCAAATGCCTTACCGCTGTGGTATCTCTCTTCTCCAGACCATACTATTTTTGATTTGTTTTGTTTTGCTTTTTTTTTTGGAGGGGGGCACCTGGTGATTACTCTGGGCTCTGCACTCAGCAATTATAGCTGGTGGTACTCAGGGGACCACATGGGATGCTGGGCATCAAAACCAGGTCAACTGCATGCAACGCAAGAGCCCCATCCACTGTACTATCACTCTGGGCATTATATCAACTCTTTCTAAGACAGCCAGCATCAGATGTGACTAGCCCTCTCTCAGCTGTCTATAAGCACCAGCAAAAAGGCCAGCCTCTTATCTTGGAGGTGACCTTATATAGCTCCAGCAGGGAGCATGTGACCTCACCCAGAGCTGGCTCATGGCCACTTTTTATAGATAGAGGAAATGGTAGTAGAAGGAAGCTGCAAATAACTCAGAACACCTAGAGCAACTCCGGGCTTGAGGCCACTCAGTTGAGGAACTGCCCAACACAAGGCTCTGGTCAGCAAGTACCAGATATGTTTCCATAGGAAGGCTTTATACTAGGCTGTTTGGATACACACTTCCTGTGTTGACGTTGAAAACTTGCCCCACGAGAGGATTGGGGGACAGTGGGCAGCCCCCAGAGGCAGCAGCGCAGGACCACAAAAGGCCCTTGCAGGGGTGAAGTAAGGAGAGTGATTACCTGCTTGGACTTGCCCTTCTCTGCACATTTTGCTTTTTTATCTTCTGAGACCTTCCACCGAGCCTGTGAGGAGGGATGGGGATCAGCTTCCATGCATATAACCCCACCCTGGAGAAGAGATACTGGCAGCAGAGACAGAACATGTCCAGCAGGGTGTGGACATGTCCAGAGGAAACACCCATGTGAGTATAGGCTGGCCCTGTGGCCTCTTCTCTTGCAAGAGGGGTGGGAACCCGACATTCACAGGAGAGGGGGCTTGGGGAGGAGAGTGGCCCCCTGTGTGCGGGTGGGAGGAAGCTTCAAGGATGCTGTAGGGCTAGACGCTGCCCCCTGGCTGCAGGGGAGAGGAGAAGGGCCAGAAAGGAGCCGGTCCAGGCCGCGTCACTCTTACCTCATGCAACTTGTGGGAGATGTTCAGGGCGCTGAGGGCAAACACGGCTTCTCGGGCGCCCACATACAAGGTGTTCCCATCCTCGCTCAGCAGCAAGACAGAGTAGTTGAAGACTCCCGGCTCATGGAACTGCAGCACTTTCACCTCTGCATGGGGATAGGATGGATCAGCCCCCACCGGAGAGCCTGATGTGGGCCTTACCCACTGCCCAGGCAGCCAGCAAGAGTCTGTAGCGAGTGAGGGGCTGCCATGCTCACCCTTGGCAGCACCCCACGTTCCATTCTGCACCCCAGCACAGTACTAGTGACTTGCAGGGCCTCAGCCACAGAGCCATCACCCCTCACAGTGACTGCCCAACCTTTAGTGCATGACTCCAGGAGGTGACCCCTGGGAAGTGACACCTTGGATGCCTCGGACCCCATCATGTCCATCCAACTATGTGCGTGTGTGCAGGGCGGGTGAGAAAGAAAACAACCATGTAGATTTGATTAGGAAAAAAAGTATCCCTTTAAAAATCATTTTCAATGGCAAGGTTAAAGAGAGAAAACACAAATGGAAAGACACTTGCTGGTTCCATTCTGGGTATCACACAGGGTCTTCTGATAAGCCTTGGCCACCACTGGGTTCCGAAACAAAGAAAAGGCTGCTGCTACTGAGTAAATACAACACTTTTCAGGGACCCCAGCACTTAGCCTGGTGTCTGCAGCAAGGGCAATCACCGGACACACAAAAACAGAAGGGACATTTTCTCAGCTGTGATGGACACTGAGGGCACAACTTCAGGAATGATGGCTGGGTCAGCATGGTGGGGGGGACACGAGGGATGGCTGCTTCTTCCTCAGTCTGGACCATTTGGGTCTGGTATCTGTAGGTCATTTATTCCCATGGCCTCCTGCTCAGCACCCTATTCTGCTATCTTTGCATGGGGGAGAAACAGGCCTTACACCCAGGTCCCATGTCCTACATATAGGAGACAGCTCAGATGGGGGCAGATCCCTTCACCCCAGTGCCAGTACCGGGACAAGGGGCAGCTACACAAGACTGTCAACAGCAGGAGACGAACTTCCTTTCGGGTCTGTCTCCTCACTAGACTCTCACCAATACAGCCAAAACAGGCCCACACATTTCTAGCTACAGAAGAATCTCCTGGGAAGCAAGAGCAAGAGTCTGCCCAGATGGAAAGTTCCAGAATAAAGGTGCACAGACACAGGCCTAACCTCTGTGCTCCCAGGTAATCCTCGGTCCAGGAGCAAAGGCCAGGGCTGTTCCCAGCAGAAGAGCGAGCAGAAGCAGCAGCATCCTCGTGGGTGGGGGCTGCAGTGGGGCTTCTGCAGGGCGAGCGTTACAGGCAGAAATGATGCAGCAGGCAGGTGCTCAGAGCCCACTGGCAGGGCCCTGTGGCGTGGCCCAGCACGGCTGGGCAGCCAGAGCCCGATGCAACCACATCTCCTAGCACACAGGTCAGCTCAGGCTGCTCTCTTGCAGGGTCATGGGCCTCCCACACACTTCTCAGATGGTGGCTGCAGTGCAGCCTTCAGAAGAGACGCTGAGGAGAGAGCAAAGGGGAGGTGACCAGTCAGATGTGCAATCGTGGGTGACTTTCTGTTTGCCCAACAGCCCTGCAGAGCGTGTACCCACCTCTTTAGTCAAAAGCTAGCAGGGGGGAAGTCCCCACAGACACAGCAGCCCACACAGGCGGCCATTCCCCATCTCTACTCTCAACAGTCCAGGATAGAGGAAAATGGAGGCATGTCAGTCTCTACCTACTCCATGCAATGCCCCCAGCAGCTATTAAGAGGGAAGGGAAGGAAATGGTTTTGGGTTCCCTTTGAGAACCCAACTTCCTAATTCCTGTGAAGCTCATGGGGGTTGTGTGGCCAGAGTGATATCACAGAAGCTGCAGGCATGAAGTGAGGGTACGTGCTACCCACACATGTGTACATGGATGGCCACACACATGGCCACACATGTGCTATGTACCCATGCATGCACATAACACTTCTGGGGAAAGGCCAGCCACAGGCCAGCCCCACTGCCACAGTCTCTGTGAGAGGCCAGAGCTGTTGAGGGTGCAAAGTAGCCCTGAAGAGGGGCAGGGATAGGTGACAGTGACAATGTCCCAGGCTCTGCCAGCACTGACAGATGCCCCACTGCTCCCCGAGCACCTGGTCAGAGATGGGCCAGGGACACAGAGGGCTCTACACTCAGGAGTGAATGGAAGTGCATGAAGTGGGGTGGACTCTGCATCCCAGCTTTGGGAACATGTTCCTGCCTCATAGAATGCCAGGATCCTGCGGAGTTGTGTGGATCAGCAAGTTGTTCACCCTTTCTCTTTTTCACACCTTCTGCCACCAGTGGGCAGAGCCACTCTTCCCCTTAGAGAACCCCACCACCACCACCAACACCACCAATCCTCCCTTCCGTGGTACAGTCCACCACCAGGCCCCTCTCCAGGTCCATCAGCCACTAGACACCACATCCCTCAGGGGCACAGCAGACCCAGGGTACCTACCCTGACCTCTCAGTAGGTCCCCTTCTAGCCCAGCCCTAAGGATCTGCCCAGCATCAGCTCCCGGCCAGCCGTACTCCCTGCTGCTCTGGACACCCATGCCCAAGATAAACCTCCTATGAGTTTGAACTTCCTGATCAAGTCACAGCTTCCAAGAAGCCCTTCCTCCTCCCCCAGGAGGCACCTCTCACCCTAGGAGGGGCTGGTCACAGAGCCCAGCACACAGTCCAGCTCAGCCGTGGCAGTGAGCCTGACCGGGCTTTCTTTCATGTGGGTTAACATGTGTGCGGAGACACTGGCCCTGCGCATGAGGCACCTCCCTCAGGATCACTGAGGTGGGCTCATGAGCACCTGCCCCCCACCTCCGGGAGATGGGGTACTCCGTCCTTCCTTCCAGTCCACGGGCATCACCCTAGGATCCATACTGGAACCCCGCAGTCTGAGAGGGGGCAGCCACACCCTTTCTCCCTCCCTGCGGGGTAACCATTTGCATAGACAACGAAATGTCTATGAGCATGTCACAGAGCAGCACAGCCCTGCACTGCATGAGTTTACTGCAATTGGCACCATCCTGCAAGCTGGTCCCACAAGGGGTCCACATAACTGTGCAGGGGACCAGGGACCACAGGAAGCACAGGAGAGGAGAGGGATGAAGAGGGGCAGCCAGGAGCACCCAGTGCAGATCAGCTCCCATGAAGGGGACATGCAAAGATACATGCAGGTGTGTACACACATGTGAAAATATGCATATAGACGCATGTACATATGTACATACAATGAAGAATGAGGTGCTCCTAAAGTCCAGGCTCAGTGATTTCTCACCTGTGAGCACTGACCAAGCAATCCCACAGGCTCCCAGAAAACTCTGCTTTCATCAGTCACCACGGTCCCAAAGAAGCGCTGAGTGCCTGCACCTCACTCCCTTGCACATCACCATCTGCCCTGCTATGCAGCACTTGCTCCCCAGCCTGTCAGTACCCTGTATAATGCATACAGGTGTACCCCCTCAGACCCACATCTTTCACTGCACTAAGTGAATCTTGACCTGTCCCTGGACGAACAGAAGCCAGCAAATCAATTCTTCTGCTTCCTCGGCAGTCTAGCCCAGAAGCTTTAGCTGGAATTTATGAGCTAGGAATTCTAGGAAAGTGCTTTAAGGAGCAGACGCAGCTCATGTTTGCATTTCTGCCTTCAGCCTCTCATCCATTCCTTCACTGTCCACAACTCAAATCTGACAGCTGGAGTTGTGGCAGCCACTTTAAAAACATCAAGACAAGAGTCTCATCCTAAGAACAGTTAAGCAGAGACCAGAACCTGACAATTCAGTGAAGGGCACCTTATTTTACCCATAACAAAGATCATCTGTGGTTTCTTTGTATCTTTGTTTACAACTTTAATTTACCCCAAAACACAGATTGTCTTACTTATAAACCTGGGTGGGTTTACTGCCCCACCCGGGGTGGTTTCTGTACTCAATAAAAATGGTAGTTCTGGCAGGCAGCAGGGGCTCCATACTAAGAAGAAGACTGCCAGACTATACGTGTTTCACTCTCAACTTGGTTTGGATTATTTTTTGTGTGATCCTGGGCTTGGAGATACGGTGATTTTACAGAACTTCACACCTGCTTCCGTCTCCCCTATTTCTGGACTTGCTAATAAAGCATCAAGCTTCTTAAATGACCACTTTTCAGATTACTTAGGGAAACTGTATTTAGATGCAATTCAAAACCAAGCATCTCCCCTAATACATCCACCAAAGAGCCAGAATCACATTTCTGAAGTGGGATGGGACATACCTCTATGCATGGACTGTTCCAGCAGTTTCCTGTTTCCTCAGATCTTTTTCTCATGGTTGACAATATCTTGGATAATCCTGGTCCCTCTCCTGCTTGGGTTCCCTTCTCACAGCCCCTGCATACTGGACACCGCTGACTGCGTCTCTCTTATCAACAAACTGTGCCAGATGTGCCAACAGTGTCAGATGTGTCCATCCACATTAGTGGTCTCATTAAGTGGCTCAGAGAAGACATCTGCTGATTACGTGGCAGATGTACTGAATAGGCCCACTTTATGTGGCAAATGCAGGCATCAGGTCACTTATCGGTGGCAGCACAGGAGCTGGAGGGGGCAGCAAGAGGCAGGGTAGGCCCAAGCTCTCCAGGGCACTGCCTCCTCCCAGTGCTGCCTTCTCCACTTTTTGAAGACAGAAAACCCACTTTCATGCCTTCCCCTAGGAATACTCTTTGTGCATGAATAAGGGGTTGGAACTGGGATGGGGGAAAACAGTGATCCAGCTACAGGGCAGAGTCAGGGCTAGGGAGACTCTGGAAAATCCAGCAGCCCCAAATTCACCAAAAGCCTAAGGGAATAGACAGACTTGGAAGTATATTCAGGACAAAAGCTCCGAAAAAGGCTGGGCCACCATGGGGGCAGAGGTGCCCCCTCAATGCCAGGAAACTGTGGAGGAATCGCAGGTTCTTCCAGCCAGCAGGAAGAGCTACAGCAGCTCAGACTGGTTTGGGGACAAGAAGAACACTGCATCACCCAGCACTGCCATTCAGGAGTGGGCCCAGCCCTGGGCGCTCCCGGCCACACCTAGTCTGCCCTGCCAGTGACCGAGACTTGGTCTTTCTATGGGAGTGCGGGCGGGCTTTCAGCAAGGGCTCCATCATCTCTGCCTGTGTCCCGACTCTGTAATAGCTACCACTTCCACACAGAGCAGCAGAGGGCAGGCAGATCTGCCTCTACCACATGTCCCTGTTCCATGGGACTTCCTGATTAGGAAGGTAGCCTCATTCTTTGCTGATAGAACTGAAAAACTGCCCAGCAGAGCCTGGCCGCTGCCAAACAGATGTATATGCTGGACTCTTGCCACCAGCAACCCAGCTCTGGGGTCAAGGGGATGTGTGGTACTAAGATGGCAGCAGAAATATGCACGTAGCCTTCTCCAGGGGCTGTTATGGTACTGTTGAGGGCAAAGGGGTCTCACTGGGGTCCAGGGATAAGCTGCAATGAGAAAGAAGGGGTTCCTGTGCCACTGCCTTACCTGGCCACCCTCACTTTACAGGTCAGGATATACCTAAGGGTCTGTGAACCTGAGGCTGTGGCCTTCAGCCAGGATTACCCTCATGGACCTTTTTTTTTTTTTGGGGGGGGGGGGTTTGGGCCACACCCTGTAACGCTCAGGGGTTACTCCTGGCTATAAGCTCAGAAGTCGCTCCTGGCTTGGGGGACCATATGGGTCACTGGGGGATCGAACCATGGTCTGTCCTAGGCTAGCACTGGCAAGGCAGACACCTTACCTCTAGCACCACCACGCCGGCCCCACCCTCATGGACCTTGAATCAAGACAGGGCCTTGGTTGGGCAGCAAGTGGACCTATGCTGCACTTGGGCCTACTCCTGGCTCTACGCTCAGAAATCGCTCTTGGCAGACTGGGGGACCATGGAGATGCCTAGAATTGAACCCGGTCCTTTCTGGGACAGCCGCATGCAAGGCAAATGCCTCACTGCTGTGCCATCTCTCCAGCCCTGAGGGTTGGTTTCTAGAACTGTGCACACAGATCTATGTATGTGGGGTACTGATGTATGGGCCTACCTATGTATATGTCTGAGTATGTGTCTGCATGTACACGAGTACAGAGTATAGATGCATGTTGGCATATGTGTGTGCTGGGTGCATGCTTTCCCGCAGCACGAAACTACAGATTGGATATTGCACTCTTAGACAAGGTGATGAGTTCTCTGCCAGGCCCTCACCTCCTTGACAGCAAGGATGTCACTCTGGGCTATACTGATATGTCAGTGCAACATCAGGCATCTGAGGCATCTTTGCAAGCAGCTGAAGAGCTTAGGATGCAGTCAGTGTGCCCTGCGTGGCTTTCTGCACTCTGGTGTGCCTTGAGGTGGAGGGCCAGCTGGAGCCCTGCCTGATGCTGGGACTGGGAGGAGTGAAGCTGCCTACTGTACTCTCCCACAGAGCCGAGTTGCACATGTCCCCAGACCAGTCCTTTCTCTACCATGGTCATGGTGCTGTTACCCTATCAGAGAGAGACAGCTCTTTCTGTACGACTCGGGAAACTTTCTAGAGCTTTCTGCAAGCTTCAAGGTTCAGTTTCATTTCCAGGACCCCCACAATCAGGAAAAGCAGCCCTCTTATCCCATGGACAAGTGCCCAGCACCAAGTTCCCTGCAGGGCAAGAAGAACAGCAAAAGGCCCCATTGTCTGCCCAGAACTAGTTGTGTGCAGGAAGGAGGCAAGGCTTGCTATGCACCCAGGAGGTGACATGCTTTGGGGGCCACTCCTGCTGGTGCCATCCAGTGGGGTCAGGTCACTCCACATGGGGACAGGCTCACAGCCATGGCTTGAGTTGCCAGGATGACTGATCATCCACACACACACCCCCAAATAGAGCAGCAGCCTTGACCCAAGCCTTGCCCAGAGACAGTCCCCAGAGTCATATCCATGCTGCATGCTGGGAGATCCTAAAAATGCCTCAAAGTGGCAACCACTCCCATGTCTACCTATAGCTGTGAGCCCCAGGTACCTTGGAGAAGGCATCAGAGATTCCCAATTCCAAACAATGAATTTCTGGCCCGGAGAGAGCAGGTAGGGCACTTGTCTTTTCATGCAAATGACTCAGGTTCAATTTCCAGCACCACATATTGGTCCCTGAGCACCACCAGGAATCATCCCTGAACACTGCCAAATGTGGTCCTTCCCACCCCAAAATTAAGTAGATAAGTTAACAAACAAATACTAAAGTGATATTGCTCTGTAGAAGAAAGTGATACCTTAGGAAGGTTTGTCCATCCCTGTTGTGCAAATGTTGTTACACGAGCAATTGCAACATGGCGGGTGCCAGGCCTGGCCCACGACTGGTTGACCAACCCACTACTGGTTGACAGTATCTGTTTCTTACTATTTTTTGTTTTGGTTTGTTTGTTTCACACCTGACAGTGCATAGGGTTTATCCTGGCTCTGCACTCAGGAATCACTCCTAGAAGAGTTCAGGGGTGCAAGGAATAGAAGCTAGGTTGACTGCATGCAAGGCAGAAGATCTACCCCTCAAGTACTATTACCCTGGCCCTTATATTTTTGCTCTTTTTGCATTTTATAATTAAAAAAAAAACAAGAAAGTAAAGTTGAGCTCAAGCTTTGCATATGGGAGGCCCATATTGCAACTCAACTCCTTCAGGAGGGATCCCAGAGCAACTCAAATGGTGGACCAATGCCAGGAGAATGGAAGGAAGAAAGAGGAGAGAGGGAGGGAGGGAAGTGAAGGAGGAAGGAAGAGAAAGAAAACACAAAGGAAAAAAGGAAGAGTATGAGAGAGGGCAACTTCTCTTTTTGTCCATACTTTTTTTTGTTTTTTGGGCCACACCCAGCGATGCTCAGGGGTTACTCCTGGCTGTCTGTTCAAAAATAGCTCCTGGCAGGCACGGGGGACCATATGAGACACTGGGATTCGAACCAACCACCTTTGGTCCTAGATTGGCTGCTTGCAAGGCAAACGCCGCTGTGCTATCTCTCCGGGCCCGTCCATACTTTTTTAATGAAGAAAAATATAATGTATGTGCCAACACCTTTGAAATTCTCTAATTACTAGCTGAAGAGATTGTTCTTAATGATAATTATATGAATAATTTTATAGCTCTAAATTCTAAAAAATTTCCTTAAATGAAAGGACTTGACAAACAAAATCTGAAGACAAGAAAAAAAGTATCTGCAAAAGAAGTGCCAAGTCTTGGTAGTCCTAATGAACCAATGAACTGATCCATAACCGCAGCAGGACACACGGAGTTCTGGTCTCAAAAGCATGCACTCAGAGTCAGCCATTACCATATGGAAGCTGCTGGATCCCTGGAAATCAAATGGGAGTACAGAAATGCCCCCCACCCTGCCAGCTGGTGGAACCAGTCTGGGCCAGTGCCATGCCCAGCAGCAGAGCAGAGGTAGAAGCAGCCACACCCAGTGATTGTCCTTTAGTCCCCAAGGTCCCTGGAACTGGAAACTCAAGCTGACAAAGATCAATCTTAGAAGAACTCCGAGACAGGAGAGGCTGGCACAGAGGCTCAGCTGGCCCCAGCTCCCCGAGACCGAGGATGAGGTGACACTCCCCTTGGTGGGGAGGTGGCTTCGGGTACATCTGAGGACACTGGCCACTTGTGTGTTTAGATAAGGTAGTTCCCAAAGGCCACTGGCTGACATCTTCTTTGCCAAGGGGGAGATGGGATAAATAGGCCAGGCAGTGCAGGGGAAGCGATGTGGGGCACTAGGAGAGATGCTGAATCCCAACAGCAATAGCTGCCACATGACAGCCAGGTGACAGCCAGGTCTGGACTCAGGGAGGAACCTTCCAGCAGAACCAACATTGATGAACTGGAACCAGACCAAGAAGTGGCTGATCTCCCTACTTTTGTGAGTGTGTCGCACCTGCTGCACCGAGAGGGGGGCATCCACTAACGCATGTGGGAACAGCACTGGAACTAAACCAGCCCCACGGCATGAGTCTCAAAGACAAGAACAGCTCAGGGGCCAGAAAACCAGATGCACAGTTCCAGGCCCAGACATGAATAAATTCCAGATGGGAGGGGAGACCCCAAAGAGAATTGGGGGCTCCAGAGAGTGAGGGGACTCAGAGAGCATAAAAGGACCCCAGAGAGAAGAAGGGAGTTTCGAGAGGTAGTAGGGGAGCCAGATAGAGGAGGGGACCACAGAGAGAAGGGGATTCGAGAGGAAAGAGAATCCAAGAGAAGAGAGGAGAGGTGAGGGGAGCTCATAAAGAATGAAGGTACCTTAGAGTAGAGGACCACCAGAGAAGAGAAGGGAAACCAGAGAGTGGGGGTACCTTGGAGAGGGAAACCAGAGTGGGGGGCCTCAGAGAAAGTGGGGACTCCAGAGAGAGTGGGGGTACCCTATAGAGGTGGGGAGTCCAGAGAGGAGGGGGGATCTCAGGGAGGAGATGCCCAGGAATGCTTTGACAAGGCTGCAATAAACTCATGAATACACTACCAGAAGCTCAGTGCTTTGGTCCAGGAAAAGATTTTTGACAATATCCAGACAGGCCTTCCCAAGAAGCCACTTTGGAGAAACCCGTGTTTCATCTTTTCCCATTGAGTTTCCTGAATAGACTTGTTTCACTTCCCTCTTTGTCTCCACCTAAAATTCTCTCGAGGGAAATGCGAGGGTCTGGAAGCCTGAGTCAGACTGAGGACTGACTTTCCTTTCCTGTTAAAAAGCAATCCCTGTGCCAGCCTTAGCATTTCCATAGCTCCCCAGGAAACTGGGTGCAGAGATCATTTCCTACACTGGGAGGACCAAGAAGAACCCATGAGAGGTTGGAGGACCATTTCATGGGACTGGGGAGATGGAGGGCTATATGGTGCAGGGGTTCAGAGCAGACTCTCCAGTCCTAGATTTCCCAGGTACTGCTCGTGATCCACGTGGTTGTAAGGAGGGAAGCAGTGGATTCCTTAGTCAAGATGCCTCTCTCCTCCCCATTGTACACAAGCCATCCAGTTCCTCTACATCCATCTCCTATCCACAACAACCAGTTCAGGAAAATGCCTTCATAGATCTTTACTCTAAAGATAAGGGTAATAACAACTAAATACTTAAATCTTCATATCCATATGCACATTTGGGTAACCACACATCCCTCCATCTTACCCAGTACCATGTCAAGGAAGGTGCTTAAAGAAACTTCTACCTTCCTTCCTATTTTTTGGTTTGGGGGCCATAACTGATGACACTTGATACATCATACTTGATAATACATAAACGATGACTATTTGGTTAAAGGTATAAACCCAGGGCTCCTGCATGCAACTGTGTGTGCTCCGGTCCTACAAGCTGTCACTCCAAACCCAATTTTTATATATTTAAAAGAATCCTACACCACTTTCCCCAGAGCTAACAGGTTTGGGCCCCACTTAGACAAAGAGGAGGGGACATGTGTGCCCATGCTGGCCGTGAGGAAGGATGCCACTTGGCTGCCCACTGATGCCAGAGCTTGGTTCTAACCATCACCACCACCAAGTTCCTGAAAATTCACTCCTACAAGCCCTCTAAGCTTCTCCTCCTGGGTCCCTTAATCAGTCTTCTCTGATTCTGGGAAAGTTCAAGGGTGAGAAATAATGAAGACACAGACAAAAGCATCAACATGCAAACAACTTCCTGAAGTACTTGCTCAGAATTGCCCTTATCTGGCAGCTAAGAAAAACTCCATCATGTGAAAGCATGTTCCTTCAGTGTTGTTTCCCCTTCATGGTGCAGGATGCAACACCCCCAAACAGAGCTTCCTGAGTCACTAAAATCACAGATTCAGAAGAGCAAAACTAGTACCCATAAATGTGTGGGACAAGGCAGGTTGGGGGTAGGGGTGGGAGAGAAGCAGTCCTATGAGAAAACCTTTGTTTTGGGGTGAAGGGAATCTCAGAGTCACACACCAGAGTTTCTCTCACAGTTCTCTGAAGGCAGCTTGATACTGAGGAGCAGCTCCCTGGAGACAGGCCCCATGGCTTCCTGCCCAAACTCCCACCCCCCTGCTGCAGTGGAATCTGTCATCCCACCAACAAAGAGATCTGCATGTGCATGACTTCTGAGGTCCCCTCTATGTGCCAAGCAGGTACTCTATACTCAACAGTTGAGACCCGATGGTACAGAGGAAATGGTGGTGACTCATGGGCTGCCTGTGCTCTGGGGCGCTTCCACCCACTGGCACCATCTTTTTATACCAGGGGGTAAAAAGGTTGCTAGTAACAGTCCTGTACAGACAGACATTTTTCCTGTGTGCACAAGTGGAGACTCTCTCAGCCAAGCCTATCCTCAGGATGCAGAACCTGTGTCTTGGATCTGAAGGCGGGGCACCCTATACACCCCAGCTCCCGAAGTAGGCCCAGGAGAGAAGAGGTCCCTGCAGAAATAAAGGTCTCAAGAAGCCATGGGCAAGTCACAGCTGAAGACTCATGGTGGAGGCAGAACCAAGTCTGTTGTCTATAAATAAGAATGGAGCTACTGGTCCTTTATTTGGTTCACAACAGGCTCCGCATGCAGGAACCACACCTGTGGTGCCCAAAGGAACATATGGGATGTTAGAGATCAAACCCATGTTAGAGATGGAACCCACTGTGCAAGACAAATGCCCGCCCTGCTGTCCTCTCAATGTAGCCTAGAGCTGCTGGTTCTGTGATCAGATGAGGATCTACCTACCACATGGTCACCCTCAGTCTGGGGGCCAGAGCAAAGTAGGTTGCAGGTCGGGGCTATTCCAGTACAAGCCTACATTCTGAACAATCCCAAACAGAGCCACTGGGCAATGGCACCTCATTGTCAGACTCAAAGTTGAATCATCTTTTCACCCTTCGTCCTGAGCTTTCTTACTGCTGCAGTTCTGACCAAAAATACCCTCTTGACCTCAGCCACCCCAAGCCCTGGCTCCTTGTCTGAGAAGGAGCACAAGGCCAACTTCTGCTTCTTTCTTGAGAGGAAAGCCCAAGAGCTATAATTAGTTACCCCCACTGTAGAATGCTCAAGACATGCTCCCCCGCAATTACAAACCTCGTCCCTTTAACTATGTGTCTCCTCCCGACTTATTACAAGGCATGCAAACAGCAGCACTGGGGCCATCTGCAGAATAAAGAAGGAAAACTGGGCGACAGAGGATCCGCTGCCTCCCGCCCCCACCCAGCTGGGCAGGAGGAGTGTGGGAGCCGAGGGCGAGTGGGGGCATCCAGCTGCTCTGGGGTGTCTGCTGGGAGCCCAGCATGCTGGCCCTCTCACGAGAATCTGAGTTCTACAAATGGGCCTCACATAGGAGAGCCCCTGATCTCTGGAGTTAATTAGGCAGAGTGCAACCCCTGTGCTATACATACATGGCCAAAAGCGTGCGTGCACGCACACACACACACACACACACACACACACACACACACACACAGCCCACTTCCTCCCGAGGGACACAGAAATATCATCCCCATCACTTTGTTTGCAGCTCTTCTAGATTTTTCCGGTCATTGGAGTCTCACGGAAACAGTAGAGCTCTCTGCTTTAATGGGGGTGTTACAATGCTATCATAATGCTTTCCCTGGGGGCCAGAGGAGGGGTGGTGCAAGTGGTAGTGCATCTGCATTGCTCACACTAGCCTAGGATGGACCAAGGTTCGATCCCCTGGTGTCCCATATGGTCCCTCAAGCCAGCAGTGATTTCTGAGCGCATAGCCAGAAGTAACCTGAGTGTGGCCCAAAAACAAAAATAATAATAATAATAATAATGCTTTCTTTGGATTTAGGCACAATTCAGTCTTCTAGCAAACACCTTTTCATTAATACCCATCTTAGTACTAGGTGCTCGATCCCAGCTGGTTCAGCCTCTCTGACGGGTTCTGACTGAAAGAAGCACTACAAATTGCAGTGGCCAGAATACAGACTTTGAGGCCAGTGCACCCAACTGCAGGTCTATGGACCCACTGCCTGCTCCTGGTTGGGTGATGGGGGTGGGGTGGTAGTTAGGGGGAAGAGCACTGTTCCTCTACCCCTTCAACTGCCCCGCTCCTCTCTCAGTGCTCCTACTTCCCCGTTTCCACAATCCCTCCACTTCCTCAGCTACTACCCCACTCAGCTAATCCAGGTCCCCTTGGCCCTGCCACCTACCTCAGCATGTACCTGATTATAAACTCGGGGCATCTGGAGATATGCCTTGATGTGAACCAAAAGACATGGCCACAAGAGGCCATGGAACTATGGCATTGGTGAGCATTGTCCTCCAGGGCTAGTAGTGATGCCTCTGCAGCCCACCCTCGAAGTCCCCTGGAAGGCTGACTTCAGGTCCTATGCCAGCGAGGATCAACAGACTCAAAGGCTGTTGCTGGCCTCGGGGGACACCATAGAGGCAGCACCCACAAACCTGCTGGTGCCCTGGAGTCCCAACCATCCTCAGTCACATGATGATCATGGCAGTGAGGCACTGAGGAGTTTGTATGGGGAGCAGATTTATTCTCTGAGGACTGATGCCCCGTGCCCTGGCAGTGGATACCACCCTCCCCTCTGGAACCTGGCACAGAAATTAGGGACCTTCAGACCTGCAGCTGGTACCGAAAAACATGCCCCAAACCATTCAAGACCCAGAGCTGCCTCTACCCTGCACTTGGGGCCCTCCTTACCTCCAGGTGGCACCTGGAGTCAGCCCAGCTGCAGAGGGCCAATGGGGATAGTGGCAAAAGAGCATGCTGAGCTGCGCCTATGCAGGTATTTTTATTGTTTTGTTTTTGTTTTGTAGCCACACCTATGGTGTTCAGGGGCTACTCCTGGCTCTGTGCGCAGAAATTACTCTTGGTGGTGTTCGGGAACCATCTGGGATATCGGGGATTGAATCCGTGTCAGCTGCATCATGGCAACTGCCCTACCCTCTGGGCTATGGCTCCAGCCCAGGATTTCTTTTCTTTTCTTTTCTTTTCTTTTTTTTTTTTTTTTTTTTTTTTTTTGAGTCTCAAAATCATGAAACTCAACTCTCTGAGCTTCCATCTCAGCAGTGCCTTAAACATAAACACAAAGAGCAGACTCACAGATAAGGCGCCAGGTCCCACTTCAGTTGCTGACCTGCTTTCAGCAGTTCTGGACCACTGCACCAAGGCTCACTCTGAAGAGCACCTCAGTGCCCATCTGAAAAGCCTATGACAAATGTGCCCCTGGAGGTGCCATCCTCTTTCTGTTCAGATTACCACTCTCACCTCAGCAGCATTTTCAGTTGCACGCAGCCCCACACGGACCCTCCATGCTGATCCCAGCTTCTCCACCAGACAAAGCAATCCTGGAGTGCCGGCCTAGACAGCATGGCCTTGAGGATCTTTGGACCATATCCACATGATTGTGGCACAGACCACGACATACCCAGCTGTGAGGAGTGGGGAGCAGAGCCACTGCAGGCTCACTGAGACCAGGAGAGACCCCCTAGCCCCACACTAACAGGGCCAAGACCTCCTTTCTGTCCTGTTCCAGCTCCTGAAGCAGTACCTAAGCCTCGACCAGCTGTGCAGCCATGCTCTTGCTCCTGCAATCTTTCCCTGAAGATGCTCCTTCCTTCTAGTAGCTCCTGGGCCCTCAAGCCCTCAGGAAATGTCTGAAGCAAATGACAGGTCAAGCTAGCCTGATTCCACACAGCTGCAGAAGGGCCTTGAGGGCAGAGGCTGGTGAGGAGGAGAAGGGGGAACCCAGGGTCTGTGGGAAGAGACAGGAAGAGTCAGAAAGCACCAACCTGGATCCCGGAAAGTAGCTTCACAGCCTCTGCTCTCATGAGCCCCACTAGTCCAACCCCTGAACACTGACCAGCCTCTGCTGACCCAACCCAATGGTTTCCAGCTAGTGGATGGTTTAGGGCTTGGAACACCCCCCCTCCACCGGGGATCACCCCCAGATGATTCAGAATGTTCAGGGGGAAGGTGGGAGCATCACTGTCATGCAAGGGGAAACTCTGGGTCATGGCTGAGCCAGTGACTGAGTCAACTCAGGGTTGTACTCTCAGGGGGCTGCAGACTTTCCAGGGGATTTAGAACCAGCTTAACCTCTGTACCTTCAGGGTATTTCACAAACTCAGATCCTCACCAGGCTGTGCACTGCTCCTGGGATGCTGAAGGACAATGTCCAGGCTCCCAACATTCCAGCCCAGAGCCACTAGCTCTGCCCATGACAGCACAAGTGAAGGCATCGCTCTACTACCTGCTCATAGGCCTGGGCACCACACAGGCATGTCCGCTGCACTCAGGCTGGGATGTGCAGGGCTGGGTACAGAGAGGAAAGACCGCGGTCACATTGTGCAGGGGCTCATGCTTGCTTGTGCCCCACCCTGGCTAAGTCCCTGGCACCACTGAGTCAGGCTTGCCTAGTGGCACCCACATATCACTATTTCAGGGCTCAGGCAATTCTGCCTTTCATTCCCCTTGAGCACTGCTTGGGAGGCCTAAGAAAGAAAGACGGAGAGAAGGTGAAAAATGGTGCTGGTCACATGCACTCTGGTCACCAGCTCTTCAGCCTTCTAAGATGGAGTGACACCCATGTACCCCACAAATGGTGCGTTCTTCCTACTGGCAGAGCATGCACAACTGCTAGCTCCCCGTGAGGGGCCAGGCTTGGTACTACTGCCTCTCTGGAAAGGGAGACACACAGTCGAGGGTCCTGGAAACTACCCCAATCCTGTCTGGGAGACTCCCCAAGGTTGACCTTGGAGGGGTAGAATGAGAATTAGTTACAGCCCATAGCTGTGGGGCTCCGTGCCAGCCCTGGCTGTGCTGTGGACAGGGCCTCACCAGGCATTTCTGCTTCCCCCGAGTGCAGAGAGCAGTGGAGACAGCACTAAGCCCGGTTACCACTCCCTGAAACTCCCACAGTGTGGTCTCCAACATGATATGACCCTCAGGGGCTCACAATCCAAACCCCCGAACTCAATGCCACCCAGGGTCATCATGGGAAAGTGTGCCAGCAGGGTCTGGTCTTGGTTTTAGGGCAGCACCCATGTCCCCTCTCAGAGCCTCAGGCAGGAGGAAGTACGAGGTGGTGGCCTCATGGGGATCCCCATACCCCAGCAGGGCACTGGCCCCTCAGAAAGCCCTGCCCCACACACGCCCCAGGCTGCGGCAGGCACCTACCTCTTAACCCTGGGCAGTGTGGTGGAGAAAAAGAAAGTTCAAGAGATGGGCCCGGAGAGAGGTGTTTGCCTTGCAAGCTGCCGATCCAGGACCAAAGGTGGTTGGTTTGTATCCCGGTGTCCCATATGGTCCCCCGTGCCTGCCAGGAGCTATTTCTGAGCAGACAGCCAGGAGTAACCCCTGAGGACCGCCGGGTGTGGCCCAAAAACCAAAAGGGAAAAAAAAAAAAGAAAGTTCAAGAGAGGCTCGTATTTGCTCCTCAACTTCCACCTGGTAAAAGTACTGGGGCTCCACCCATCACCCTGTCAGCATCTGGGTCTGTCCAAGCGTCAAGACTGTGGGCGGAAGGGGCGGGGAAGAGAGCAAAGCATGGAGGAAGGCTGGGGTCCCCACTCTAATGCTGGAAAGTCCAGGTGGCAGCCACCCTCATGGTCTTCTGCAGCAACAAAGGAACCGTGACTGGGGGTACATCTGTGCCTCCGGGGGTGAGATACAGGAAGAAGTGAGTCAGCCCAGATGATGCCCAGATGTTTTTGCCTGGCCCAGAACTGCAAGCATCAACCACCATCAGCATTTTTGCATCTTCACCCCATTCTGAGAACGTCTAGGTCTGAGGTCCCCAAGGCCTTGCTACTGCCAGAAATGAGTTGAGGTAAATCCATGCCTGCACTCCCCCCAACTCTCTCACTTGTCTTGGGTGGAGAAAGCAGGAGCCCCTCCTCAATTCAGGAGCCTGTCTGAGGCCACCTGGGGTCAGTGGCACAGCTGGGCCTGAAGTGGGGAGGAGTCACTTTCATATCAAAACTCAATTGTCTAGCAGGCAGTAATTTTTTTGGAAATCAGTAAACATGAACTTCATTTTTATATTCAAGGCTTTTTATTTGTTTTGCTAGGAGGCTATAAACATACGTCATGAATATGTCATGATTTAGTTCAGTGATTTTGGTTGCCATGTAGTGGGAAATGGGGCACATATACTCAAGTATAAGCTGACCTGAGTATAAACTGACCTTCTTAATTTTACCCTAAAAACTGGGAAAACTTAGTGACTTGAGTATAACTATTTATCAGCAGTCACTGGTAAATTTCAAAAATAAAAATATATACGAAAACAATTACAATAATTGAGGAATTGGTAGGTTTCAATATTTATTGCTAAAGAAATACTGTAAACTAGCACCAATAACTTTAAAATTTTAAACAAAGTGCAGAAAACTGTAGCCTAACAGGTAATCAAGCTAAATCACAAAGGTGAAAATCCTTCAAAACTGGATTCCTCCTTCTCCTCAGCTGTATGTATGTCCAAACAGAGCTTCAGCTGTCTCTGACGTAAGGGTATCAGCATAGGCATTGTCATCATCACTAAGTGGCAGATACCATTATCACTGCTGTCAATCTCATACTAAGCACAGAATATTGTGGGTTAAATAGTTCAGTGGCATCCAGTTCAGTTCAGCTGCCTTCCTCTTCTGCTCGAACTTGTGGACTGAGCTAAAGCACCGCCCCCTCCAGCAGAAGGCAGAAGACGACAGGAGACAACTACGTGCATTTGATTCGGAGCGTGCCCACCAAATCCCAAGTATAAGCCGAGTTCCAGCACAAATTTTATGCCAGAAAAACTCAGTTTATACTTGAGTATATACTTTCAATGTGAATCACACACTGAAAAGGGGTCCACAGAGAGGTAATGGGGGACCAGAGTGATAGTACAGCAGGGAGGGCTCTTGCCTTGCACATGGCCAACCTGGGTTCTATCCCCAGCATCCTACTGGTCCCCCAAACTTGCCCAGAGTAAGCCTGAGCACTGCCAGGCATGGCCCAAAGGAAAACAAAACAAAAATGTTTACAAAAACCTGTAACTAAAATACCTGTTTGTTTGGGACCAATATTGGTGATGATTAGGAATCCTCCCAGCATATTGCCAGGGGTCCATGTGGTGTTGGAATCAAACCCAGACAAGTTTGTATTCCAGCCCTCTAGCTCAAACTCTTGCAGTCAAGTTTCCAAAGAAGCTGAAGACTACAGGAGGAACACATACACATGTTCTGTGTTCAGGAGGGCACAGAAGGGTGGAGTGTGATCTCTGACACCCTCCCCCTCACCCCAGGAGTAACTCCTGAGCACAGCTGGGTGAGGTCCCCAAGAGAAACCATATTTTTTTAAAAACATTTATTTATTTAAATTTCTTGGGGCCACACCCAGCGGCGCTTAGGGGTTACTCCTGGCTCTGAGCTCAGAAATCACTCCTGGCAGGCTGGGGATGGGGGGCATGTGAGATGCTGGGGAACTGAACCCGGGTCCATCCTGGATCGGGCCTCATGCAAGGCAAACGCCTCAACCACTTGGCTATTGCTCCAGCTCCAAGAGAAACCATGTTTTCAAGGCTGCTGAGCCACAGTGACCTAAGGCTCTGTAGGACCTGCTCACCAATGCTACAGGCTTAGACTGCCAACAACACCCAAAACGTCCACTAGGGATAGAATATTCTAGAAACATCACTGTTGCAGAGAGGTAAGGGATCTCAACATCATCTTCACAATAAGTTTGCCTAGTCCATGCAAAAGACACCCCACTGCTTCCTGTCAACCCGTATGGTGAAAGGCAGTGGACAGAGTCCTCACAGGGATAAGCAATAGTGCCCGGTGCAGGGCTGCCACTTTCCTGGGCGGCAAAGGGTGGAGACACAGTGTTTTTGGCCACACTGGCTTCCTGTGAGCCCACAAGCTCGAGGGCGTCCGGCCAGGCTTATCAGTCAAGATTTATCGTCCCAGGAACTGACTAAATAAGCAATAGTACAGAGCACGCGTGCAATGCGGGCGGCACGGCACGGAGCAGCTGGCTGGGTACAGGTGCAGATAAACACAGCGTGTTATTAAGTGCAAAGAGGAGACGATTAGACAGCACTTAGGTGCAATCTTCAAGCAAAGGAGCAGCCAGGACGCTCACCCCGCACGCTGACCTGTGTGTCCCTGTGGGTGCGGCTCCAACCTGTCTTTCTGCAGGTGTGCAAGCTTGCCAGAGGCATCAGACCACAGAGCTGGGCCCTTGGGTGCTGGCCAGGGCTGGGCGCATCTCTCAGGATCTGATAACAACTCCCAGTGCCTCCTGATGTTTTATGTCTAGCAACATTATCTGATTAGACAGCTGTGTGATTTCCAGACATCAGCAGTTTCCCAAAGGCCTCTGCAGGTCTGCCTAGCCCAGGCCTCCTCCCACAAGCACAGCCATGATGGTCTGGGGTCCAGTCCCATGGGCTCCCCAGTCTCTGGCCTGGGCCGAGAGAGACACTCTGTCTCTCCCATGCCCACCAGAGTTCTGCTTGTCTGGCAGCCTAAAATACTTTCTGAGGGCTTGCTGATACCCATAAATAGCCCTTTAGTAGTGCAGAAATGATGTCTGGGGACCACGGGGGAAATGAGGTAAGTTTCCATACGGAGGCTTTTATTCTCCACAAAAACCACACCACCTCACACTTGTCAGAATTAGAGTCAGGCCAGGATGGGGTAAGTGGGGGGAAAGTATGATTCCAGCAACACCTAAGTCTGTCTACTCAGGGTCCACCCCTGGACCAGAGCTGCATGGAAGAGGGCAGGCAGCATGTGAGGTGTAACGGGGTAGCACACAGGTGCAGATGCACACAGCACATTCACAACATCCAGAGTAGCACAGAGTATGCGCAGGAAGATAAACAACTCAGACAATAACCCTGCACACAGGGTGACATTGTTCCGTACTCCAGATGCCTACCCCACCACTCTCCAAAGACACCTAGCAGCCCCATCAGCCCATGCCTTGAGCAGCAGCTCTGAGCTTATGATAAGTAAGCACTTGCTTTGGGGACAACTCAGGTTCTGCTCTCAGGTGGATAGTCTCTGCAGGAGCACAGGGGGGATAAAATAGGGGTTATGACACACAGTTCCCCTTCAGGGTCCAGCAGCAGCAGGACTTGAGACGGCACAGCCCAGTCTTCTAGAATTTTCCACCCAGTTAACTCAGCTCATCCATCCCTCAGGGCTAGCCCAGCCAGGAAGACTCTGCAAGAACAAGTTCCCCATCTTGCTCCCCCCCAAACACACTCTAGGATGGGTGGTAAAGTCACATATCCCAGAGGGATGCTCTGTTCCCAGAGGGTCAGAACTTAGTTTTTTTGCTTTTTTTTTTTTTGTTTGTTTGTTTTGGTTTTGGGGCCACACCCAGCATTGCTCAGGGGTTACTCCTGGCTGTCTGCTCAGAAATAGCTCCTGGCAGGCATGGGGGACCATATGGGACACCGGGATTCGAACCAACCACCTTTGATCCTGGATCGGCTGCTTGCAAGGCAAACGCCGCTGTGCTATCTCTCCAGGCCCGGGTCAGAACTTAGTAGAAAACATGGGGACACCTCGGACAAAGACAGGCCCCACTTGAGTCAATTGTGGCTCTGCACCTGCCTGTCATCCGGAGAAAATTCACTAAGGGCATCAATCCTGAGAACCAGGTCCCAGGAAACTTATAGAAGAAAAAGCAAGAGCAATATTCTGATCCCCAACCTTCTAGATTTCCCCAGAGCCCTTAAGCTGAGCCCACCTAAGACCCAAGGTTGGCCAAAGCAAGAGCATGCACATTCCAGTGTATTTGTATTTGTATTGTGTATTTGTGTGTGTGCTCATGCGCAGTGTGTTTCTGCCGAGTGTGGTACTGTGTGTATGCGTAGGAATCTATCAGCAGGCCTGTGTGCTGAGTGATATAAGAGCAGGAAGGAAGGGAGTGGAGTTTCCATGAAGCCTGTAAGTTATGGAAAGGATAGATTTGGGGCAATAGAAATAATACAGTGCAGAAGGTGCTGGCCTTGCATGTGGTCAGTTTTGGTTCCATCCCCACCAAAGTGAATGGATCCTGCCAGGAGTGATCTCTGAGCACAGAGATGCCAAGAGCAAACACTGAGTATCACCATGTATGGCCCCTAACCAAAATAGTAGTAGTAGTAGTAGTAGTAGTAGTAGTAGTAGTACCCTGTTTCCCCAAAAATAAGAAAGTGTCTTATATTAATTTTTGCTCCCAATGATGCGCTAGGTCTTATTTTTAGGGAATGTCTTATTTTTCCATGAAAAAGAATACAGCACACACTTATTGCTAAATATAAATAAAGGAAATTTATTACCTGCATAGGGTACGGTAGTGTGCTACTTGTAAACACAAACCAGACAAACTGTGAATCCTATAGACGCCAGTTGGGCAGCTCTAGCAACCAGTTAACGGTAAATTAATTTTCATTCCAAGACAGAGTCTAGAAAGGTCTTATTTTGGGGGGATGCCTTATATTTCACCCAGAAGGAAACCTGTAAGTAGGTCTTATTTTCGGAGGATGTCTTATTTTGGGGGAAACACAGTGATAGTGGTAGTAGTAGTAGCAGCAGCAGCAGCAGCAGCAGCAGTAGAAGTAGTAGTAAAGGAAAGGAGGGACTTGACTGGGGGTTTCCATGCATGGCGGGGACAGAGGCACTCCCTTAGCATGGGATTTTGGCACTGTTCTGATATTGAAAGGTACATGCAAGGGCACCATAGCACCTCTGGCCCAAAGCATGACATTTCAGAAAGTTTGTTCCTTTCTTCAACTTCCTTCTGCTCCTCTCCTGGGGAACTGAGAGCTGATGTTTCCATGAGGCAGCACTCACTACCCTGCAGAACTGTAACCCCTGGCCTGCAGGAGGGGAAATGGTGCTGGCCACAGTCCAACCCCACAGCCCCTAATCCACATTCTAAAAATGGCCACAGGACAAAGCCCACCAACACTGACCCTCAGGCCACATAGATGATTTTAGAAAGAACCGCACTATGGGGCAAGTCAGGCCGGAAGTGAGATATGTGGATCAGCGCTGACCACCACATCATGACCTTCTCTCAGGCAGGGTGGAGGTGGGGGTGTCTCGGTTCAAATGAGGGAGGCTGCCTGGGTTCCACGCTTGGCCAGCCCCCTCATTCCCAGGATGTTCCCCATGGCACAAGGTGGGCACACAGACGAGTAGGGGAAGGACGAAGTATCCAACCCAGCAGGTTGTTTGCTGGATGGAGAGGCCCTGTGCTGGTGAGCGGGTTTATAGCAAAGAGGTCTGTGCTGGGTGTCTGCTCATATATCACATTCCTGATGCTGTGACACTGGAGAAAGCCCTCAGCTCCCCATATACCCACTGGTGCCTGCACTCAGAGCCCAGCACATGCCCCAGAGCAGAAAGGATGCAAACAAAGTTAGAGGCTGGTGGCCATTACCTGTGTCCTGCAAGGTCTCCAGGGGCAGAACTGCATTCCCCGACCCTGCCTCAGTTTCTCCACTGCCCCTTCAGTGTCACTGGGCTTCCTCCCAGAGCAGTGGGCAGGGTGGGTGGGCTCACACTACAGCTCTCCAGTCCACTGCATCAGCCACTCAGGGATGTGAGGACCACCAGCTGAAGGTCATGATTCTGCATGAGGCTCTGAGCTTTCTTCATGCCAAGGGAAGGTCAATCATCACTTGTGTGACTCTCCAAGCACAGGCCATGTGTGTCAAGTGGGCCTCTGCCTGCAGGGAAATGTCACCACAAACTCAAGAGGATTGAAATGACAGAAGATTTCAAAGGTTGTGGGGGCAGACCCAGGCTCTCTGGGCTGACATGCAGGAGACAGGTGCTGTGGAAATGTTTGCTCACCTCCCAGACCAGAAGTTAGTCAACTTCCCCCTTACAACTTGATTCATCACAGTCACAGGGTCAGTGGGGATAAGGCCTAGCTGGCTGAGTCACTAGGAGCAGCCTCCCAGGCCCTTAGCACTGCTTGATTGAGTTTGTCCACTCCTCCAGTGCCCCCCAAATCACACAGTAAAGCAGCAAGTCTGCAAAAGCAGCCAGACACGACATCTCTCCCCATCACTGTTCTGTTACTTCCCACCAGTCATCGCTGCTGTAAAGTGCCATCAAGTCCCAGGTTCCACTGCCTTTCCAGGAGGCCCTGCTCTGAGTCCGTCACTCTTTCTCAGATGAATCTGACCCATGGCTCTCTCGAAACCCCACAGTGGAGCCTGAGTGGAAGAAAGGGTTTCCTGACCCACAAGCACTGTGATTCCTCCTCCCCAAGCCCTGGGGACTCTCCCCCAGAGAACCCAGGATGTGCTGGTCTTTTGGGTCCTGCCCCTGTCACTCCTAAGGGGAGGGCACTCATGGTGGCAGGGACTCAGGCATGGAGGTGCCAGGCACCTGACGATCCCAGCAAACAACATCAGACTTAAATCATCACAGACATTTTATTTATAAAAGGAAGCCCAGACTGATCTCAATCATGTGAGAATATAAAGAAACATAGTCAGGACATAACTAAAGCCCAAAGACCATAGAAATGAAACTGCAGTGTCCTTAGTAGGAAGCTTGTCACAAGGGGGTGGTGTCAGAGAAGGGACCACTGTGACAATGATAAAGTGAAGTGGTCTCTCTGGACTTCAGGACTGGGTACTGTAGGGAGGTAAAGTGACATCATGAGAGCCTTTCAGTTACAGCATTATAAACTACAGTGGCTAAAAGGGAAAGAGAAAAAGTCTGGCAGGCTGAAGACAAGAGGGAAATTGGGGGCACTGATGGAGGGAAGTGGGCACTGGTGAGGGGGGAGAATAATCCAACATTGTGTAACTGAAACTCAATCACAAATAACTTTGTAAATTTGTTATCCACGATGATTAAAGAAAAAAGAAAAAAGACCAAAGTGTCTAAATTTGGGGGTGGTGTACCCGTAAACCATGCACACTGTCGGTTCTGGTGAGTCCACAGCCTGTGCCTTGGTGCCCAATGCAGAAGGTGAGGTGGTAGCTGGGGGACCTAGGAGTGGGTGGGATTTGTAGAGGAGATGCCACCCACACCCCATGGCAGACAGGACAAGGATGAAAACTCAGAAAAGGCAGGCTACCGTTCTCCTAAGGTAGGATTAGGTTTGCAGGAATGCTGGCTGAATAAAAATGCAGAGGGCTATTAACAGAACTCGAAAACAATTAGGAAACCCTCACATTCCAAGGCATCTCAATGGGATCAGTCATTCAGATGCTAATTTTACCCCAATTGTGAAAGGCTTGCAAGCACCCCTATTCAGTCCTGGCCTCCAAGAAATCTCCATTAGAGGATTTTCTGGCCCTAGCCTGGTTCCCTTCCATGGTTTGCAAGGGATTTTTCCAGCTGTGGAGTTTCTGGGGCACTCCTGCCCCCCACCCTGAGAGAAGGGGCCCTGTGAGGGACCAAAGGGACAGCGCCTGCAATAGAGCCACAAAATGTTGGCCAGGCCCCAGATGCTGATATCGGCAGGGTGGAGCCCATCAAGTAGGCATTCATCACCCCCACTTCATATTCCACAATGCCCAAGAGCAAAGCGCCAACTCTGATGTTCACATTCCAGACTCAATGATTTCCAGAGGTTCAGTATTTTTTTCTGGCAAAAATTATATCTATTTATGGGGCTCAAGTGATAGGACAGTGGGGGCAGGAGACATCTGCCTTACACACACTCCACCTGGGATCAATCCTTGGCCTCCCATCTGGTCCCTGGATCCAAAAGTAAATCCTGAGCATCACTGGGTGTAACCACCCCCACAAATCATATCATCTATTTTTACTAAATGAGGCCTAAAGAGATAGTACAGTGGGGAAGGCCCTGACCTTGCACATGGCCAACCAGCAACACATATGATCATCCAAAACCGCCAGGAGATATCTCTGATGCCAGAGCCAGAAGTAAACCCCAAGCATGACAAGGTGTGGTCCTAAAACCAAATAAATACTAATTTAAAAAGGGGTGTGCTAGGGTCAGAGTGATAGTACAGCAGGGAGGTCATTTGCCTTGCATGTGGCTGACCCGGGTTCAATCCCAAGCATCCTATATGGTCCCCAAAAAACCTTTAGGTTTTTTTTTTAGGTCCTGAGTGCAGGGACAGAAGTAACCTCTGAGCACTGCTGGGTGTGGCCCCTAAACAAAACAACAATGGAAAGGTGGGGAGACTGTGGTACAGTCCAGCCTCACCTTTCCAGGTTCGGTCGCAGCTGCTCTGGCTTCCACGACGGCCCCAGGATCACAGTGTGCTGGACTCGGTCTGGCCCTCTGCCTGGAGTACCCGTCCCGACATGCAGGGCAGCGTGGGGGTGGGCAGGGGGACGGGTGGTGGGCAGCTGGGCCCACTTGAGTGGATACAAGGCTCTGTTCAGCAGTGGGACAAGAGTCCACAGTAAGGCTGGTGGGTGGGACATGGTGGCCCCATTCTCATGCCCTTGAATACAGGCTGTGTACGCAGGCCCCACTGTCCCCGGGTGGGCTTATTCAGTGCCTAGCTAGGAAGAGAGAGGGGCTGTGCAGACATGCACAGGAGGACAGGGGTCTTGCCAAGGCTGCACAGCCAGAGCCATGCATTGGAGTGGTTGAAGGCACCGATGGTGGGCAATCCCTTCCAGGTTCTCCAAGGAATCCTCAAAGGTCTGCCGGCTGCACAATTCTGCCTCCCTCTAGGGAACGGAGCTCAGGGTCCTAAAGAAATCACTTGGGCCCTAAGGATCTGTATCTAGGTTTGAAACATGAGACTCGTGAGGGTTGCTGCAGTGCTGATAGGAACAGGGCGCTGCCATTCCACCTGAGAGCAGATGCAATCACTGAGAGCAGCCTGGAAATGGGTGGTTGCCAGCCCTTACTTCTACCACCAGCATGGACCTTCCTAGGGACAGTAGCATTGCTGGGGTAGAAACTAGGGTGCCCACTTGGTTTACTACCCACCCCTGGACCTGTATGGAACATAGCTTAGTCACAGGAACCCAAGGGGGCTCAGCTCTGCACATGGCATGAACATAAGAGAGGCCTGGCAGCTTCTCTGGGGGGCTCATCTGATTCTTGGCCCCTGTCTCAACAGCTGGAATCCAGCTGACATGGGTCCCAACAATTCCACAGCAGGCAAGAAGGGGTGTGGTCTAGGACACAGTGGTTGGTACTTGGGGCCACCTCATGCTGCTGCTGGCCAGGGGGCTCCTACCATCTCATGTGGCCACACGCTGCAATGTGTCCACTGGGAAGGGAGTGGAAGTTCCCCAGCTCACCCCAAGTGTCCTGGACTGCATGTAGAAATCTCCAGTCAACTCTGGAACTGGGGCTATGTCACCAGCCTACTGAACATGCTGTAGCTCTGAGGCAGAATTTGGAGATGCCACAGCATAGGCGCTGAGCAGACTGGTAGATTTGTACCAGGAAGGTTCCACTATGCAGAATCCATGACAACTGGCCGAGTCTCAGGTCTGGAGAGCAGAGGCCAGAGCAGAACACAAAGCCCGGGGCAAGGCTGGGAGTGGCACCATGCCCTGGGTTGGCTGGGGGAGGACATTCAGAACCTGCCAGGTACAGGATGACTTGCATCGGAAAAGGAAGCTGAAGCTATGCAAGGGCACTGGGCAACTGTGACCTGGCCAGGGACAGAGCTGGGTCACCAAACGAGGGAGAACTGAAATGTGGAGTCACTTAGGTTTTATTGGGATTCACAAGACACAGAGAATATTCCTGGTCTACACACACTCTACAGCAGTGAACCCAAGTCCTATTTATAACCCTGGACTAGAATTACAAGTGGTTGATACATTTGAGATTCTTGTGAAATGTGAAGATTTCCAATACATGTTATCTGCAGAGGAGCTTTTTCTTTGTTTGTTGATTGTTTCTTTTAGCCATAACCATTCTTTCTTCTCTCTCTCTCTCCCTCTCTCCCTCTCTTCCCCCCACCCTTGGTCCTAGTCTCCAAACCTTGTAATATACATTCTCTCTCTCTCCTCTATTCCCTTTCCCTCCCTCTCTCCCTCTCTCCCTCACTCCCTTCCTCCTTTCAAGTATAATTTTCCTGGATGTGGGAAGTTCTAGCTGCTGGCACCCTGTCCTCAAATGCACCAACAAGAAAGAAGAGTGTATGGCATAACCAAAGATGAAATTGTACAGTTTGCTGTTATGTGTATGGAACTGGTCAAGATGACGCTGAGTGGAGTGAATCAAAAGGAAAGGGAAGGGCATAGAATGAACTCTCCTATGGGCAACATAAAGAAACTTAATAAGGGAACAACAATGACCAAAGGCAACTGAAACCAGAACTGGGCTAGAGAACTGAGCTGACCAGGATGGGGGAAGTTGGGGATAGTAGGAGGAGGGGGTGGGGCAGGATCAACTGACACATGAAACCTTGTCATTAACAGCCTAAGAGGATATCAATTGTAAAAATTCGAAAATAAATTAAAGAGTGATGCACTCAGAAGGCAATCTTCCAAGGCAGCAGGAATATAAAACAAAACACTGAAACCTGGGTAAAAATATTCCTTCTACAATGAGTGGTTTGACTAAAGAATAGCTAAGGATTTAAAAAAGTGGCTTACGTGTGCAAAATCCGACCAAATGCAAAATTCAGCTCTATTTTCATGCAAGAAACCCTTCTTTACTGAGTTCTACCTAAGCCAAGAGACCAGAAGAGCACCACAGTCCACCCCAACTTCAGCTCTGGTAGCAGCCACACCACAAAAGTTTATTTTTTGTCTGCTGCTGAGTCACGTTTGGGTCAATACTTGGGGAGTGCTCAAACCCCTGGCTCCCTCACACACAGCCCCTGCTCCAGCCCTTGGAGCCTCACCTGGACCCATTTCTCTTCAAACTTACCACTTTCTGGTATAATTTTAAGCATAAATTAGATCCCACATTGCCAAAGAACCTGCTGTACTATTTCTGCCATGAACTCAGGGCCCCACTCACAAACACCTGGGTCTACATGGGACCAGACTATACCCAGCCATCAGTGTCCCCAAGGACAAAGGCCATCAGTGTCCACATTTCTCAAGTAAGGAGAGGGCCAGGGCACAAGTTGCAACTCCTGGTCAGTGCCTTCTCTGATAGTTCTTCTCAATCCCTCAGCCTGCCTTTTGTCCACACTTCCTGCCCTGACTTCCCACGGGTTCCCAGGCGGGGCTTCGTGTCCTTTATTCAGGTGCCGAGATTCACAGCAACATCTGTATAAATGTTCCAAGAGTTCAGTGTCACCAAGCCACGTGGGTCAGCAGAGTGCCAGCATCCCACCACCATGGTCTCTAGGTCCTCTCCCACCCCCTTCATGCACAGAGACAGGTATATATACACACACAGTAAAACATGACACACATACAAAGACATACAGGCATAGTCACAAAACACACACAGACATGCAGTCACATATAAACAGATATAGAAACAGACATACACACAGTCATACATACAGAGACAGACATACAGATAGAGATATATAGACACAGTCATACATACAAACATACACAGACATAAATAAACACAGAGTCACACATATAGACAAACTTAATAAACACAGAAACACATAAAAAACACAGACACACAAACACACACACACTTCAGAGCTGACCTGAGGGTCTCTTCTCACTGGCTACTTTTCCTTACCTCACTCTGGATTTCTGTACCCTCCGCACATTTTTTTATTTTGCTTGTTTGTTTTGTTTTTGGGCCACACCCAGAGGTGCTCAGGATTTACTCCTGGCTCTGCACTCAAAAATTGCTCCTAAAAGAAAATTTAAAAAAAAAAAAAAAAGAAAAAGAAATTGCTCCTAGCTTGGGGGACCATATGGGATGCTGGGGATCGAACCCAGGTCCGTTCTGGGTTAGCCACATGCCAGGCAAATGCCCTACTGCTATGCTACCGCTCTAGCCCAACCTCTGCACATTTCTAACTTCAGTTGTGTCTCTCAGCTGTGTCTGTCACTGCTCAGCTCTGTCCTGGTCTCTGCTTAATGATCCCCGTGGCCTTCTGTCATATTTGGATGAAGCCCTAGACCATGAAAGAAGGTGCTTGTGTCTGTTACAGATATGCACCCACACACTTTCAATACAACCCAGGCCATCAGGGCCATGATGGGGCTTCTATGAGACATCAGGGTACTGTGTGGGGAATAGCCCCGGGGCCTATGTGTTCCACTGCAGTCAAGGAACACCACCTTGGTGGGCAAACATGAGTCTTGCCAGCAGGGCACCATGTGACAGGTGCCCTGAGCTGAGTGACAGGCAGCAAGTCTGGGCATAAATTTGAGAGTGACATGGCCAGACAGCTGACAGGAAAGAGTGTCATGAGCTCTGGCCAGGATGCCAGGGCCTCCTCAACCACAATGGCCCAGCCAGGAGAAGGTGTGAGGGCAGCTGGAGGATGCTGAGTACCCAGACCAAGCAACCACCGGCAGTCCTGACCACTTTCCTCAGCTCCTCCTGAATTTTAGTTCCCTGGACACCACCAACACTTGCTTTTCCAACTCTAACTCTGACAATCGAACACCATGAAACTGTGGTCTAGATCAGCAGCAAAAGGCCAAACCCCAGCACGGGAATGAAGCTATGTGGGGCAGGTGCCTGCCCTCCATGCCAAGCCACCCCTCTTCCTTCCCTGCCCCATGCTGGTTGAAGCTCCCTGTTCCTAGAGGTGCTGCACACACAGCCTTTCTGGTGTGGCCCAATGCTATATAGTTCACAGGTATCTGGATCCAAATGCTGTTTCCTTCCCTCCCCTCCTCCTCCTTGGCCTGGGGTGAGTCACTGCCCAATGTGGGTCACAGTCAGTGGACAGAGCAAGTCAGAGGGGCTTGGACCATCCACCAGTCTGCTTCTGGGGTCCCACTGGGGGGAGTACTGAGCCTCGCTGCTGGACACCCCACCCACCCCACCCTGAAGTGCTTATGCCCACAGATATAAGCTGAGCTCGTTGCTGAGCTCCTAGGAGGGAGAGTGTGACCCCACTGCACTGTGACCCCACCCTACCACAGCTCTCCATCTGCAGTTGGAAATGCCACAAGAAGGCGCGGAAAAAAGAAAGCTTCCCACCATGGGTGGCCAAGAGCAGATCATGACCCCATACTCTCCTTGTGCCACTCTGTCTATGTGCATGCCAGGGCCCAGAGGGCACATTATGCTCCCCCCACAACCCACCCACCCACACAGGACCGGCCAGAGACTCAGGCACCTGGCAGGGTACCCTCACAGGTGTAAGGAGCACATCCCTGCCACAGAACATGAGGATCCTAATATGCAGACAAGACTCAGGCTAGACTGGCAGTACCTGTATCCCCTGCCTGTGCTTAAGCCCTCCCAGGGGTTTGGGGCAGGGGGGGGGGGGGGCTGTCTGGCTTACCTGCCATGGGCCCAGAGTACAGGAACACTGTAGTTTTGGGTCACTTCGAGGAAGCTGCAGCCACACACATGCTGGAGGGAATAGCCTTTTGTGTCAAAGCCCAGCCAGGTCTCTGGCCTGTGGCTGACACACTGACAGCAGCCTGAGCTGGCAGCAGTTGTGGGAGGCAGCAGAGATAGAGCTGGAAGCTGGGGTGTGCTCCCGCCCTCACCCCACCCCCTCCTTTGACATGCCCACTCCAGAGCAGCGGAGCTCTCTGAGCATTCAGGCTCAGGCCTGGCAACTTTGCTCACCACACCCCAGCTGGCCTGACCTCACCACACCCCCAGGGAGCGGGTGTGGTATGGTTCGCCCTGGCCGGGCACAACGACAGTATAGGGCATGTAGGGGACATAGGGTGTGGGTGCTATAGAGGTCCAGCTCCTGGGCCAGCTCCTGCTGGAAGATAGGATGAACACCCAGTCTCCAAGATGGCCCAAAGTACAGGCCCAAACATGTACACGCCCCGGCACATGTGCACATGAGGAGATCCTATGTCCAGGGTACACTTGACTCTAGCCGGGTCACTCTGCCATGATTGCCAATCACCCACTCTAAGCTCTTTGCCTAGACCCAGTGGACTCCCAGTAAGGGGAATAAATGCAAACCCCGGGACAGGCTGGCAGCTAGAGCCTAGACAATCCTGGACTCAAAGGAGCCATAGTACAGCAAGCAGGTAGAGCACTTGCCTTACGTACAGCCAACCCGACTGTACTTTCCTGACTTTCCCATATTGTTTCCGAAGCCCCACCATGACTGACCCCTGAGTGCAAAGCCAGGAGTCTGCCCTGAGTACCACCAGGCGTTGCCCCCAAACAGAAACAATGGACAGGGTTCAGGGACTCAAAGATGGGGCATAAAACTGAGTTATGCTCTGCTGCCTCAGACTGACAATGGAGGACAGAACTCAAGGCCACAGCAGAGATGGGGTAAGCATGCTGGGTGAGAAAGACCAGCTGTTGGCCGCTCTGTGGAACAGCTCTGAACAGAGCCCCACTGTGTAGTGGCCACGGCCAAGCAGTGCCCAGAGGTGCCACAGCCTGAGCCAGTTTGTGGGTGTAGCTCCTAGCAGAGCCAGTCCAGCAGGCCAGGCCATACCCTTCCCGGGGCCCTGCTGGCAAACAGAGGCTTTACAACTTGCACATTCCATTACAGTTTTGCAGTTTAAACTCAGAAATCAGCTTCAGACCAGAGAGACAGGACTGATAAGGATTAAATGCTGGCTGGCAAGCAGCTTACCTGGTACCACAAAGGAGCACTGCCAGGAGTGAATCCTGAATGCAGCTGAGTGTAACACTCAAATCAAAATATTTCTCTGTGCCCCTCAAAATCAATCTCATCCACCTGAATTGGGCGTGTTGGCAGGGCCCCAAGGGAGAACCCTTTCTGTCTCAAGCAACCGGGAATCCCGGAGACGGGGCCATGGTCCAAACCAGGGGTCTCTACAGAGGTGGAATCAGGAGGACACATATGCAGTCATCGAAACAAATTAGATCATGTGACTACATATTAGGTCACAGGTTGTATGTCTGCTGCCAGCCAGTGAAGATCGAGGAGATGGAGGTTTACCTGAGGGTTCGGCTCAAATCCAAACACAGGGAAGAAGGTTGTACAGGGGACTTGGCCTTCCCATCATGGACAGAGCCCACAGGGTGTGACTGGCTCCAGTGCACCTCACACTGGGACACACTCCAGGCAGTCACTGGTCAGTCAAGCAGCATAGGACACAGCCTGTATGGCCAGCAGTGATGCCCTTCACATGCCTTCCAAGGGGAAATGATGCCTGGCAGTCCGCCCATACACTAGGACACCTCCCCACCTCAAACTACAGCTGAACCACCAATGCAGAGACCCTCTGACTGCAGAGAATGTTTATGAGTCAAGCCAGGGGTCCAGATCTGCCTCTTTGGGGCCAAGGGCTCAGCCCTGTAACTGAAGTAAATGACTGGGTGGGGCCTGTTTCAGTCAGTAACAGGTCCTGGCCAGTCAGATCTTTGTCTCCCTCTAATGGATGAGGGAGCCCAGGCCATCCCCAAGGGACCATTTTTGAGGCCCCCCTCCCGAGACTGCTCTGGATCTAGCAGAGCATCACCTCTAAACTATGGGCCAGACTTGGGGCACAAGGTCCTACTGTCAGTGTCATTGTCTCCCAGGACAATGGGAGATACTAGAACCAACTCTGGAGCAGATGCTATGTTCACCATGTTCAGTCCCAGGGGCAGCAAGTCACCTTGGCCCTGATTCCAGCTCACACTTTTTTTTTTTGGTTTTTGGGTCACACCCAGCAGTGCTCAGGGGACCATATGGGAAGCCAGGATTCAAACCACCATCCTTCTGCATGAAAGGCAAATGCCATACGTCCATGTTACCTCTCCGGCTCCGGCTCAAACTTCTGTCCTTTGTACTCCTCTCCCTGACCACGTCTGGCCTCTTGATGGGGACTGTGTCTACCTCACTGGCAGCCAGTCTCACAGAAAGCCCGCAAACCAGAAGCTCCCAACTAGACTGTCACCACCATCCACCTCACCCGCTTCTGGCCCATGCCCATCTATGCATCCTTGTTCCAATCCCCAGCACTTTGTCCAGAGCTGAGCTTTGTGCATGGGTCAATGACACACTCAGAGGGACCCTCTCCTCCCCGGGTGCCTCCTTGGCCTCCCAACGCCAGCCCTGCTCAGCCTGAGAGAGGGTGCAGACAGCAGCAGAGCAGATGGGCAGCCGGGGGCCAGCATTCATGGACGGACACGTGTTGGGTGTGCCTGAGGCCCCCCGGCATGAAAGGCCCGTTTCACTGGCTTTGCACTGTGCGTGACAGCATTGCCACATGTCCGCTCTTGTCAGGGAAAAACGGACCTTTGTGGGCTATAAATAGCCTGGCCAGATGTGGGAACGCCGCAGGCCTTGCTCGGGGCTGTAGGCTGCAGCTGCACACCCAGGGATGGGGCAGGGGTTCCAATGGATAACCAGGCTGCAAGGTGCTCATAGAAAAGAGCACATAGGCCCGGACAGCAGGGAGGGGGGAGGGGGTACCAGGCAGCTCCGCACGCTGGAGAGACTCAATCCCAACTAGGAGCCCAATTCTCACCCCTGCACACAACTTCTGGGCAAGATGGATGCATGGTGTTTACAACCAGTGATTGTCTGAGGACAGTCTGAGATGGTTACAGTAAAGCAACACTCAGAGAATTTAAAGCAAGCAGAAAAGCACCCTCCATGATGATGTTCCTCATTCGTGACTCCATGGCACAGCCTGTACCAAGCAGGCACTGTACCGAGAGAGCACCCAAAATGCTGGACCTGTGCTGCTCACAGAAGTCTCAGGAAACCAGCTCCCGCGAACCACACATATGGATTTCTGTGGATCACACTGAGAACTAGAGAACCCAGGAACTCTGAAAGCCCCATCAGACACAGGGATGGGCCAGCAGCCATCAAAAAACATGCCTGTCCTGCACTCGAGGCTGGCTCAGGCCCTGTGCCGACCACTCAGAGCAGCTAGCATGGCCTTTGTGTGAACAAGCTGGTTTTCCTCCCACATCAACACACATTCAAAAATTGCTTCTCTCCTCTTCAACTTTTCCTTTTAAGTTGCCTTTTGCAGGGAAATTCTACCACTGATAGGCAGTCAGGGAGAGCACTGAGTTCCAGGCTGGCAAGAGAGATTCAGACTGAAAGTTCAGGGACTGAGCAGTGAGCATCTTCCTTGCAATTATGGAGTATTCGGTGCCAGCTAACCCAGGATGCCACAGGACTCTTCTGTGGACACATGGGGCATCTTTAACCCGGAGCTCTAGAGAAGCACAGGAATGGCTGTCCTATCACAGCATCTGCCAGCTTCTCCAAGGCCCCCCTACCACTCCATCCCCAGTTGCCAAGAATCGGGACCCAGGACTGACCGGAAGTTTCCCTCAACTGCTGGCATACAAGTAGGATGGATAGAAAGCGCCTCTGTAGCCTCTTCTCTTCTGGATTATCCAGAGCAAGCAGACAGACCACCAGTGTGAGGTGAGGACAGTCCCTCCCTGTCCAGGCTGAGACTTGCAGCCCTAAGAAAGAGCTCTAGAATACAGGTCAAAAATCACAGCCCTGAGGGGCAGACCCAGAGTTCACCCTGCTCAAGAGGAGCAGCAACACAAACAGCTCAGCTCAACAAGATGTAGCCAACTCTGTTTGCAGTTGACACTCCTTCCACCTGCAGATGGACCTCGGGAGCCCAGCAGTGTTCCCCTGTGTTCCCCATTTCTCACCAGCACCAATGCCGGCTGCAACCCTGTCTCCACGCAGGGATGACATGGGTCCCCTTTATTTCCTGCTGCCAGGGTGGAGACAGAGTGACTAAACGTGGACTAGAATCAGTTCTAGAAAGTCCGAACCATCCCCTACCTGAAGGTGAGAGTGGGCACACATCTCAGCAGCCAGGACGGGGCTTCCTCTTGAAGCGTCGCGACTACAACAGAAAAGAAAGATCTTAGCCAAGATGGATGGACAAACAGACACGCGTTCATATGCATATATGCATTCATAACACTCTCACACACATCATTCTCATGTTCATATACATGTTCATATACACATACACTCAGGTTCATATTCGCACTTACACAGATTGTCTCACATAGTCGCAAATATATGCTCTCTCATACACTCTCACAAACGTTATCTCGTGCCCTCTTTTCATGCACATATACAGACACTCACACACACAAAAACATATTAACTCAATTCATACTCATACACCCACCCTCACACTGTCTCACACACTCATACCATCTGCAGAGGTTGCACCCATTTCCTTGCCTGCACTATCCACCTCACCCAATTCTGGCCGATGCCCATCTGTGCATCCTTGTCTCAACCCCCAGCACTTTGTTCAGTGCTGGGCTTTGTGCATGGGTCAATGACACATTCAGAGAGACCCTCCCCTTCCCGGGTGCCTCCTTGGCCTCCCAACGCCAGCCCTGCTCAGCCTGATCATGCTCTCATTCACTCTCTCAGATCCTTTATCTCTCACACATAGTCTCTAATACCCACCCCACTTTCTCCCCACTCCCATGGCCTCTACGCAGGACTAGGTCACAGGAGCAGCTCACCTGGCCAGGTGAGACCAAAGTTGCCTCAATCTGGCTCTGCACCCCCTACTGCCTTCTGTGCCTGCTGTAGGGACCTAGGGACATACCAGCTTTTCATGCAGAGCAGGCATCACCACTCACACACAAGTTAAGAGTGACAATCAGGTTGGAACAAAGAGCACACATACCCTGGGAACAGCCCCAGAAAACCCCAGGAAACAGGTCTGGGAACCCCCTGAACAACCTGAATTTGACTTTCCAGTGCATGTAAAAACTATTTCCATCATCCCAGAGTCCAAAACACAAAGTCCATCCTTCACCTACATGTCACTCTGAGACCTGCGGCCAGCAATGTGGTGCCAACACACGAGCTGGGGCAAGGCCACTGCTAACCTGCCATTTGAGAAAAATGTGGCATCCACAAAGCACAATAAAGCCAAGTGTGCTGTAACATGTCTGCACAGCTTCCAAAGTGGCCCATCGCTTAGAATCACAGAAGGAAAACGTGGGGTTCAGCTCTTTGTGTTTCAACAATGCTTACTTTTTAAAATGAACACAGACTTCCAAGTCAAAATCAGAAGAAGAATGGTGGAGGAAAGAGAGGGGGAGGGAGAAGGGGAGAGAGAAGGAGAGGGAAAGAGGGAGAGAGGGAAAGAGGGAGAGAGAGAAAGAGAAGAGAGGAGAGACAGAGAGAAAGGCAGAGAGAGAGAGAGAGAGAGAGAGAGAGAGAGAGAGAGAGAGAGAGAGAGAGAGAGAGAGAGAGAGAGAGAGAGAAAGTACTAAGAAACTGAAATCCATGAAGGTTTTCATGGAGGCCTGACAAGCAGCACTGCTGCACAGGAGAAGCATGAATCAACAAGCTTAGAAAAGCCTTCCAGGGAAAGGTCTTTCCTGTCTCTACAGGCTACTGGGAGCAGTCAGCACATACAACTCATGTGCAAGAGACACTGCAGACATGCGTGTCAGTCCTTGTAGGCTGCTATGACACACACAGACACACACAGATACTGCAGAAGTACAGACATGCAGACACGTGCAAACACTGCAGACACATACAGATATAGAGACACACAGACACAAAGACACAGTCATGCACACACAGTAATGCAGACACACAATCACGCAGACACACTGAAGTGCTGCAACAGCAAGTGAGGGGAGGCAGCAAAAACCCTGGCCTACTACCATTGGCCCTTCTAGTGCCATGTCATCTCTGACAGGTCCCCATGGGAAAGGCCAAAGGACAGGCCTGAGCATGCACAGCTGGCTGAGGCTTATGCAGATAGTGGGGAGGGGTGAGAATACATGAGAATACAGCCTAGGGCCCATGGCAAGGATGGGCCAAGCCGCTCCTCAGGGACTCTGCCATGACCCTACCCAGCCTGCACACAGAAATCAGCAGTACCAGCTCCTTGAACAAAAGGAAGGGCTTGGGCACAGGGCTTGGAGGCTCAGGGGTCGCTGTGGACCCACTTCACCCCACACTCATTTACCAAGAAATGACCACCTACACCAGAGGGGACAGGATGTTTGTGAACAAGTGAGTTTGGTGTCAGATCTGCCAGCCCCTGAAAATAGGTCCAGTTCCCAACCTTGCACCCCATCCTGGAGCTGTGTCCATACCTGGGGGCAAAGAGAAGCCCCCACTCCCTCACTCCAGATGCCTGCCAACTCTCAGGCTGGTTCCTGTCCCAGACCTGCATGATCTCTCTGACAAAGGCTGTGTTTGCTTCTTCCCTAACAGAGGATTACAAAAGATCCCGCAATGAAAACCCAACGAGAGTGAGGATGCCAGGGGACTGTGGCCTTCAGTTCTTGTGGCCACCATGTTAGGACTAGCACCAGCAAGCAAGGGTGACCCTCCACTGTGTCCACAGAGGCCAGACGGGGTCCCGCCCCACTCCCCAGATGAATCAGCCCATCATACGCCCTACCCTTTCTTCTCGCCCTCAAATAACCCATGAGCACATTGTGGAACTCCCCGTGACCAGATTAGAGACATACAGTGAAAAGCACAGGTGACTGATTTCACCAAGATGCTCTAAGAAAGAACGACGGCCTAGAGCAACAGTACAGTTGGGAGGGCTTTGCCTTTCCTACAGCCAGCCCAGGTTCAATCCTCAGCATCCCCGAAAGTCCCCCAAGTCCACCAGAAGTAATTCCTGAGCACAGAGCAAGGAGTAACCCCTGAGCATCAACAAGTGTGGCCCCCCAAAAAATACCAACAAAGCAAAACAAAGCAAAGAGAATGAATAGAATAATGAAATAGCTGAAAATTCTCATTCCCTGCTTTGCCTTAGGAGTCAGAAGGCCAAGGCTAGGGAAAGGAGAGACCACAGAAAGTCTGGAACAGCCTGCAGAGGCTTCCTAGGACACCCATCTCTGCAAGGAAGAGGGCAACCGTATCACCTACAGCAAACCCAGGGGCTGTGTACCATTCTGCAGAGAGCAGGTGTGAGCTTGCTGGTCCCTGGGCCTGGAGGCGTCTGAGGACAGCTGGGCACAACTCGCTGGCCTGGGGTCAGCATCCGGAGGGCAAGCACCTCCTTCCCGATGTCTGCAATCAAGTCCAGCTCCCCACAGGACTGGGCACCCACAGACCACGGCCCCGCTCTCTGTTCAGCTGACACCGGCAATTAGAATGGAGCAAGCCTGTTGTCTCCAAATTACATTTCTTTCTTTTTGGGGATGTGTTCCTGTTCCTGGCACCACGCCATCTCTGCAGCTGTAAACATCTGACGCCCTCCTCACAGCACCAGGCACACGCTGATTCACCCCTCACACCCACGCCCCTGGCAAGGGCAGAGCAGCAGCTGTGAAGATGGTCACACCAGCTCCTACACCTTCCATTGCCTTAGTGAGGGCAGCGCTGAGGCCCACAGGAAGCCAGCAGCACCCACAACTCGGTGCAGGACCAGTCAAGGGCAGGAGGGTTGCTCAAATGATCCATCAGGAGACAAAGAGATAGTACAGGGGAGTAAAACTTGCCTGGCACACAGCTGACCCATCCCACACCCCTACCCCAGCCCTGCCAGGACAATGCCCAAGTGCAGAGTTAGGAGTAAACCCAGAGCACTGCCGGGTGTGGTCCCAAAACAAAACAAACATAAAACCGGTCCAAGAAAATGACCGTGAACTAAAAAATGCTATTTGCCATGTTACTGGTGAAGAAACCAATTAGATTTTTAAAACCCTTTAAAGAAGAAGCTGCACTACATAGAACTGGCTGAGTAGGGCACAGCAGGGGCAGCTGAGGGGGGAGACATGTCCCCCTGGGGGTACAGAGTAAAAGTCCTGGGACTCGATAGGGGCTATGTGTGCTCTGAAATTGGACAATTTTGTTGCGTGAACTCTATAGAATGAATTTTCAGGATCTTCCCACTGCAGAATCAGGCATCCCACCACTGGGAACTGTGCATGTCCTGGAACATCAGCTGTGTGCTTGTTCACACTCAGGGGCAGATCCTGCAGCTCAGCTCAAAGACGGGTCCTCCCTTCCTTCCCAGGCAGGCAGAGACCCAAGATGGCTCAGCGTGGGATGAGGTAGGGGCTTCCTGAGGCAGGTCCAAGTCTTGGGGACAGGGGACAGGGACAAGGAAGAGGTGTGTGGTCCCTCGATGAGAGTAAGACACTAACTAGGGTGTGAGCCTCTGCAGATCTGCAGTGAGATCAGGACCCATTACAGGTTGCACGAATGAAGTAGCAACCAGCAGTTCTGAATCAGAGAACAACACAGGTAACTACTCAGATGCCAGCGCACACGGACTTGGATGGAATGACAGGTCCCAGTTCACACTCAAACATGGCCTGTCTTCAAGCCCAAGTACAATTTCCCCAAGCTCACAGAGCAGCGAGAGTGGTGGCTGCCCCAGTGCAGTCCATTGTGGTGTAACCACTGCTCTGTGGGACACACACTCTCCTTGATGTCCCACACCCACTTCCCAAGCACAGAACAAGTGTCTTGGGTCCATATCCTGCACCCTGATTCCCAGCAGCCATGGGAAAGCAGGCAAGACTGCACTGGAGTGTACTCAGCACCCACTGTCTGAAAGGGGCTAGGGCATGAGCTCAGCAGCCCGTTGTCCCAACTGACTGTACCCTCCCAGCCTTGGTGCTCACCCACCGAATCCCAACCTCTGTCCCTTCTATTGTCTGGTCCTACAAGCCGGCTTCTGGCTGCTCTGAGCTCTGCAAGACCTGCCAGACACTTTGTAGGACTGACATCATGTCATGAAGGCAGCCTGGATTCAGGTCAGTTTCCAGAATCTTCCCAAGGAGGCTGCACACCCCTGCACTGGTACTCGTAACTAGATCTTTCCGTGCCACACACTCCCTGAGAGGTCCCCAGGGGTTTCGTTCCTCTTTAAGGCCACCAGCACAAAAACTTAAATACCACCTTGTTGCTGGAAGGAAGAAGAATCAATAATGGAAAGTTAACAGTGGCCAGAATCACTGCAGTCTTGCTCCTTGGTGGAGGCTGCAAACAAAGTGAGCAGTGGCTGAAGGAATACAGAAGGCAGAGCCCTTGCCTTACATGACGTCCACCCAGGTTCAAACCTCCCACCCCCACATATGGTCCCTTGAGCCCCAACTCAAGTGATCCCTGAGCATCACCCAGAAGCCAAAAAACATTTTAAAATAGGCATAGGATGGCAGTAGTTCCATCCAGGGCCACAGTGTGCCCACACACACGCACACGCACGTGTGCACACACACACACACACACACACACACACAACATAAGCAGCTACAAAAACTAATTTCCTTCTATGCCTATGAATTCCTCTCCTGTCTTAAACCTCAGTGCAGTGGAGATTTTTAATTAAATGAAGCAAAATTCTCAGGTGTGAAGAATTTTACTGAATAACTGTGCCCCCCCCCCCTTACCCAGGAAGATGCTGATCAGGATCTCCACAGATGGGTGTTATGCCCCACAAAAAAAATCACACCCTCTACTTAAGTCCTCAGCATGATGTCATCTGGAGATGCACCTGGAGGTGGGGGGAGGGAGGGGAGAACAGGAGGGATGAGGCCCGGTCAGTGTGATCAGCACCCTACCAAAGATGCCAGGGAAGATGCAGGTGGGGTGAATATCCCCTCCAGGTCCAGTGAAGGGTGCAGAGAGTCGTGTCCTTCCATCCCACAAACAGTTCTGTATGCAAAGTCAGAATAGACTAACACTTGTGGCCTACTGTTGTCCCCTTTGGAGGAAATCATGGTACAGTATTCCCTGGACATCTACCTTAAGTGAGGAGAAAGCACCAGAGGCCTTACTGCACCCCTAGATTGTTGCAGCACTTCCTACCCAGGTGGTTTTCACCTGATGAGATACACTGAAAGATAACAATCACAACAATACTGTACACAATCTATAACATGTCCAAGATGAAATTGCTGACCTGGGGCCAAGGCATTTGCCTTACACATGGCTGATCAGGGTTCAATCCCCAGCATGCCATATGGTCTCCTAAGCACCACCAGGAGTGACTCCAGAGTGCAGAGCCAGGAGTAATTCCTGAGAACAGCTGGGTGTGATCCCCAAATTCCAAAGAAAATAAATAAAAACATTAAATTTTAGAAAAGAAAATGATGAAACAAAAGAAAATGATGACCCACTCAATACCCAAAGTATGAAATAAAATGCATTCCTGGGTAAAAAAAAAAAATATCTTCTGTAAAAAGTAAATTGAAGATTTTACTGGCAAATTCTATGGACTTCATGTCCATAAAGCAATTCTACATGAGCTCTTCCAAAAATAAAAACAGAAGAAAATGCATTTGCCAACTTAAATCAAACCAGAGCTGTCTGAGAGCAAAATCAAACTGAAGTGACATCAGATTTCAGTCCAACATCTCTCATGAACATAGGGGCAACTGGCCTCAAGATCATCTTAGTACAACAGGTCCAGTGATACACAGAGCTGTGTGTTGCTTAATGATGGGGTGCTATGGTTTGAGAAACATGGCGGGTGACTCCATCACTATGAGCAGCACAAAGCATCTGCCCACACACCTGAAGGCACAGCGTAAAGCAGACCTGGCTATTGCTAGAAGCAGAGCCAACTGGGATCCCCTCGTCTCTGCAGCCAACACTGAAAGAAACATCATCATGTGACATGTGGCTATATATACATGATGTACTAGAACCAAGCAGTGTTTATCTTAACAGAAGTTTAGGTTAACAGAAAGCTGGTTCAAGATGCAAAAACTGACAATGTCATCCTCTCTATTAACAATGTGCACAGAAAAACATACCAGTGGGGCCAGAGAGATAGTACAGAATGTAAGGCACTTGCCTTGCATGTTGCTCACCTGGGTTTGATACCCAGCAACCCTTTATTTTTATTGTTATATTTTTGGTTTTTGGGTTACACTCAGTGGTGCTCGGGGGTTACTCCTGGAACTCTGCTCAGAAATCTGCTACTGGCAGGCACAGAGGACCAAATGGAATGCCGGGATTCGAACCACCATTGGTCCTGGATCAACCACTTGCAAGGCAAATGCCCTACTACTGTGCTATCTCTCTGGCCCCATGCCAGGAGCAATTTCTGAGCACAGAGCCAGGAGTAACCAGAGTGCTTCTGGGTATGACCTCAAAAAACAAACAAACAAAAAAGAAAACACACCTGGGGGCGTAGAACAATAGTACAATGGGTAGGGTGCCTGCCTTACATGTGGCCATCTTGGATTTGATCCCTGGAATCCCAAATGGCCCCCAAGTACTACCAAGGAGTGGTCCTTAAGCACAGGGCCAGGAGTAACCCCTGAGCACAGACCCAGAAGTAACTCCTGAGCATCACCAGGTATAATCCCCCCAAAAAATTTAAAAATAAATAAACAAAAACAACTCTCAGCAAACTAGGAGGGAAACTCTCCTACCTAAGAAAGGGTACTATGAGGACAGCCCCAGTGGGCAGATGTGAAAGTGGGGCTGCAGCTTTGTCTCTGCTTCTTCTAACACTGTATCCACAACCTCAATGAGATTAGGGAGAGAGCCACGGAGGACACTGATTGGCAGTGAAGAAACAACAGCCATGACTACCTGTGTGTCAAAAATATCAAGAAATCTATAAAGGGCCCGGAGAGATAGCACAGCGGCCTTTGCCTTGCAAGCAGCCGATCCAGGACCAAAGGTGGTTGGTTCGAATCCCGGTGTCCCATATGGTCCCCTGTGCCTTCCAGGAGCTATTCCTGAGCAGACAGCCAGGAGTAAGCCCTGAGCAACACTGGGTGTGGCCCAAAAACAAAAAACAAACAAAAAACAAAAAGAAATCTATAAAGCAAAAAAATTAATTAAAAAACTCTCTTAGGGGCCCGGAGAGATAGCACAGCGGCGTTTGCCTTGCAAGCAGCCGATGCAGAACCAAAGGTGGTTGGTTCGAATCCTGGTGTCCCATATGGTCCCCCGTGCCTGCCAGGAGCTATTTCTGAACAGACAGCCAGGAGTAACCCCTGAGCAACGCCGGGTGTGGCCCAAAAACCAAAAAAAAAAAAAAAAAAAAAAAAAAAACTCTCTTAGAAGGAGCAAGTCTGACAGAGTCACAGGATTCAGTCAGACACAGTGTGAGTCATCTTTGCAGGTTCTGTATGTATACACTAGTATATTTATTCATTGAACTCTGTCACAGTTAAAAATGCTTTTGCTCTGTAAAGGATCCTGTGAAGGGAATTAAAGACTACAGACTGAGAGGAAATATTTGCCAGCTCCCTATCTGATGAGAAATCTGTCTCCCCAGAACATAAAGAAATCTCAGGGGCTGGCGTGATAGCACAGCAGTAGGGCATTTGCCTTGCATGCAGCTGACTCCGGACAGACCTGGGTTCGATCCCCAGCATTTCATATGGTCCCCAGAGCCAGAAGCGATTTCTGAGCACATAGTCAGGAGTAACCCCTAAGTGTCACCTGGTGAGGCCCAAAAAAACAAACCAAAAAAGAACTCTCAAAACTCATAAAGTAAATTCTGCATGTTCACCTAAACAGATCTACAAATGGCCAATACACAGGTAGGACAGCGGCACTCAACCGGGGAAACTGGAGACAGAATAGAGAAGGGGAGGCCAGAGCAATAATAGCACAGGGGTAAGGCATTTATTTGCCTTGCACGCAGCTGACCTAGGTTTGATCTCTGATATCCCATATGGTTCCCTGAGCTTGCCAGGAATAATTTCTGAGCGCAAAGCCAGGAGTAACCCCTGAGTGCAGCTGCTGGGTGTGGCCCCAAAACAAACAAAACAAAACAAAACATAAAAAGAACAGTAGTTAGGGTGCTTGCCTTGCATGTGCCAGCCAGGAGTAATTCATGGGGGCAGTCAAGAATAAGCACTGAGGGCCAGAGAGGTAACACAGTGGGAGGGCGTTTGTTTTGCATGTGGATGACCCGGGACAGACCCAGGTTCAATTCTCAGCATCCCATATGGTTCCCTGAGCCTGCCAGGAGAGATTTCTGAGTGCAGAGCCAGGAGTAACCCCTGAGCGCCGCCAGGTGTGGCCCCAACCAAAGAAAGAATATTCGATGAACACCCCAAACAAAACAGAACACATAGGGGAATACAAATCAAAGCCTCGCTAAGATAGGGGCCAGAGCTGTAGTACAGTGGGCAAGGAGCTTACATTACATGTGACCAACCTGGGTTTGACCCCCAGTATCCCATATGGTCCCCAAGACCTGCCAGGTTTGATATCTGAGCACAGAGCCCGGAGTAATCCATTGAGTGTCTTTGGATGTCACCCCAGACCCAAAATATGATGATAATAACAAATAATAGATAAATAAGATTCAGAGAGGCAACAGTGGCAGGTGTGGGGAGTCTGGGGGAGGAAGTCAGGGCTTGGCGGGGGCAGTTTAAGCTTTACATGGGAACAGAGTCCACCTCTGGGTGGACGCAAATGGCCCCTACACAGTGAGAATGTGCTTAGCACCACAGAACCAGACACCTGAAAGGTGCAACGATGGCACATTTTATACCTTGGGTAATAGTTACCCAAACTAAAAAACTTTCATCAGAACAGTGGATTTAAAAACTGGTATAAAGGAAAGGGAAATTTTCACTTAAATAAAAAAATATTTGGAAGCCAGACTTTGTAAAGGTGAACATGCATGACATTATTTCTAAGTTTGTAACCTGAAATCAATGCCATAAGAAAATTTTTCTTTATGGAAAACAATGCTTGAGGGGCTTTCAGGGCAAGAAGTCTCAAACTACAGCTCTCTCAACACATATTTTGTTTTCGGGCCACACCTGGTGGTATTCAGGGCTTACTCCTGGTTCTGTGCTCAGGGATCACTACTGGCAGTGCTTGGGGTACCATATGTGTGCCAGGCACTGAACCCGGGTCAACAGTGTACAAGGCAAGCATCTTCCTTGCTAGCACTAGCACTTCAGCCTCCGAAGCTCCCTGTCTGTGCACACCTCACTGTGGAGTGTCACCTGTGACCTGCTGCTTCTATCTGAACATCAGGCCACTCCTAGTTCAGAGCCTTCTTATCCACAATCACAATACAGCTAAGATTGCCTGCTTGTTCTGTCAGGCACTGGGAATTCACAGGACCAAGTTTCATTCTCTCCATGGGACAAAAAAAAAAAAAAATAAGTGTAAGACGCATTTAAAGGCTGGAAAAGTGCCTGCAATGTCAGTGGACCAGGTGAAGCTGGAAGCAGAAGTTCATGTGAACTGTGCTCCGCTGTAGGCAATGAAAAAGGGGAACAGTCCTAGTCAGTCTTCCTGGATTCCCAGAACCTCCACTGCATGGTTTATGCTTCTAGACTGGCAAAGATCCTGATGCTCTCGAGCCCCAGGTCTTGGCCACTCTGGGTCAATTTCCTTCTTTGTTCCCAATGGTTGCCAAGAACTTTAATCTTCCACAATGCGCTAGTGCACATTGTAGCTTCTTGACCTCTGGTACCAGTAAAAACCAATGACAGGGGGCCCCAGAGCTAGTACAGTGAGTAAGGCACATGCCTTACACCTGGATGACTGGGATTCAATCTGTGGCACTGCATATAGCCCCTTGAGCCCCACCAGGAGTGACCCCTAAGCACAGAGCAAGAGTAAGCCCTGAGCATGGTCAGATGAGACCCAAAGACCTAAAGCAAAAAAAAAGTAGCCACCAAATCTCCACAATGATAAACACCCTGAGTCATCCAGCTCAGGTTATTAGCCTTCACTTCAACTCTGCACTGGGGGTTGATTGAAGAAATATCTGGCATTTTAACATAAATAAGAACCACAGATTACACCAGACACATGAAATGATGATTCCAAGAAGAGTTCAGAAGACATGGAAAACTATCCAGGAGTTGACTGTCTAGCCTGCCTACCTCTTAGAGGCCTCTGTCTGTTGAAGAAGAGAAAAGAGCCAAGAACTTGCACTTCTCTTTTTCAGGTTAGACTTTTCTGGGGTGAAAGGACATTGTCACAGGCAGAGATGTGGACAGGAGTTATCCACCAGTGCATCCCAGTAGGACTCTGGCATTCCCCCAGCAGTGCTCAACAGAGTATCTGTGGAACAGCCACTTTCTTCTCCAGTGGATACATGCCTAAGCAGCATCTTCCTCTGGGAGGGTTGGGTCCACTGGCCCTGCAGGAAGAAACTAGGTAGAACTGAAGAGTAGAGCATTACCAGCTTAGGCATGTCCCCAAAGGCCTTGCTTTGCTAAGAACTAATGAGGCCACAGACTTCCCAGGAAGTCCAGGGACCAGGTTTACTTACTGGGCTTATCCAGCAGTAATAAATAGCTTGGGGTGCCTGTGCTGCCTGTAGTTACTTTTGAGGCCTCAGTCAGCTGGGTAATCAACAAATACATATCAAGTGCCAGGCTGAGAAGCAATGTTCATTTCTGAATGACACCAACTGCCCCCTCCAGACATCCACCGCCATACTGCCACTCACACTTGGGCTTCTCCAATTTTGGGAAACAATCCCATTTATATTCCTAAACATATATCCACCCATGAACTTTCATTGAACATCATTCATCTGTCTGACCATTCGCCCATCCCCATCATCTACCCACCCATCCATCATCTATCAACACATATGTACTCATCTATCCATGGTCATCCATCCATCATCCACCCATACATCATCTATCTGCCCATCATCCTTCTATCACCTATCTGTTTGGCCATCTACCCATCATCGATCAACCCATAATCCATCTATCTGTCCATCAACCATACATTGTCAATCCATCCACCAATTCCTTATCCATATATCTACCTATTCACTATCCATCCATCAATACATCAAACTTCCAAAATGTATCTATCATTCATCAACCCATAATCCATCCATCAGTCCACTCACCATCCATCATCTACTACCCACTACTCATCCATCCACTCATCATGAATCCACCAATCACCGTCCATCCATCTACCCAACATCCATCTACCCATCTTAAATACCAAACCAAAAAGAAAGAGATCAGAACTTCATTCTCTGGTCAGTCCTAGGGGCCCAATAGTGCTCCTCTCTGTTATCATTCTTTCCTCCATCAACCACATCATTTCCAAACCTGCACAAGCACTGCGAGTGGGCAAGCTCACCCCCCAAGATACAACACCATTGTTCTTTTGTTCTTATATTTCCCATATAAGTCACATGATGACCAAGAGGCCTAATAAGAAGGTGCCAAGTAGGGGGCTGGATAGCATGGAGGTAGTGCATTTGCCTTGCATGCAGAAGGATAGTAATTTGAATCCTGGCATCCCATATGGTCCCCCAAGCTCAGGAGTAACCCCTGAGTGCTGCCGGGTGTGACCTAAAAACCGAAAGAAAAAAAAAAAAAGGAAGGTGCCAAGTAGACAAGACAGTAGTAGACAAGTAGCCAAGTAGACAAGACAGACAACAGTAGCAGCTCACAAAGGGAAAGATAGGATGGCAAGACCATGGCCTGAAAAAAAAATTCTTTCCCCCAAGAAAGGAAACCTCAGGGAGGCAGAGTATCAGGCTTGCAGCTAATACCACACTGAGCTACTACCTGGTACAACTAGTAACACTCTCCTTTCCTGAGGTCAGGTAAAGAAGCATCTTCTAGCTGTAGAACAGGAATCATACATGACACAGAGCTGTTCCATGGCCAACAACATAGGAACAGGGCAGCCTGCACAAGGCCACAGGCCAAGGGCCTGGGGCAGAGTCAGAATACAGGGTGCCAAGCTGTGCCCAAATTGTCAGAAATGAGACAATTCTTGTCCCTAGAGGACAGTCCCATGGGTCCAGAAACTAGCCATGCTCACTCACAGTAGAGCATCTGCAGGTACTGATCCAAATTCAGTCCTCCCACTGTCCCCTCAGCTGTTCAAACAGTAGGCCAAAGGGGCAGCTAAAGGCCTGCTGGAATGACAGTCAGGCAACTTGACCTGCGACATTCTCAGTCTCCAGTCTTGGGCCTGGCACACACAGCTCTGAGGTGCCAGGGCCGCCCCAGTCATCTGAGCCAAGTCCTTAAAATAAACTTCCTTCCTCCCTTCCTCCCTCCAGTTCTCTCCCCTCATTCCCTGTCTGGGTCTCTCTCACCACACTCTAAAGAACTCTGATTAATATGATCAGGCACCCATCTTCCACTCAATTCATTGGGACTGCTCAGTCCCAATGTAGAGCAGTATGATCTCATGGGAGAGGGAGGGTCCATGTTCACACAAGCTCACAAAGGGTCTACGGGGAAACCACTGGTGCCGGCAGGGACAGAGGCCCAGTATTTTTGGACCCAGGCTGTGTTATTTATGATGTAGATGAAATGCATGTATTCGGGCATCCATTTTGAAATGCATGTACTCATTTTGGATGAGAGGGACCATGGGAGTGGCAGCATTTGGCTAATATGCAATGAATACTTAGGGGGAAAAAAATCCTCTCAACCTCCTTATGGGCAGACTTCTATTTCATGAGTCTCTTAGAATGAAATCCTGGGGCTCTAGTGAGCAGCTTTTCTAGAATGTGCCTCCACATACACAGATACTCGAGCTCTCTCTCTCTCTCTCTCTCTCTCTTTCTCTCTCTCTCTCTTTCTCTCTCTCTCTATCTCTCTCTCTCTCTCTCTCTCTCTCTATCTCTCTCTCTCTCTATCTCTCTCTCTCTCTCTCTCTCTCTCTCTCTCTCTCTCTCTCTCTCTCTCTCTCTCTCTCACACGCACACACACAGGTACAAATGCTCGTAAAAACCTGAGCACTGCTAACCAGCTGCACCTGTTCCTGTGACTGCATGGAGAAGTGCAGGCTGGCAGAGACTGCGTAAAAGCCAAGGACAAGAAAGGGCCTGGCCACTGAGGACACTTGCCTCCAGCGCCTGGCAAGCCCTAGGTAGCAAGCTACAATCCCACTTATTCCCGGTCTAAGTTCATTCACTTTACTGAAAACCTTCCAGAAAACAGAAGATATTTCTTTTCCTGTAGACTCTAAGATGCAAGAAATGCATCCAGTCAATGAAATTAATACGAGAATAACAATCTAAGTCCATTAAAAAGGGAAAAGCCCATGTGCCAGAAGCTTTGGGTAGAAAATGGCAGTGTCCACGCAGTAAAGCATAAGGGGAAATGTGAGCACAGGCCCTACCCTGCTCCAATAATGGCTGTTGGTTGGTGGCTCCTGGGGGTCTGGAGGGGACAAACATAAGCCAAAGAGTGGCCTAGGCAGGTTTCCATCAAAACTGAAACTACAGGGGCCAGAGCGATAGTATTGTGTTTGCCTTGCAAGCAGCTGCCCAGGAGGAACCTGAGTTCATCCTATATGGATCCTATATGGTCCCCCAAGCCAGGAGTAACCCCTGAGCATGAGCATCACCGGGTATGGCCCCCCCCCCCAAAAAAAATCCAAAAACCTGCAACTGCAAAAAGACTTTGACTCCCACAGCCCAACTCTGAAGATGTCCTTATTCACTAAGGAACAGGGAGAATGCTCCAAGGGCTAGAATACAGGCTGTGTGTGCATCAAGACACCCAATTTCCAGCACACAAGAGTGGAAGGAGGGGCCATTAGGCACTGCTGAGAGGGGCCCCCAACAAAACTACTCAGTCAGATACAAAAAAAGAACACAGCCAGGGTGAGGAAGGCCAGGGGTGAAAGGACCATGCTGGAGACAGGGCCATGCAGTCACACATATGGCAGCAGCACGTATGCAGAGATACCCAAGGGTGCAGTGTTGGTGCACGAGCTGGGCTAGGGAGACCATCTTACTCTTCCCTCCCAGCTCCATTTCTTTTCTGTAAGCAATAAAAATGCCATTATAAGAAAGGAAAAGTTCCTCTGCTTATCTGACTTCCTGTTATAGAGGATTCAACAAGCAAAAGCCACCTAAGAAGATAGACCCTGCCTGTTTCCTGTCTGTCAGGGCGAAAACTACCTTACAAAGCAACAACTTTCCACCGCCAGTTTCTCTCCTCCACTGCAGTGCAGAGCAGTTATGTTTCCATTTTCCTGCTGATAAGGCCTTGCTGGACTTGGTCTTGGAAAAGTGCCCTGCTAGGCCCCAGCACTCAGCCTCTTTGCAACCCTGTGGACTCTATCGGTGGCCTCTGCACTAGGGCTGTAGGGTGGCTCAAAGCCCACATGGGCAGCAGTATTTGCAAATACAACCACAATGATAGGGGTTGAAGGGGACCCTCTTGGGTCCTGGGAACACCTGAATCCAATGAGGGGGAACTTACCAGGGTGTATAGGACAAGTGCAGCACCAGGGACCACCAAGTGGAGCAGAACAAGGGTTGGGGTGGGAAGGTGGCTGGGGCCAACAGTGGCTGGGAGAGAGGAAGAGCCTGTGAACACAGAAGGGATCTGATGACACCCTGCATCTGGACTCAATTCTCAGAATGGGAAGAGGGAGAAAGCATCGTGTGGCCAGCAGCCACCAGTCGAGGGTCTGCGATGGCAGATATTCAGGTGCACATATTCCATGTATGATACTACAATGAGGCCAGGCAGGAGCAAGCACAGGTTTGGGGGTCCCTGACTCAGCCTCTCAAGGCTCCAAGACATCACTAGGTTGCACCAACTCAAGGGGGACAGAAGCACCTCTGGTGACCTCACTGTCCACGGACTGGTCACTGGGCTGCCAAACCACCACAGCCTCTGATCTCTTCTGCTGGTAGCTAGCTGGGTTCCAGCTTTGGTCCAGGTACCCTGAACCAGGCACAACAGGCCCATTCTGGGACCACACCCACCCTGGCTGGGAACCTGGTTGGGTGTGGAACCCAAAGAAGCAGACAGGAGTGATGGCCACCAGCAGTGGACGAACAATACTGTCAGACTAGCCCCTGCCTCTCTCTTCTGCTGGATGAGAGGCAGCAGAGCCCAGAAAGGAAACATCCAGAGCAAGAGAATGGGGCTGGAGCAATAGTACAGCAGGGAGGCCGCTTGCCTGGCATGCTGCCACTCCAGGTTTGATACCCAGCATCCAGTATGGTACCCCAAGCACCACTAGGAGAGATCCCTGACTGCAGAGCCAGGAGTAAGCTCTGAACATTGCTGTGTGGGGCCACTAACCTCCACACACACACACACACACACACACACACACACACACACACACACACACACACACACACACAAGAAAAGGAACAAGAAGAGGGCTCGAGAAACAACATCTGCTGCCTGCACCCCACTCACAGCTCCCAGTGCAGCAGATGTTGTTCCTAGCCACCATCTATAGTAAAGGCAGTCCCTGTCCTTGCTATTGTCTCCTATAGATCTGCTGAGGGCATGGGCAGATGGGGCTGGGCATGTAAGGGTTGTGCTTGGGGGTAGGTGATGTCCTGACAGCAAAGCTAGTGACTGTCCTCAAGTGTGATTCGTGTCCTGAGTTTCTGAGGCTATGGGCACCATTGATGTGGTTGTGCCAGGATGAGGAGGCTGTGTAGGGGAACAGGCTATAGAGCGTTGGGGTGCCTCAGGTCCAGGGGACAGGGGCAGACATGGCCGTTCTTCGGTGCTGCTCACTGCTCAAACAGAGTTTACACAGCTCTGCTGTCTGATGGGGCTGAGTTTGGGAGGAGCTGGGTCCTCTCTTCCTTGACTGAGCTCCAGCAGAGTCAATGCTAGAAAGTTCTGAGCATGGTGCTGACTCGGGCATTTCTGCACCTGGCTGGAGATCCTGAGGCACTGGCCGAGAGGCCAGAGGTGGGGGCGGTGGTTATGTCCCTTCTGCTCCTAATATGCAGGCTCTACAGGCTTGCAGCAGGACCCTGGCCCTGCAAGCTGGGATTACAGTAGGCCCTGGCATACCATAACCCCATCTCTTCACAAATGTCCTCCTTCCCCCACTTTCTGATTGCTCTGAGTGAGTGGAAACCAAGCCATGCACCTTCAATCTTGCCTATGGGGATGTCCCCTCAGAAAGGGGGACACCGAGGTAGCAGAGATCCAGAGAACTGCGTGGCTCCCCACGGTCCCGTGTTTGAAACCCAGGCCAGGGCTTCAGGTTTCAGATATCAACAGAGATTGGACACAGTCGGAGCAGGGTCTCAGGAGGCGGCATCCACGTGGCTCCAACCTGTGCTCGCACTTAAGAGATGGGGGAGGAAGGTCAGGAAGTAAGTCAGCCAAGCCTGGGCAGAACCAGACAGCACATGAGCTGCACCTCTTTACTAAAGTCACAACTTCAAAGTGTCCGCACAAGTAGGGACACATATCAGTGGGACTTGGGAGCTGTCAATTGGGGTGGAGATGGGGCTTTAAATCAGAAGCCCTTATACCAAAAAACACAGCACTCACTGCTGGAAAAAACTATGGTGCTGGTGTCATACGTGTGTGTGTGTGTGTGCCCGGGTATGGATATATATGACTGTCTGTGTTTTTGTGTGCAGACATGGGTGTGCATGTATGTGAGCAGACATGTGAGAACAATGCAGATGCATGTGGGTATGTGTGCTGGGGCATGGTTCTGTGTACATGTCAGAGGGCATCTGTGTATGGTGTGTGCATGTTCCTGGGCATGGCTTTGTGTAGATGTGAGTGGCCATGTCTGTGCATGGGCTGTGCATGTAAGTGGGCATGGTGGGCATGGCTGTGGATATGTAAGCAGGCATGTCTGTGCATAGTGTGTGTGAGTGTGTGCCCAGGCATGGCTATGAGCATGTAAAGGGGCATGTCTGTGCATGGGGTGCATGTATGTCTGGACATGTTTATGCACAGTATGTGTATGTGTGTGTGCCCAAGCACAGCTGTGTACGTGTGAGCAGGAGGGAGTGCCCAGGTGTAGATGAACATCTGTGTCTGTGCTCAAATACAGCCATCTGTACAAAGCCTCTATAAGCAGCAGGTCTTGCTGTGAGTCAGCCTCTGGGGCTGAAAGTAGCCAGGCTTCCTGGCTGTTTTGAAGTTTTAATAGTCTAATAAAAAATGTTTTCGTTGGTATTACGTACGTACTAAAATCTTTCTGAAGCTTGAGTTTAGACAGGTTGCTGAATTCCAGGCACAACCCCATTCAGGGTCTGGAGCTTCCAGTGACACCCCACAGTCCCAACCCTGAGGGTAGGACCCACTCATGTGCAGAGGCCACTTGTACACACATGACGGGACAGGTGAAACACAGGTCAGCCACCTGCCACCCTTCAGGAAGCCATGGCAGATACAAGACTACAGGCTACCTGCCTGGGATTCCCATCTGGTACTGGCCAAGACAACCACACCTACTAGTGCCACAGATGGCCCCATCACTCTAAAGTAGGACCAACAGGGACCAAAGAAAGTACAAGGGATTGGGTGCTCATTGTGAACCCCTATTAGATCCCAGACACCACATGGTACTCTGGTACCATGGTACTCTTCCAGTTAGCTGAGCCCCATCCCCCCAGCACTGCTTGGAAGAGTCCCACCCCATCCCCAGAAAGAAGCTGCAAACAGTGAAATACCCAACTGCATTTTTTTTTTATAATTTTTTTTTTTTTTTTGGTTTTTGGGCCACACCCGGTGACGCTCAGGGGTTACTCCTGGCTATGCGCTCAGAAGTCGCTCCTGGCTTGGGGGACCATATGGGACGCCGGGGGATCGAACCGCGGTCCGTCTCCTAGGCTAGCGCAGGTAAGGCAGGCACCTTACCTCGAGCGCCACCGCCCGGCCCCTACCCAACTGCATTTTAAACGAACATTGTAAGTTTAAACATAGTGTGCCTGGCTCCTAAGAGATATAGACTGTGTGAGTGTATTGTGATTTTTTTCACCTTTCTCTTGACTATTCCTTTCGGTTTTTCATCACAAGCATCACTACAGGAAAATGGAAGATATGAGACAAGCACTGCACAGGTGAAATCAAGACAAGATGGCCGAGGAGACTTGGGGACATAGTCCCACAGCCCCAGCAGGACTTCCCTGTCCTCACTATCAATCTACTTTTCCGAGTGGTTTCTGAACTCACTGTGCTGGGCTGGTCCCATCAAACTCAATGTCTCGATTCAGAGAAACAGAAAAAACACAAATTATTCTCTGAGTAAGGGACAATCTCAGGAGTAAATAGGATGGCTGGAGGGACACTGGACTCCCTTCCTTTGCTCTTATAGTCAGAATTAACTTGGGCGGGGAATAGACCAAAATCTTAGTGCTAAAACCATTTTCTTTGGGTGCCATACCCAGCTGTGCTCAGGGCTTATTACTGGCTCTGCCTCAAGGATCCCTCCTGGAAAACTCAGTAGACTATTTGCAGTACCAGGGGTTAAGGTAAGTACCCTGCCTGATGTTCTCTCTTCCCAGCCTGCTTACAGAAAGCTTTTATTCACAATATCCCCAACTGGGAACAAAGCACACACCCACAACCAGCTGAATAAACCAAGCGGTACTCAGGCATGGTACAAGAGGATTCAACAATAAAGGATGTCACATGCCCACATACACAGCCACACACAGGCCTGACAGAGATCTGCTGATGGGAGGAGCTGAGACCAGAGGTCTAACCACCGAATGGCTAGACTGCCAGGCTCATTTCAGCACTGCTCCTTGCGCAGAATCATCCAGTATCCTGGGGTATTTACCCATCTGCACCACTACCCACTACAGTGGGTGGGGCTAGTGGAACTCCTGGATCATGCTGGCATCCACGTAAGGAACTAATGATCCAATGTCAGCAGATCATTGATGGAGTTGGTGGGATGGTAATCATACAGGAGGAACAGAATTTGCCACATGTGTCTGTCAGTCAAGTGATCCATGAATGAAGGCATCACAGAACTGACCTGCAGGTCACCCCCCACCATGGTCTGTATGAATGAAGGTCAGGACTATGCTGTTGTCAGGGGTGCACCTGCATCCATTGGTCAAGATTCACTGAACAGTGCTTTCATGTCTTTTCAAGTTCAAGTGAGTTCATGTCTTTTTGATTCAGAGAGGTCCACTGCTAAGTGTTCAGGGATGACTCTTGGGAGACCATGAATTTCTGATTCCATCTGAATCCAAGTCTTCTGACATGTGCACCCTCTTTGAGCTGTTTCCCCGAGCCTAAGTGAGAGTTTCAGACTACATATAATAGACCTTCAAAGGGCTGATGATTCAAAGTCCCAGCCTATGGTGCGTGCAGAGCACCATAGTTAGTTATCCTGCCTGTTGGTTACAATCCCTTCGTGACAACACTTGTAACTAAGGGGGCCATGGTGGAGCTAGGCCCTGCACCTGCACTGTGTCTGAGAATTTGAGGTGACAGGTGGAGCCCAGACGTGCCGAGCATGTCTCTCGTCCACTGTGAGCTAACTAACACTGGAGCCCCAATTCAGTCCCTGGCTGGTGGCTGGGCAGGAAGCAGCGGGAGGAAATGCTCTGGTCCAGCTGGCAGCAGGCCCAGGTCCCATGACCTCCCTGACACAGCGCTCAGTTCTCCAAGGTCAAGTCTCAGCAGAAGCTCGCTGTGCTCCAAAGCTCTGTGGTCCTTTCTCCATGGGGCATGGCCAGCCGGAGCATTAGGGATTTGCCTGGCCACTCCATTTCCTGCACCCCCAGTTCTGTCCTCAGACACTCTGCCCTAGTGATCTTGTGCCAACTAACAGCATTCAAAGTTGGCCACCTGTGCCCCAAATACTGGCCCCATCTCCCAAGCAGCCACTCCCCAAACCTGTCATGATATAGGGCACATATGGTCCCAAAGGAAGCCACTCCACTCAGTCTGAGCACAGATTCCTGGGGGTCACTTAGAACTGATAGAAGGTGCAGATCAAAGATCTGAGAGCTCTTAATGTAGATTACCTGAATGCAGGCCGCCTCAGGGAATGCCCTACAGGTGGAAGTCCTATATCCAGTCTTTCTTTTATCAGTCTTCCCTCCTGGAAGAAGTCAATCTTTAGAGATTTTTACCTTAGCTTCGTTTTTTCTCACATCCCCTTATGAAATGTAAAATCCCCTTAGACTTAGTTAGCAGCAGTTAGGAATTTGTTTGTTATCCACCCTATTCCCTATGATTGATTATTCCTGAACAATAAATGACCTATGTGGAGATCAAGGCTTTCAGTCCTCTAAGCGGTAAGCACCCTGACCCCATGACCCCATGCTTGTCTCTCTTATGTCTGTCTTGTTTTCCTAGCGGTACCTCTGCTTCAGGCCCATTCACCTGGGGCTGTTCTCTGGCAGGAACCCCACTGTTCTTCCACTTTCATGGCACAGCCAGAAAATGACCAGACCCTGTCCACAGCACAGTTACTCTGCTTCCATGTCGGGACAAAGCCTCCTCCAAGACATAAGCTCTGGCAAAGCCATCAGCATCCCCAAATGCCCTACACCCTGAAAGTCAGCCTCTGCAGTGCTGTAAACCCTTCTGTAGGGAATAGGACCCTCTCCTTCTGTGGTGCCACTTGCCCCTCCTGTTCTTTTTGTGCAACTGGGGCACTCGGTGAACTTCTGCAGCTCCATGAAGCTGCCAAACTCACAAGCTGAAAGAGCCCACAAGAGCCTTCCCTGGCTGGTCTATGTTTGGGGTTGCTCTCAGGGTGCTCACACAGGACTTGTCGAGGGCAGTGCACTTGGTCAGGGCAAGCACCAGGAATCACCATGGGAGTGCCACCTCCATTGGCATAGGCATCAAAACTCACAGCCTCGAGCCTATATCAATAAGAGGAGCTTGACCACTGAGCTACGCCTGGGTTCCCCTCTCTACCTCCCAAGAAAAGGACATGCCCTAACAAGGACATCAATCAAAGTTCGAGGTCACCAAAACAGCAGGTGAACCTCAAAATTTCTCAGAAGGACCAGGTCAAAGAACACAGCTGAGCCAAGTGAGAGGGGGAACTATGCATGGAGTCCATTTTGTACAAGGCAGCTCCTAGGCACACAACCATGAAGCCAAGCTTAGGGAAGAGCCAGTGGGGTCTCCCCTCCCCACCAGAAAATACAGTAAACAACCACCTCCAGTGCCAAACACAGGGCCAGCTCAAGGGGCAGTCCTCACTCAGGCCTTTATTCAGTGCGGGCCCTGGGAACCTCGTGTCCTTCCAAACAAAATCCAAACACATGTCCAAGAGCCAAACATCCAAATGCTGGATCAAAGCAGATTATGTTCTGGCTATTAGAGCAACTTGAATTTCTTGTTACAGGACAGAAAAGCAAAAAGGGAGAGAAAGCCTGGCCTTCTACTTGAAACTCATAGGTTTCCCATTTCTAAGCTTTTTGTATTAGCCCAGAGTAAAGTTACTCACTTTGCTCGCTCAACGCTTCATGAGAAAGAAAACAGGGCAGATGCTGAGAACAGGGCAGAGCCAAGAGAGCCTCCTGGCACCTCACCTGCCTGCTGGCACAAAGACCCTCTGATGCTGTGTCTAACTATGTGGTCGAAGTAGTATCAGTGGCAGGAGGTGGCATTTGAATGAGACCCTAGTATCATCCCAGGGCTGCAGTTCCAGGCTGTGACAGCCAGCCATTACTTCTCCCTAGGCAAGCAACCCCAACTGACTTTGTGGTATAAGGAGTAACTGTGAGCTTTGGGCTCCTGCCACCACCAGAAGAAACCAAACCAGCCCCCTCAAATCACCCCAATTCACCAAAGGTAGCCTAGGGTAGAGAAACGGCTGCCAACAAAAGACTCCGTCTCAGATCCACTGAAGTCTACTCAGAACACCCAACCAAACATTCCTGATGCTATTGGACTCCCTAATACAGACCTCTTCTTGAAACATAAATACTCCTAATATAAGTGAAACAAATAGGTCCCTCCTAGTTCCTCCTTACAAACTCACAAAAACTATACACACTGGGATTTAATGCTTCCTCCATGGGTCACACACACTAACATGTGCATGTACAAACACTCACATGTGCATATACTCACATTCTCTCCCTGGAAAACACTCACACATGTACACTCAAATTCTCTCTCTGGACAACACTCTGCATGAACACACACATTCAGACATGAGCATAGACTCTCCCTTCCTGGGGACATTCGCACATGCACACACAAACACGAAAACAGTTATGACTGTTTGCCGAGGTCAATCGCAACCCCCCTTTACGGAGCCTCTCATCCCCCCTGTATATGAGTGCGTCTGAATGTGTGTTTGTGTGCCAGTGTGTGAGTCTAAGTGTGTAGATGAGTGTGTCTGTGTGTGTGAGTGCAAGTGTGTGTGTCCTGCCAGGTCTCAGTCCACATAGAAGGCCCCACAGAGGACAGCAAAATGCTGTAGGTCCCAGTAACCAATTTAACTCAATTTATCATCACTTCTTTTAGTTTCCCAAAAGTATTTGGCCTCTTGCCCTTTTTGAGGGAGAAAAATAGTCAACACTCCCTTGGAAATTTACTTTCTTTAAGCAAAGAAATCCTTGCACCCAAGGCTACTAATGGCCCCCCACCTGCCCACTGTTTCAGTGGGTTGGGGGAATATTACCTACTTTGCAGAAAGACTGGGAGCCATAGAAACAGTATAGGGGTAAAGCTTTGCCTTGTACAAAGCCAACCTGGATTCAATCCTGGACCATCCCATATGGTCCACCGAGCCCACTAGGAGTGATGCCTGAGCACAGAAACAGGAATAAACCCTGAGCACTGCCAGGCATGGCCCCAAAACAGAACAAACAAGAAAATAAAGTAAACACCTGAACTATTTCCTGGAGTTTAAAATCCTGTGCTGTGGGCTTTGGAGACGATCTGGGTTTATAGTAACATTAACTTTTTTTCACAAAAAAATCAAAATAAAGGAATACGATGTAGACAGGAGCATGAGGAGCCTATAGGTACCCCCGTGCACTACCACATAAAACTACCACCAGCACAGACAATCCTCCTGGCATAAGCCATACAAATCACCAACAGATCCCAACCCGGTCCCTTTCCTTGGTTGCTAAACAGTAAAGCTCATCTTAATTCACCCACCAAGCTGTTATTGAGCATTTTGTAAATTCACCAGTCGCTCAACCAAAGTGCATCCCAGATATCATAGTTTTGGTAGTCTTATCCCACACGAACTCTGGGTCAGGTTTTATGCCAAGCTGCAATCCTAAGACTGCAGAGACTAGGTGGGATGTGACCAGCCTGTGTGTTTACTTTCAGGGGCTGTATTAGAAATAGAGAACAAACCAGGGCTCCATCCCCTGGAGCTGCCGCTGGCTATGGGAAGGCTGCAGAGAGGGTGAACCCTAGCTGCTGGAGCACCAGGAGAGAGCCTGGCATAGTACTGCCAGATACCACAAGTGAGCGCATGTAGGGCAGCTAAGCAGGCTTGAAAGTGAGCCATGCCACTTTTCTGGGACAACCTGCCCCACTGCCCACCAGTATCCTCTTAAAATTGCACACAGAGGATCTCAGTTCCAGCTCCAGAGGTGACCTGCCCTGGCCTGCATCTCCAGGTAGATCTTCAGGTAGATCGCCCCCCCTCACTTCGGAAGAGTGGCCGAAAATGGCTGTGAATGGTGTCTGCATAGGCCTGCTGGACTAGACAAGACACCCCAGGAAGCAATAAGTCTGGAAGAGCAGCCCAAGATCCCCAACATCAGAGGGGGCTCCCCCAGAAACGTGGCACTCTCCTCACTGACCTCCCTTCTCCCATCATCTGTCCTCTCAGGAATGGAGTCTGGGAACACATGAAGTGCCTGCCCCCAGCCAGGAACGAACAGGATGTCAACCTTTCTTGTAGGTATCTCCAGATGGCTGATGGCAAATTCCTAGACCTTTGTTTTCTTGAACAACCTCACCCCACTGTGCTCACTATGGGGTCCCACTGCCATGGCTCCTCTATGCAGGGCAATGAAGCAAGGAGGAAGACCATCACCAGCATCCCCCAAAACAGCCCAGAAAGGAGAATGGGGACCCATGCTACCAGCCAGCTCTGACCCATGTCACGGCTCGGAGGGCACAGGATCGGCAGGAGAGTCTAGGCCACCCCTACCACCTAAAATTCAATCCAGAGGGTTGTGTCCACTGTGTTTGGTTTTGCAGCCATATCCAGTGGTGCTAGGGGAGATTCCTGGATCTGCACTCAGAGATCATTCCTGGCAATGCGCGGGGAACCACATGGGATGTCGGGGTTCAAACCTGGGTCAGCCATATGCAAAGCAAGCATCCTCTCTGCTGTACTATTATGTCCACTCTGGGTGTGGAAGGGCTGGGTTTTTCCCTAGGAGCATCAGGAGGCTGGAGGAACCATTGATCTCTGCAAAGCTCAGTTATTGATTTTGTTGTGTGGCTGGGTACCAGCCAGCAGGGTGAGGTCCCACTCTGGGCTGGCCATTAGTGCCTGCTCAGAGGGCCACCAGACATCCCTCCCCTTTCTGGCAGGCACCTGGGGGCACTTCCTAAACGAAACCCCATGCACTCCTGGAAGTGCCACACAGAGGCAGAGAGCAGTCATGGGACACTGCTACCGCTACCATTCTCTCCCTCCGAGCAGTCACAAGGCCAGCTTGCACCCACACCTGGACCTGGACCAGACATCCCCTGCCCCCCAAGACTACCCAGAGTCCTCCAGGGTGGAGTCTCCACGGGCGAATAGTCCAGGGGCAGAAGACAGCAGACAGAGACCCCACCCTGAGGGCGAGCACAGGAGGGACCCTAGATAAAGAAATTGTGCGATTGTGCACCGGTGCCACCCCAAGTCTCTACAGAGGGCCTTGGCCATGGTGGGGTCTCCAAGTGAACATCCAAAAGGTGCGAGTCATTTGTTTCTTCTTGCACATCTGTTCTTCTGGGCATTCAGCCTGTTGTCCATCAGCACCCCTCATTCCTGAAAACACTCCCTGGTGCTGCCACTTGACTCTGGCAGGATCAAGGGCTAAAGCAAGAACCGATCCAGTGACCATCAGGGCTAATCATCTCTGCTAGGATCCTAGCCCTGTTTCTGGAGGAAGTGAACATCCCCAAAGACAGCGCCTAGCAGCCAGAAAGCAGGCCCTGGGGAGAAAAAGTGGGTGCCAGAGGGGGCCACCACGACTGTCACCCCGAAACTTCCGCTCGAGGCGTTCCATGGACCGGAGCAAGGGGCTCGGGTTCCTGTTGGCCTGCCCACCAGCAGCCTGCGAGTGGTGGCGGTGGGTGTCCCCGCAGAGGGAGGAAGGGTTTGCAAAGGAACAAAAGCCAGACCGGGTCCAGAAACCAGCGCTGCGGGTGACAGACAAGGAGGCTCCCACCTGCACGCTCCCCGCACCCCGACTCCCAGGGGGGGGCGGCCCCCACGCCTCCACCCGTGGACCCCGCGGCACGGGCCCGGCTGCAGGCGGGCGGCAGCAACAGGTGCACCGGGGCTCGGGCCGCGGCTCTCCCGCGGGTCCTGCCGGGATGCCGCGGTCCCCGCCGGCCGGCCGGACGAGCCTGCCTGGGCCTGCGGCGCCCCGGCCGCCCCACCTGTCCGAGTGCGCGCCCGGGCCGCGGCCTCCGCCACGCCGAGCAGCGCGGGCCCCGCGGGCCGGAGACGGGGCCGGGGCCGGCTCCAGGTGCGCGCGGGTCGCCGAGGGTCCGGCCCGCCGCCGCCGCCGCCCCGGCCCCGGCCCTGCAGCCCGGGCGCCCGGAGCTTACCTGGCGGCGCGTCCCCGCGGCCCGCGGCCCGAGGGAGGCGCAGGAATGGCGGCGGCGTTGGCGGCGGCGGCGGCTCGGCGCGGGGATGCTGCGGCGCGCGAGGGCGCGGAGGCCGGCGCGGGGCGAGCAGGCCCCTCCCCAGGCCCGCCTCCCGCGCGGGGTCCCTCCCCTGCCCTCCCCGCCTCGCCTCGCCCCTGCCCCCACCCTCCCCTCCGCTCCTCGGCCACTCAGGCCACACGCAGCCCTGCCCCCTCGTTCCTCTCCCCCTGCAGTGCCATCTCTCCCCTCCCCGCTTCTTCTCTCTCCCCTTCCCCTCTTTCCACCCTGTGCCCCCCCATCCTCCCTCTCCTGCCCAGCCTTCCCTCCATCTAACCTCCCGCCCCCCTCTTTCCGCCTCCACCCCTGCCCCCTCTCTCCACTTTTCGCACCCCTTCCCCTGGTCTGACATCCCTGCCACTCCCTCCCTCCCTCCTCTCCCCTGCCCCTGCCTCATCTCTCCTCTCTCCCTTGTGCTGCGTCTGCTTCTCCCCCAAAACCCACTCCCTCTTCCCCGCTCCTCCCTTCACTCCCCACTCCCACCCTCTCGAGTCCTTTTTCCCCCACCTGTCTTTCCTCACCTTTGCCCTGGAGGGGAACCCTCCCCCAGGCCCAACCCAAGGATTCCCTCTCTCCCTTCATCCTCATCTCTGCCGGCTCCCTCTCCAGTCTTGTGGCCCAACCCACCCAGTCCTCTCTCCCCTTCCTCACCTTCTTCCTTCTGTCACCCACTTCACTCTGCTTTACCCCCCCACACACACACACACACACACACACTTCCCCAGTCCAGGGATGCTGCCAAGGCTCTGGCCGGGCCTCTGATTGTATTGGGTTCTGCAGAGAGGGTGTTGAAGCGCCAGTTCCTTGGCCCTTCACCCCAACTGAAGGCCTGATTCCATCCTTCCCAGACCACATCTCCTCCCTTTTCCACAGCAAGCCCGAGACCTCTATGCACTGTCCCCTTACAGCTGGGGGGCGGGGGAGTGGGGCCGGCCTGCAGACCAAAGCCTAACACCTTAACACTTGGCTGCTCTGCTTCTAAGCAACTTCCATTTCGAGCAGAACATTCCAAAACAGATGTTCTCCCTACACCAGGGACCTTTTGGTGCCCCCGTGTCAACACTCACTAAATGTTCACTTTGCTCAATAGGGAGCAAAGGATTTCCAGGGCAGCTGCTGGTGATATGTGACAGGAGAGGCCACAGGCATGGGGGCTGGGTGTCCTTAGATAGCTCTTTCTGCTTGTGGCGGGGAAGGATGCACAGGGCACGTCTGATTCAAGGACCGGAGGGGCCAGCAGGCACTTAGGAACCATTCTATGCCAGGTGCAGTTGCCAAATAGCTCCTGGGGATGCAGGCATGACCCTTAGGTTGAGACCTGGCCACAGGTTGGCAGCCTGCATCATGACAGGTCAAGTCAGCATTATTTTGTATCTAAGGGATACAAACCAGAAACAGGGACACAGCCTATGGGGCCAGACCTATCGGTATATGGTATAATGGGTAAGGCATTTGCCTTACATACAGCTGACTCAATCTATAGAATCCCATATGGTGCCCTGAGCACTACAAGAGTGATTCCAAAGCAGAGCGCTAGCCAGAAGTCAATCCTGAGCACTGCCAGATGTGCCGCCCCTCCAAAAAAATAAATAAAAGAGAGAAAAGAGAAAAATGGACATAGTCCTTGAAACCAGGCAGGCTACCTCTAAATGGAGGACATCCGGCTAACCTGGCCTAGTCTGGTCACAGTTCCCTGGCTGCAGACAGTCTTCAGCCCTTCCAAGGTTCATCCTGATGATCACAGGCTGCCAAGAGCCAGAGCTGAGTGTGCTTTTTAGTTTTGAGGCCACACTGCCTCCAGTAGTGCCCAGGGGCTTACTCCTGGCTCTGCACTCAGGAATTATTCCTGGCAGGGCTCAGGGGACTATATAGGATACCAATGATCAAACCTGGGTCAGCTATGTGCAAGGTAAGTGCATTAACCCTTGTACTAACCTTTCTAGCTCCAAGACTCAGGCAAGCACGTGAGCCTTTGCTTATATGACTTCTATGAGCCCAAGAAACACAGAGCATCCTCAAGGGCCTGAGAACTAGTGGTCAGACACTAGGGCCAGCAACATCAGTGCTTCAGAATGTGGGAACTTTTCCTGCAGAAGGTTGGGGACTCACCCCAACATTTGATGGATAGGTTGAATCTTCAAGTGTCGCCAAGCCCAGAAGAAAATTGGACAGAAAGCCTTCACTCAGTACTAGAGCTCCATTCCTCACCTTTAGATAGAAATGGATTTAGGGCAGTGCTGATGGAAGACCTCTGATGCAGCAGTGGAGAAATGGAGATAAATGTGAGCATCACGGGTGAGGTTGCGGCTCTCCCAGACTCTCCCGCCCCCTTGGAGGATGTACACCCTTTCCTAGTGTCAAGGACAGCCACGTGGTATGAGGAGAGAGATGGCACATGGGGGAAATGGAGATGTGGAGCACAGCACAGCTCAGGAAATGCCCAGATAAGGATGGAAGGCAAGCACAGATGGGTGGAAATGAGATGACTGTGTCAGTAGCTGACCCCCCTGCTGGAAAGGCACAGTCCTTCAGGGCCAGCGTCTAGACTGGCTCTGAGTAACAGCAGACACCGGCTGGAGGGGCCGTGGGAGTGCGACTGCTGGAAACTGTCTCTGCTCTTAGGTGTTTACCCAGACAGCACTACTCTGTCTGTACAGCCCAATGCTCTGTAGAGCCTCACCTTTGAGCTGTCTCCAAGAAGCCCTCTCTCCTGTTGTTTCCCCTCTATTGGGCGATAGGGAGAGAACCAAGGGGGTGACAGCACCCTGCACCCAACACCTGTGAGAACTCCTGAAACACGGCCTCCCTCCAGCTGCTAGCCAGGTTTTTAAAGACCTTTGTGCTTGCCCAGACCTTCTTAGCATTCTAGGCCTGGACATGGGAATTATCAAATGGACTTCCTTCTTGCAATACGGATGGTCCATCTCGTGTGTTCCTCTGATTCCTCTGACCACGTGCTCCAGTTTGAAGTGGGTCAAATATTGCATGTGCACGTAACTGCCCCCCAGCTGCCCTCCCCCAAAAAGCCAGGCTTGGGGGGGCATGTGTGTTTTGTGCAGTTTCTCTCTTCTCCTCCTGCAGAAGCTGGGACCTTCATGTACATCTGAACTCAGAAGTTGTTCATGTCCTCAGAAGGGAAGTCACGTGGATGTGCAGAAGCACAGTTGACATGGCCTCTGATACCCTGCTACTGAGTGAACAGACACAGACTGGGCCTCTTAGCTTTTTCACAGGCAATGGAACCACTGGTGGTTGGCTGGCAACAGTTTTAAGATAGTGTAATTGGTGAGTGTCTGCCAGAGGAGGAATGTTCCTGAAGAGGTAGGATATAGCTGCCACCTCAGCTATGCAAGTGTGTGTGTGTGTACATACATCTGTGTGTATGCCTGCATGCGTGTTAGGAGGTAGTTAGTACATGTACTAGCAAAACAAAGGGGAGATCTGAACAAATGAGGGTCTGCACATGCTTGTAGCACTGGAGAATGGTCCTTAGATGCCACCACAAAACTGTCTGCTAACAGTAGGACCAGGGCTCTGCTCTCAGGAGCAGACAGCTGTGTGCCCACTCCCACCCCCATCCCTGGCAGTGCATTCCAGAAAGATCTACCTTGGGGCAGTGTTCAAAGATGAAGTGGGGCTTCAGGCACCATCTCCTGGGGGAGGAGAGGAGTATCTGGATGCACATGACACCAACATGGAATTTCCAGTATCCCCATTAGCCACATAGAGGAATTGCAGGTGTGTTGCAGGGGAATTACAGGATGGTTGCAGGGGATTGTGGAGATCGCAGAGGGCTCTTTCCATGAAAACCCTTTTTGGCAGCATCACAGAAACAAGACTCCAAGTGTTGTGGTTGTTCAGAGCACTGTTCTGCATGCATCTCAACTAGCAGATGCTCGAGCTGACAATTTCTGGTCAAGGGTGTGACCTGACTAGCAGGGTCACCCACACTGTCCCAGACTCTGAGCAGCACTAATCATAGCATAGTTTACCCATAATTCTCTGTTACCTGCGGTGAAGGTGGTGGTTCTGGGGAGTGGGATGGCAAAGGCAGTAAAACACTACCCGAACAAGAGCTCAGGCACAGTTAATTCAGGATAGTAGAGGGCAGCATTGATGAGGCTCAGCGCTGGCTGAGCACTGGCGTCATCAGAGCTGGTGTCCTTGTGTGACCCACGCCAGATCTGCCACCTCTACTCTGTGCTTCCTGCCTCTTGACAAATGTCCTTCAGGCCTTTGAGGCCTCATTTTTCCATTCTCCCCAACCCCTCCGGAGCTACTACCTTCAGTGTCTCTCAGTCTTGATTCTAAGACCTTCAACAGTTGCTTTTGGTCTATACCTGGTTAATCTGTTCTTTTGCACTTCTAGAGTTTGATAAAGACTCTTGGTCTCTCTGCAAATAGCACTTTATAAGGTGTAAAATAAAACACAGTATTAAAAAAGAAATAAAGCACTGGAGAGATAGTAGAGAGCATAGAAAACTTGCTTTGCATGCAGATGTTCCAGGTTCAATACCTAGCATCTCATATGGTTTCCTGAGCCATGAGAGGAGTGATTCCTGAGTTAAGAACTAGGAATTAGACCTGAGCACTGCCAGAAATGATTCCCAAAACAAATGTTTTTAAAATAAAAAAATGAAGGTAGATAGGGAAAAAAACACTTGTTTTATTTTATTTTGTTGTGCAGTACATCCAACAGAGTTCAGGACTTGCTCAAGGTTCATTCCTGGTTATGCTAGAGGTCAAACGCAGCATGACTGCATGCAAGGCAATGCCCTTAAATACTCTCTCCATTCTTCCAGCTCCCAAATACTTTAAACTAGAATCCATTCCCTTCCTTTGCACATGCAGCAACACATTCTAGCAGCATGTCTGATAACTAGTAATTTGGAAGTCGTGATAAACTGCCTGGTACTTTGAGATGTGATGTGAAAATATCTGTGATTTCTACTTGGAGGCAGGTCACACTTGCTGTTTTTGTTGCCTGTGTTGCTACTTGAAGGAAATGCTTCATTTCAGTGAGAGGTCCGTGGGGCAATTCTTTTCTTCCCCATCTATTCCATCTGGATGGATTCTTAAAGTCTTTCCAGAATTACTACTGTAGACAGCCTCACTAAGCTCAATTCTTATATAAAGCCAGACACGTTTATTATTGTATGAGTGAGACAGACAGGGCTATTTCTTTCTTTTTTCTTTCTTTCTTTTCTTTCTCTCTTTCCTTCCTTCCTTCCTTTCTTCCTTTCTTCCTTCCTTCTTTCCTTCCTTTCTTCCTTTCTTCCTTCCTTCTTTCCTTTCTTTCTTCCTTGCTTCCTTCCTTCTTTCCTTCCTTCCTTGCTTCTTTCCTTCCTTCCTTGCTTCCTTCTTTCCTTCTTTTCTTCCTTCCTTCCTTCCTTCCTTCCTTCCTATCTTTCTTTCTTTCTTTCTTTCTTTCTTTCTTTCTTTCTTTCTTTCTTTCTTTCTTTCTTTCTTTCTTTCTTTCTTTTCTTTCCTTCTTTTCTTTCTTTTCTCTTTTTTGGCTTTGGGTTTACACCCAGCTGCACTCAGGTCTTACTTTTGGATCAGGGATCACTTTTGGAGGAACTCAGTATCATATGGAATGGCAGAGATCAAATATCATTTGAGTACAAACAAATAAAACCCTCTATCTCAAAAAAGTACATTTTTCAGTCCCCAGACAAAGCTCTGGATGGCAAGGAAAGTTCAGCTCAAGCTCTTGGTTCCCTTGTATCTAAAGACACTGCAGGTCCAGGCCCATTAAGGAACTGAGATACCTCATTTCATCTACCTTGGCCTGGTTCCTTTTCTTTCTCTCCTATGGGATCTGGCTCCATTTGGGAATTGACTTCATCTTCTTCTGCACAAGCTCACCCAAAACCTCATTCTAAAATGGTAACAAAGACTTTCTCCCCATTCTCCGAATCTCTTGGGAGATCTTTGATGACTTGGTTAAATCTCTAGCTGTAGAGGGGGCCTGAGTAATAGTACAGCAGGAGGGTGTTTGCCTTGCAGTGGCCAACCTGAGACAGACATATGGTCCCTTGAGCCAGCTAAGAGTGATTTCTGAGCACAGAGCCAGGAGTAACTCCTGAGTGCTGCCAGATGTGGCCCCAAAACAAACAAACTAAAGTCTCTAGCTGTATGTTAGCAATGTGATGTAGAAATAATCAGACATTGGCATATCTGAGACTCATGAAAAGCTATTTTACTTTTCCAAGTCAAGAGGAAGACAAGCATGGGGGGGTGGGGTGGATGCCAGAACTAACCAAGAAGGCAACATAGTATGATTCTGCTACAGACTTTTAGATTTCTCTCTTTCTGGATCAATTTCAGACTTGGGGTCTCAGTTGGATGTCTTGTCTTAGAAGGTGAACTGGGGAGGAAAAGGTTAACCTTCAAAACATTATTGTTTCACCTCCCACCTGGGAACTGCTTGGTCACTGCAATGCGCTGCTCTGATACTCCATAAAAGACAAGGGCTGACTATAAAATTAACACCTGTGGTATATTAACTTGTCAGGAACTCAGCCCTGGACAGGCTGGGGACACTAACCTGAACTGCGGTGTCGAGATAAGAAATGGGTACAGTTAGTGAGTTCGCAGAACCTGAGGCCAGGGAGGAGCTGGGTAGTAGGCCAATGGTTGAGGGTGAAGGGAGGCAGACAAGATGGCACATGAGTGGCTATGTCAGAGGCAAAGGGAACCATCCAGTCTACTCACAGTGTGCTCTTGAGGGGAATGACTTTTTAGAGAAAGGCTTAAGTCTGGGAGAATTTATTTGTATTTTAGGGTTTTAGTTTTGGTGTTTGAAACATACTTGTTGATACTCAGGGCTTACCCTCTGACTCTGTGATCAGGAATCATTCCTGGTGGGTCTTCTGGGACCATATTGAGTGTAGTAGGAAGTAATTGAATCATGGTTGGCCACATGCAAGGCAAATGCTCTACCAGCTGTACTATCATTCTAGCCCATTTCATTTTCTTATGGGCCTTCCTGCTGATGCTTAAGAGGACCTGGAGTAACTTCAGGGGCCTTATAAATGCAAGGCATGGGTGCCACTTCTCTGAGGAATCTCTTTGATCCTTACTGACTTCCTGTATACAGGTAAGCCCAAACGGGAAGGTAGCTGCTGTGATATTCCCCAGGTGGGGATTATCTCAACCCTGATCCAAGTGGTAGGAACACAACAATTAGAGAATCAATAAATAGGCCCAGAAGGGTCATGTAACTCTGTCACAAACCATGACCAGAACTTTTTCTGTGTTCACAGGTAGTTAGTTCACAGGAAACTTAGACATAGGAAATCAAAGAGATAATACAGGGATAAGACATTTTCTTTAACTTGGGTTCGATCCCTAGTACCCCATAGAGTTCCCTGAGCCCTGCTAGCAGTGATCCTTAAACACTGTCATAAACCAAAGAGAAAAAAATTGGATGTGTAGTTTCTGGGTGATGCAAGTAATATGAAGGAAGTTTTATGGGACCATATGAGATACCGAAGATCGAACCTGGGTTAGCTGCATGCAAGGCAAGTGCCTTACTTGCTAAATTATTCTCTTTGGCCCTCCAAAATCATTTTGAAAGGGGCTGTGCTCACAAAGATTGAAATTTAGCCATAATCAAGAGAAATTTTTCTATGCTTGTGGCAAAAATGCAAGCAAAAATTAGATTAAAGTTGGTTGCTGAAAAACATGGTCTTTCAGTAGAAAACACTTTTATGCTGTAAAATCATTAGATGGACATGTAAAAAATATTCAAAATAAATAGAAGTAAGCAAAATAATAAGTTCTGATACCCTTTCCTCCCTACTTTCTGGAACAGTCTTAGTGCTATGGTGTTTTTCTTCCTGGCTTTGTTTTTTCCTTTGTGTAAGTGCAAGTGTGCACTTTTTCCTTTGTTTGGTTTGTTTTGGGGCCACTCCTGGCACTGCTCAACGCTTATCCTTGACTTAGCTCTCAGGGATCACTCCTGGTGGGCTTGAGGAACCATCTGAGATTCTATGAATTGAATTTGGTTAGGCTGTGTGCAAGACAAACCCCTATCACTCTAGTCTCTGTCTATTTCTCAGCAATCCCTCTCATTTGCTTTGCTCCTTTTGTCACACCTGGCAGTGCTCAAGATTATTCCTTGCACTGGTGAAGGATTTTTTTTTTTTAATTTTTGTTTTGTTTTGTCTTTGGGCCACACCCGGCAGTGCTCAGGAGTTACTCCTGGCTGTCTGCTCAGAAATAGCTCCTGGCAGGCACGGGGACCATATGGGACACCGGGATTCGAACCAACCACCTTAGGTCCTGGATCGGCTGCTTGCAAGGCAAATGCCGCTGTGCTATCTCTCGGGCCCAGGTGAAGGATTTTTTATATAAATATATATATATTAAAAAATAGAAAAAGAAAAGATAAGGCCTCCCAATTCTTACCACAGGCTGTGTTCTTTACACTGACTGTATAGAAAGAGGAGGTACAATAAATGCACCCATATTCACCTCAACACAGGCCCTTTGCCTGGTATGTATTGTGAATAGGGGGACAAAAAAAAAAAGATTATTCCTAGCTCTGAATTCAGAAATTGGATGCTGGAGATTGAACCTGGGTCAACTATGTGAAAGACAAACATTTTACCCACTGTACTATCGCTCCAGTTACTTAAATTTCATTTTCTCATCAGTTGTGGGCACTCTTCCACATTTCCATAGAACTCTATCTTGTTCATTTAGAAATATTAAAAATTATCATCAGAATAGTGTGCACAAGGAAGAGTAACCACACAGAGAGCAATATTGTTATCACTATTATTTTGGTTTTTGGACCACACCTGTCTCTGCACTCAGATATTACACCTGGTGGGCCTTAAGGAACCATATGGGGTGCTAGCCAAACCAGGGTCAATCACATGAAAGGCAAGCACCATATCCACTGTACAATCTCTTCTGTCCCCAAAATGTTGACATCAAACTATTATTTTCAGGGTTTTTTATTATTATTTTTCCTGATTGCTCAGTCCTTCCTCAATACTTCCAAACACAAAAAAAGTTGAAAGAATTGTATGGTGAGTACATCCTTACCTATCACTCCTGCTATGAGTTCTTCCCACACTGTATATTACATTCCCCTGTCCATATAGCCAACCATTATTTGTCTGGATATGTTATTCTGCAATATTTTTTAATTTTAACTTATTTTTGAGGGGCGGAACACCTGACAGTGCTCAGGGATTACTCCTGGTTCTGTACTGAGAGATCACTCCTGGTTGGTCTCAGGGGATCATATAGAGTCTCAGGGATCAAACATGGGTTAGCCATATGTAAAGAAGCAATAATAACTCACTGCACTCTCATTCTCCTCTGCACCCATGGGCACCCTCATTTCTCTCTGCTCTCTAGATCATCTTCTTTGTTGCGCTCTTTCCAGGGAGTCAGCGAGGCTTGCTTATCTGCTCGTTTGTAAGGTGAAGACTAGGTTGCCTGTTTTGGTCTTAATGCTTATAGATCTGCCTTCCCCACAGGGAATATTTCCTGGCATGAATTCTAGTGTCTGTTGTGCTGGTGGAGGGCAGTGAGTTTGGGGTAGAGATGTAGGTGGCTCAGGTTTGGACTGTCCCAGCTGGAGGGATGGGGTAAAACACACAATGCCTGGAGAGCCCTTACAGTCCAGCTTCCTCATGTTGTGCATGATCAGTGTGAAGCAAGCATGCAGTATGCAAAGTGAACACAAGCACAGATATGATGATCCTTTGTACCTGATCAAAGGCTCCTATATACACCCACTGCTACTGCTGCTCACTGTTCCAGAATCACCAAGCCTCTGCAGCCCCTGCACCACACATGTGTCACTTTGCTAGAGAAGAGGTAGCTGCATGGGAGATATGCAGTGCAGGTGAGGTCCTCCCTGTGTTTGGTCCTCACTGCAGGCCCCGATCCACATACTGCACCCCAAATAAAATCCACCAGCCCTATGCAGCTCCTACTCACCTGCTAGAACATGTTGATTGCTTAGAAAGTTTAAGCTCATTTCACAGGAATTTTTTGTTAGTGTTATTTTGCTACGTTATTACTGCAAATATGTTGTATCATCCACCCCTTGCACTTAGCTAGAGTTAGTGCCCCACACCTTTTCCAGGTGGGGCATGACTTCAGCTGAACTCAACTTCTGGGTTGTGTCAGCCTAGTGGAGGATTTTTCTAGATTCTGGCAATTTACTCCATGTCCTATAACAAAAACTTATAACAAAAACCTAAGGGTTTATTCTCCCTGAGTACCTTATATAAGAAAAAGATGACAGGGCCAGAGCAATTGGACATTGAACAGAGGGCTCTTGCCTTGCATGTGGCTGGCCTAGATTTAATTCCCAACATTTTATATGGTCTCCCAAGCCTTCTCAGGAGTGGCCCCTGAACACAGAGCCCCTGAGCACCTCTGGGTGTGGCCTCAAAACAAAAAGAAACTGAAAAATATGTCAAGCTAGATTCATCTAGAGAGAGGAATCTGCTGCAAAAGCACCATATTGTTGTTTTTCACTTGGAAAAAAAAACAACCAGATTTTTGTACATCATATATTCTTTTTTTGTCTCAGAATAAGATCCCACCAGCTATGGGCATTCCCTCAGTGAAACTTGTATGTATTTTCTTGCTTTCCATGTGTTTTTCAACAGTTATAATAGGCTCTTATTACTGTTGTGTTTGTAATTAGATAAGTTAAACGTTTCTAATGTGGTTAATTACTCAGGATGTTTGCTGCCTGATGAAACTGGGTCTGTGCTGTCTTACTTGCAATCTTCTGTAAGATAAAAATACTGGCGTCCAAGCTCTTAGAAATCCAGAGCAACATCAGCCTGCCTGACTCCGTCACATTGTGCCTCCTTTCCTCCTCCTCTGGCTCCCTCGACATCCTGGAGCCACAAGCACAAAAACAAAAGGTTTTTCTAGAGTCCTCAGGAGGCTCTGAATACTCGTTCTTATCCATTACCAGGACTGTGGACACAGTGTTGAAATCCAAAGATGATTGATGACACCATTTGTGACAATCTCATTTGGAGATAAACTATATTTAATATTACTTGGGTTCCGCTGCAAAATATTTAGAGCCCAAGAAAAATGTTAAAGAGCCAAAGAGATAAGACTATAGGCAAAGTGCTTGCATCAATTCCCAGCATCACATCTGATCCCTTGAGCCCCACGGGGAATGAACCATGAGCAAAGTTACTAGAGAACAATGAAATACTTTGTTTTTTTTTTCTCTTTTCTTTCTGGGGTGAGGCCTCCTGAGCAACGCTCTGGAGGTCTAGTGACCCTAGCTACAATTCTTACCTTAGCTTGAGCTTGCAAAGCTGTTGGAGGCCTCCAGGGCTGCACCCAGCAGTGCTCATTGGATCACAGGAATTGAATCCTGGAGTTGATTCCAGTCAGGTGTGTGCAGGCCGGCATCTAATCCATGTTACTATCTCTTGGTCCTTAGTGCTGGGGTGCCTAGAACACTTTGAAGAGATGATCAGGATTAAGAAGGGTGCAAATTGGTCCAGTCTCTTAGAAAGATAGTCAGCCTTTCTGATACTTCATTTTCCCCCTTTGGAATTCTACTCTCCATACCCATGCATTGCCTTCCCCTCCCCTGTGTTTAAACCTTGCTATTTTGACATGGCCTTCTTTAGCTGTATGTGGCTTCTCTAATTATTGTTCATCAAATTCTATTTCTCTATGTAGCGTCAAAATCAGATGGTAATTTTTCTCCCCCATCTGTTGCCACAATCTGTTCAAACTGTCACATTCTGAGAGCTCAAGGTAGATTATAGGGCCTGAAAAGGGAAGAATGTGTGTGCTACATCCAGACCTTATAGGTTGGTATTGATTACTGAATTTGGATTTTGTACACAGTGCAGAGGCCAGAAAAACTTCTGTTTTGTCTGATTCCTGTAGTGATTTCCAGAGTTGCTGAGACCCTAGCAGGATTAAATTATGAAGCCTTCTACTATGAAAATATTTAACAAGGCACCTTCACCTACAGTCCTTTTCTCTTCAACCACAATATTCTTTGCTCACAGAGAAAAGGGAGGTTCCTCCACTCACCTTCTAAAGGGTGTGATGTTGGAATTATGTGCAGGAGAAACCATTATTAAAAGTATCATAAACCACAGCATCTCAATTAAGAAAAAAAAACAGTTAAAAGAATCTCAATGCCATATGCTGGAGTTTGAAGGGAAGGACCTTGTTCTTGGAAGTACAACTGGTAAGCAGGCAAAGAGGTTCCAGCAGGCTCAATAACTCCTGTTAGAGACTGGATCCAGCTTTCCTTTGTGGAGAAGTCTGGGATGTGGCAGCAGTCTTAGAGCTTTGGGGTGCATAGTTGTGGGGTACACAGCCTCAGACCTAGAGGCCAGAGTCAGCCCTGGAGGGTGAGACAAAGGCAGGATAGAGGGCCCGGAGAGATAGCACAGCGGTGTTTGCCTTGCAAGCAGCCGATCCAGGACCAAAGGTGGTTGGTTCGAATCCCAGTGTCCCATATGGTCCCCCATGCCTGCCCGGAGCTATTTCTGAGCAGACAGCCAGGAGTAACCCCTGAGCACCGCCGGGTGTGACCCAAAAAAAAAAAAAGGCAGGATAGAAGAGACTGCTCAGCCCACATTCAACCTACCTAGAGAAACTAATTAAGAGTTTTTGTTTCGTTTTGTTTTGTTTTTTGTAAGGGAAGTCCATTTTAGCTTAGGACCCCATTTGCAGGTCTCCTGGTCTGTGGAGGAGAACCCCATCACCCCCACCAGCCTCCCCTGAGTAGTCCTGGAAATAGAGAGGCAATAAAGAGGAAATAGACTGTAGGCATGTGCTCCTTTTTATAAACATCAGCTCAAACAGTAGCTTCTGCCTGCAGAGCAGCAAGTGAATTCCTCTCAGTCTGCCAAAGGCATAGTTGGGTGGCAGGCAATTCAAATGCTTTGTACATTATTTTCCATGGGATGACCAAGTCTTGTTTTTGTTGGATTGTGTGCTGCTGTTGTACTGACTCAGAATTCTGCCCCCCTTTCTTGCCTACTCCTCTCCTGTTTTTCCAGCCAAAGACACAAATGAGGGTTTGCACTGCAGCTGCTTCTGGGAAATGCTTTCAGTTCCCTCACTCAAAATTCCCTTTTCTGGAACCTTCCTCATGCTCCTTCCTCCCTCATGTTGAAATAGGCACAGGGAATTTTTTTTTTTTTTTTTTTTGGATCATACCTGGCAGCACTCAGGGGTCATTCCTGGCTCTACGCTCAGGAATCGTCCCTGGCAGGCACAGGGGACCATATGGGATGCCGGGATTCGAACCACCATCCTTCTGAACGCAAGGCAAACGCCTTACCTCCATGCTATCTCTCTAGCCCCAGGTACAGGGAATTCTTACTCTCTGTGCTGGGGTTGGCTCTATGACAGGGACTTCCAACTCTGAGGTAATTATCCTTCCCATCTAGGACCTCACTTGCCTCAGGCCAGTCTTTCTGCCCTAGTTGTTCTGGTGCTAAGTATCATGGAGGATTTCTTCTCTCTCCTTGGACACCACATTCTCCCACCTCTCAGACACTGGCCATGGCTATGGGCATCTAGGCACAGGAGGAGGGAGAAGGCTGAATGCCGGTGTGTCACAACCCGCTTCCTTCAGTGCTCACTGTAATTCTCATCTCCCTCCAGCTGTGGATGAAGAAATAAAGAAATCTGCAGGGTATGTGGCCTTAAGTGTGCATTCTTAGCCCTTTTCTATCCAGGTTTATTCTCTGGACCTAGTACTCTAAAGGTACTGACCATTTCAGGGTTGGAGAGGGGAAGAGGATTGGCTCCAGCTGTGGTTGTGAGATGACAGCTGGCCTTCTCGCTGACTATGCTCTTGACAGGACAACTACCCAGAGCTCTGTTCTCAGTCACCTGGCAGAGACTAGCTCAGTCAGTCCTGGTCAAGAGTGTTTACTGAGACGTGTTTGTTATGGGAGGCTGTTATCAAAAGCATTTCAGGGGCTTGTCCTGAAAGGGCATGTGTTCCCACATCTGTACAAGGAAGGCAGCTTCTGTGCCTTGTTGTGTGGGTATTAGCAGCCATGGAGGCTCTTGCCAGCCTTTCTTTAGCCTTATTGGTATCCACACCCCAAGACTCCAGAAGCTCACCTCCGCACTCCCACATTTCTAGATGCCCAGGGGACCTTTTCTACTTTTCTGGTGAAGGACTGTGGGAGAATCAAGTCTTCCTTCTTAGAGATAAAGCTACACAGACTCTACAATGCCTCATTTTCTTATCTACCTTGATTCATTCCATGTGTCTCAGTTCTGTGTTAGAGTCAAGCCCCATTACTTTCCTGAAAAAGCTTTAAGAGGCATTTCTGGGTGACTCAATGCCCTTCCACTCATATCCCCGCCCCCCCCCCCCCCCCGAGGCCAGACCTCTTCTGTTGGCAGCTCTGGCTTAACCCATGCTAGGCAGTGAGGCACAGTGGAGGGGTCACATCTGGTATGTCACACAATGTCTAAAGACTTCATCACTCCAATGGAGAAAGTATCCCCTCCAAACAAAGATGCGCAGAATTAAGGACACTCTGTACATTCTGATCTGGGGATTCTCAAACTTCCTGGCCCCACTGCAGGCTCTTGCCCTATGGGGGGTAGTTTATGAAAGAAAATTGTCACCTCCTGAACGCAAGTGATGAAATCTGCAGCACTGCAGTCATTGCCCACCCTCTGACTCTCCCAGGTGCCCAGAGACAAGTCTGTAAGAGAGAGAGGTGTGGATGCCAGGGATGAGGCCAAGGCCAGGCCTAAACCTCCTTTGGTCAAGCTCCCTTGGTCTCATCACTGAGATACTGCCTCTGCAGTCCTGGATCCTCTGGGTGTTTCCTGGTGTCACACAGGCAGTAAAAAGAATCCTATCATCCCATCCATGCCTGAGTACAGACTTTGTCTGCATAGAGGGGCTTGGCTTTCCCTTGGGCAAGAAGGACAATAGTGCCTTCTGTTACAGTTTCCCTGCCAGGGACTGTGTGGCGGGGGGGGGGGGGGTGTGGTATCTCTGCAGAATTATGGCCATCTGCCCACTCACATTGCTCCAAGGCCTAAATTCTCTTGCAGCAGATCTATGAAACTTTCCCTGCTTCTCACACACTCAGGGGGATGAGGGGATGGGGAGTCTTTAGGGATGTATGCAGATGCACGAGGACCAGAGCTGAGGGTGTTTTCTGGTGAAGAAATAGGGTCACAGCCAGTACAAGATGTAGAGTAGTTTATTTGCAGATCAGCTGCAGACCTCAGGCCCCAGGCAGGCTCATTCTGGTGAATGGGGAGAATCCATCCATTTCTAATTTCTCTCAAGCACTGATCTTCCCTGCATGTTGGGATTCTGGTGTCACAGTAGACCACTTGCTTCCCACACTGACCAAGGACTGGCTTTGACCAATGCCTCTGGTGACTGGGCACTCTACCCTTACTCTAATGGATCCAGGCTTATCTCTATTGCATGATGCTTTGCACAACAAGTAAGAAAGAAGCAATTTTTTGGTGGTAGGTCTCACATTGGACTAAGCACTCTCACAGTCATGTGTATCCAGGCAGAGACACATCCCACCTTGATGCTACCTTGATTCCACCATGATAAAGAACTCAGTCTCCTTCCAGTGCATACACAGAACATTTTCTTGACTACAGCAGGCTGCATGCTCAAGCCACACTCAATTTCCCATCAATGCCATCTCTTGGGGGGCTGGTCTCCCAGGGCAGGACATCTATCCCTTTATTATCTGACTTCAGAAAGGCACCATGACCAGTTCTCTAAGGAAAGCCTGGTAGCACGCTGAAAAGAGTGGGCCAACCTGACCCACCTCCATGGGCAGGGTCCAGGGCCCAGTGACCCTGTACCAGCAAACATGCAGAGAGCAGAACTGGACTGGCTCTCAGAGGGTCTGGAAAGCTGCTTCCTGGCAGCTGACCAGCCCCTTTGGGACATGAGAGTTATTTTTGCCTCCTAGAAAGGCTGTAACCAGCTTCATTCCAGAAATTCAGCTAGGAATGTGGAGTCAGCATGGGGCTGTTCTATCACCTGAGAAGTTTCTGTAACTTGGAGTACACATATACCTGACAGGAGAAGCCTTGGATGGAGGGGAGTAAGTCTGGTCCAGGAGATTGAAGGAGCTTGCTCTAGGGTTTAGACCTGGCCTTGGCGCCATGCCTGGTATCCACACCTCTTTCTCTTACAGACTGGACTCTGGGCACCTGGGGACAGTCAGAGGGTGGGCCATGATCACAGTGCTGCATACAAATCTTCCACACAATTCTCAAGAACCTCTAGGGCAGGAAAATCTACTTCTACAACAAGGCCTCCTTGAAATCCAACACAGAATGCTATAAAGTGGAATAAAAGGTCAGAGCTGGCAGTTGTATACTGTTTTCACAACTAGGTCATGTGGCTGTCCTGCACCTATGGCTGAGCTTAAGAATGGTCAGAGAATCCTTTTTTGGTCTCTCGCTGTCTCCAACGCCTGAGTTAGCAGGAAGTGAAAGCTGAGGCAGCCTCCCCATTTATACACCGTCCCTCAGCAAAGATTAGGGCCTCTCTGTGCAGTCACTAGGTGGTGGCTCAGTCAAGAGAGCACATGCAGTGAAGTTCAGTCTTCAAAGGGAACTTTGAGAAGTCTGTCGTTGGACTTAGATATTCTACATTGTAGTAATTGCCAGTGTTTTCTTTTCTTGTATTTGTTTCCTTCCTTCCCTCCCTCCCCTTTCTTCCCTCCCGTTCCTTCCTTCCTTCCTTCCTTCCTTCCTTCCTTCCTTCCTTCCTTCCTTCCTTCCTTCCTTCCTTCCTTCCTTCCTTCCTTCCTTCCTTCCTTCCTTCCTTCCTTCCTTCCTTCCTTCCTTCCTTCCTTCCTTCCTTCCTTCCTTCCTTCCTTCCTTCCTTTTTCCTTCTTTCTCATCCAGCAGTGCTCAGGGCTTACTCCTTGAATTGCGTGTGAGGCAAACCCCTTATCTCTCCAGCACTAAATTCCAGTTTTAAACACACACACTCATACACACACACACACACACACACACACACACACACACACACACACACACACACACACACAAGAGGATGACAGAATACTAGCCCAAATAAATGCTGGGGGGGGGGAATACTGGTAATATATGTGGGTGGGAAGCACGGTATGAAACTAAACCAGGCCAAAGGCATAAGACATTTGAAATTCAAGATCCATCTGAGACTGGAACACCTAAGTATGCAGAATTCCAGGTGGGAGCTTGGCTGAATCCCAGTGAGGAGAGACTCTAGCCACGGAACAAAATCCTAACTAAGAATATCAAAAAACCATCAACAGTTCCATGTGCTCCCCCTTGGCAACCATTCTAGCAACAAACTTTCGGGAAAGTCTGCATGAAGTCTAATAAATTAACTTGTCAGAATAAAGGGGTACATTTCCACATCCTGGAAGTAACCAGCAGGTTCCTATCTGAGATTTTGGGTTTTCTTCATGGCTTATTCTCTCTATCTTGGGAATTTATTGCAAATCTATTTGGGATTGTATTTGCCTATTTTCCCCACTCTGTAGAAACTCCTGTTCTCTCTTGAACATGTAACCCTCTCTTATATTCAGCTCACATTTCTCTTAGAAAATTTCCTAACAAACTTATTTTACTTTACCTGGCACTGATTAGGGTTTGCTCCCAATTCTGTGCTCAGGGATCACTTTCGACAGGACTCAGAGAAATGGTAAGGATTTGGGGGTGGAACCTGAGTGGCTATGTGCTAACCAAGCACCTTCCCTGCTATATTATCTCTCTGGCTCCAAAATTCTTTTTTTTTTTTTTTTTTTTTTGGTTTTTGGGCCACACCCGGCATGCTCAGGGGTTACTCCTGGCTGTCTGCTCAGAAATAGCTCCTGGCAGGCACGGGGGACCATATGGGACACCGGGATTCGAACCAACCACCTTTGGTCCTGGATTGGTTGCTTGCAAGGCAAACACCGCTGTGCTATCTCTCCGGGCCCCCAAAATTCTTTTTGTCTTTCAGTTTTTGGACCATACCCAGCAGCTCAGGGCTTACTCTTGGCTCTGTGCTCAGGGATCATTCCTGACAGGACTCATCTTTTGGCCCTGAAATTCTTTTATATGAGGGAAGGTGATGGGCATAGAAAATCCCGAGTTAAGACTGATATTTCTTCCCAGCAAAGAGCATTATCCTGCTCCAACATGGATACAGATGGCAGAGATTATTTCTTATGTTGGCGGAACAAGCAGAACCCAGGTATGGTTTGATAAACCACATGGGGTTGTTGTGACATCAATTGTGTTCCATGCAGATTCTTATCACAATCTCTCGAAGACTTTCATAGTCCTAGATTTTTTTTTTCTAGTGTTATGTTTTGAGAAAATTGAAGACATACACTATGGAAGTTCTAGAACAGTACCTGTCTTATAGGACAAAAGTCAGAAAACTTCTATAAAGAGACAGGTATATTTTAGACACTGAGAATCTTTCTTGCAACTTTTTAGCTCTGCAATCATAGCCCAAAAGCAGCCATTGACATATTCCAATAGAAAATCATTTATTTGAAAAAATATATTTATTTACTATTTTAACATTTTATGAAACTTATTTTTCTTTGACTCTTTTTCAACTAAGAAAAAAAGAGTCATTCTTTAGTACATGTCAGAAAAAAGACACTCCAGCTGCCCAGATTTTACCTGTGGTGCACTTTAGTACCTATTATTTATTTTAGATTAAGAAAGGTATTTTTTTTTATAAAATAATTATACTTTTATTTTAGGTAATGCCAGAGGTTGAAACTCAAGCTCATATATTCTTTTTTTTTTTTTTTACACCACCCATCACCAGTGCAACATTCCCATCACCAATGTCCCAAGTCTCCCTCCTCCCCACCCGACCCCCGCCTGTACTCTAAACAGGTTCTCAATTTCCCTCATACATTCTCATTATTAGGACAGTTCAAAATGTAGTTATTTATCCAACTAAACTCATCACTCTTTGTGATGAGCTTCCTGAGGTGAGCTGGAACTTCCAGCTCTTTTCTCTTTTGTGTCTGAAAGTTATTATTGCAAGAATGTCTTTCATTTTTCTTAAAACCCATAAATGTGTGAGACCATTCTGCGTTTTTCTCTCTCTCTCTGACTTATTTCACTCAGCATAATAGATTCCGTGTACATCCATGTATAGGAAAATTTCATGACTTCATCTCTCCTGACAGCTGCATAATATTCCATTGTGTATATGTACCACAGTTTCTTTAGCCATTTGTCTGTTGAAGGGCATCTTGGTTGTTTCCAGAGTCTTGCTATGGTAAATAGAGCTGCAATGAATATAGGTGTAAGGAAGGGGTTTTTGTATTGTATTTTTGTGTTCCTAGGGTATATTCCTAGGAGTGGTATAGCTGGATCGTATGGGAGCTCGATTTCCAGTTTTTGGAGGAATCTCCATATCGCTTTCCATAAAGGTTGAACTAGACATAGTCTTAGATTTTTTCAATGCCTTTCTCAAGGTTGCCACCTCCCTGCTCCCTATTTCACAGACATCACCTGAGGAGCTGCCCTATGTTAGGGGTTACCTCCTGGCAAGCAAGGACAGACACTGATACTTAGAAGTCTAGACAATTGATAGAATGTTAAACTGGGTAGAAATGTTAAATTGTATTTTAATTTATTTAGTGGGGGAGATTGTGCACTGAAGCAGGGCTCAGGAGGCTGTGGAACTCCTGAGCAATATTCCTGCAAGTCTGTTTCTGGTGAGGTTCTGAGTGACAGGGACAGATGAGGAATCTGACCCTAAAAGGAATTATGGGTGCAAATGTCACAAGGGTTGGCCTAGATCTGTGGTCAGCAACCTGTGACTCACGAGCCACATTTGGCTCTTTACACTTTTTTTTTTTTAACTTTTTTTTTTTTTTTGGTTTTTGGGCCACACCCAGCAGTGCTCAGGGGTTACTCCTGGCTATCTGCTCAGAAATAGCTCCTGGCAGGCACGGGGGACCATATGGGACACCGGGATTCGAACCAACCACCTTTGGTCCTGGATCGGCTGCTTGCAAGGCAAATGCCGCTGTGCTATCTCTCCGAGCCCCGGCTCTTTACACTTTTAATTTGGCTTCTCTGTGTGCTGAGCAGCTGCTCCAGGAGTCAGGACTCTGCTCCTAGCCTCTGTCAGTGCACGACCTGTGTGGCTCTCAAAATAAATTTCAATCGTGGTTTTGGCAAGATTTGGCTCAGTTGAAAAAAAAAGGTTGCAAACCACTGGCCTAGGTGATCTCTAATCACCTGGATGGTTTATGCTCTGCCCAGTAACCAGATAGTGAAATATCTAGATGGCTGGACACTGGAAGCTAATTATCACAGTATCTTCACCACTGTTCTATGCCCCATCTTCTTTAAACTCAATGAATGTTCACCCACCCAGCCCCCTTGTTAAAAAGCATAAAAGAGGAGAAATTTCTGCCTCTTCCATAGTCTGGGAAGCTGTTCCTTCCCCTAAAGTCTTTTCTGAATCCAGCTATTTGTTCCCCAGTCCCTTGCTTTCAATCTAGACTGATTGAGAACAAAAACCTAAGTACCCTCACTGATTATAATATTTAGGGCCCACAGTGCCAAGGTCCACTGGTCCTGGGGCCTTTAGAGTGGCACCTGGCTTTGCTCAGGAGCCACAGGCTGCTGGGGAGCAACCAGAGGTCAATTGCATAAAAGCCATTGCTTTACCCCCTGTGCATCTTTCAGGCCCCAAGAGTAGCTTTTGAAAAATAGGCTTAAAAGATCAAAGGAAGATAGATCTAAATAATTATAGGGGAGCCTGAGAATGAGGTAAGGAGAGAGCTTCAACAGAGAGGGAAATGTCTATAAAAAGTAAGCAAGTAGAAATTTTGAACAAGCCTTCAAATAGGGATGGCTATGGGGAAGAATGGAACAAAACAAGAACTAGAAAATGCACAAGATTAAATAATCATAATAAGCAGCCTCCTAAAACTATCTCTGGCATTGGATGAATGCATGTGTGTCTATGTGTGCATGCATGTGTGTGTCTATGAGAGAGAGAATGTGTGAAGGCAGAAAGGGAGAGAGGAAAGAATCCAGTACTCTGAAGTTCTCCATGTCCAAAGTATTCTGACATCTGTATAGATAACTCAGGGAGATGTCAGAGAGGGCAGTGAGATGAGAACAAGATGTAGGCTTCTACTGTGGAGGATGGAAGCCATGCTACAGGAAGTGGCTGCCTCTGCCTCTGCCCTCAATTCATCCTGGCATGGTAGCAGGCATCTTTTTTTTTTTTCCCTTGTTGGTTTTAATTTATTTACTCTCAGTCCCCATGACTTACAGTACTGTTAATGAGAGCATCCTATGTATTCAGCATTCTATTTTTTATAGTGCTAAGCAATTACTTTATTAAACACCATGGATATAAAATTGTTCATAATACATTTGTTGTTTTTTCCACAGTTAAAGTCATACAATATACAATACCCTTTACCAGTGCACATTTCCCACCACTGATGTCTCCAATTTCCCTCCCATCCTCCTTGATGCCCTCTCCCCTGCCTGTCTCTGGGACATACATTTTTTCTTTTCTCTCCTCTCCTCCACTCCACTACTCTCTCCTTTCCTCTTCTCCCTCTTCCTCCCTCTCCCCCCATCCAGAATGTCTGGAATAACTTTAACTAAATTGAATCATCTAGAGAAAATAAACATAGTTTTAGAATCTCACAGTCATTCAAGACTTAATTGAACAAATAGCAAAAAACACCAACAGACATATTCAATTAAAGGTTTAGAGTCAACGGAGCACTGTAAAACAGTGTTAGAGTGGCAATAATCATTTGCATAGGCCCACCAAAGTATGGGGGACATGGAAAGGAAAAACATTGGCCTAAATACAAGGAGACCTTACCTCTGAAGTTTCCTGACATAAGTCCAATTCTAGGCACCTGGCAAATTAGTTTGTCCAATCCAGGTCATTGTCTGTAGTGCCAGTACAGTTTTATTTTTTCAGACAGTTTTTGTTTTTGGTATCATGTTTCTGTATTGAAGATCCTGGAATCTGTATATCTTACATTGAAGTCAGGATGATGCGTAGCATCGTCTAATTTCAACTCACAATTAAAGGGCAATGCAGAAAGCCTTGTCTAGTACGCAGGTCGTTGTTGTTGTTTAAATCTTCTCAGTGTCAAGGGAAGACTCTTTTGAGTAAATCGATGTCAGAGCAGCAATAGGGTCTTCCCTGATAGAGGATAGCTTCCAGGTGATGTCATAGACAACTTTAGATGTTTCATAGATGACTTCCCTGGTTCAGGGGTAAATGGAGAATGCCCAAACCTCTGAAGCCTGTGCCAGGTCATCATGTCAATGTTCAGGGTGTAAGGTCCCATTGCACCACAGGATTTGTGTGTTCCTATCTCTATTAGATAAGAACTTATTTGTATGTATAGTATTTTCCATTTTAATGTGCCCAAGCAAACAAGGAATAATGCCACCTGGCATTATCAGTGTATAAGGGGGCCGCAAGAACAAATCCAACAATTCCCGTGACCTGGTTCAAACATAAGCATTAAACTGAGGAACTTTTTCACCAAAATTCCTTATTGAACAGTTCACAAAGAGAAAAGAAGATAACAAGTGGGGAAAATAAACAATTTAACTTAAGACAGTGGACACAATTGTCACCGTTTAAGGGGATATTCAATAATAGTTATAGCGGTTGAGGGAATATATCTACAATATTCAAATATGGTATCCCCACACGAACTGGTCTCTTCCCAGCCTGAGAGTCCATACTCCCATTTTTATTTTAAATATATATGGTATGCGTGGGGGCTAGTGCCCCTGTGCGGTTTTTGAAATGGAGACCAATGAGAAAAAATAATACCAGTGAATGTCATGATATAATGTCCTGACATACACTAGTGCTGCATCGACCCACCATCCACCCCATGTGTCCCCTCCTTAGTGTAGGGAGAGAAAGGGGGAAAGTTTGAGGAACACAATAGAGTCCACCTGGGCTGGCAACCAGGGAAAGCCTGGAGTAGGGGAGAAATAGGGGAATGGCTGGGGGCCTGCCAAGCCTCCAGTAGCAGGCATCTTCTAGAATGCCTACTCCACTTGGCAACCTGGCAAGGGGAGAAGTGAGCAACACAGAAGGCAGCCCAGTTTATGAGTTATTTCTGAAATGTCACCTTGTGTCCTGTGTCCCATGAGTGACTTTAGGGATGAAATGCAGGGGCCAGAAATGTTCTTGTGATTTTCTTAGAGAAGCATTTATATATAAAAAAACAAACAAACCTTGGATGTTCTAGACTTATCAATAGTGCTTGTGTAATAATACAAAATAGGTGGAGAATGAGGTTGTCCGCTCCCCCAACTTCTTGTTTATCCCACCTGAATGATTAGAACCTCCCACACCTGGAATGGGCAGAAGAGCCTGTCTGGGAGGAAAGAGGGGATAAGAAGGAGTGTTAGAGTCAGCAAAAGGACTCAGTCAGCAAGGAAGCCTGGAGAGCAGCTGAAGGGAGACAGAGGCAGAGAGAGCCAGAGAAGGAGCAGAGAAGTGGCTGCTTGGAAAAGACTTAGCAAAAAAACCATGTGAGGAAATGTAAATGGTGGTTAGGACAGTGAAATAAAGGTGGTTGACTCCTGGAACTTCATCTGTCTGCTTTGTGAATTTCTCCATTGCCACCCTGCAACCTTCAGACCCACCAGGAGGTAGAGACTGCAAGAGCCGGGCTTAGCTGAGAAAGGCCTCACCATCCCCCTCCCAACACATGCGAACTGACTCAATATATTAAAATAACAGCCTCAAACAAAAACAAAACAAAAGAATGAAGGATTTTTTTAAATACCTTATTTAAGCACCTTGATTACAGAAATGATTGTAGTTGGGTTTCAGTCATCAAGGCCCCATCCCTCCTCTCCCCCCCACCTCCACCCGCCAGTATTCGAGACAGGCTTTCTACTTCCCTCACTCATTGACATTGTTATGATAGTTGTCAGTGTAGATATTTTTCTAACTGCACTCACAAAATATTTTTGTGGTGAGCTTCATATCATGAGCCAGTCCTTCCAGCCCTCATCTCTATTGTCGCTGGGCATTATTACAATAATGTCTTTTCTTTTTCTTTCTTTCTTTTTTTTTTTTTTTTGTCTTTTATTTTTCTTAAAACCCATAGATAAGTGAGACTATTTTGTGTCTATTTCTCTCCCTCTGACTTATTTCCTCAGCATAATGGATTCCATGTACATCCATGTATAGGAAAATTTCATGACTTCATCTCTCTTGAAGGCCACATAATATTCCATTGTGTATAGTACCAGAGTTTCTTTTTTTAAATTTTTTATTTTTAATTATGAGAACAAAGATGCAAAGAAAGAGGATAAGGTAAAGTTACAGTGGAAGAACAATCACCCACAAAAAGAAATCTCAGTTGTCCCATTGCTGATATCTTAACTTTGAACTTTCAGCCAAAGAACAGTAAGAAAAATAAAATGGAACCCATGTACAATTACTTTGTCCCTCAAGTCCCCAGATTATAGTACACAATATTTCTTAGCAGCACACAAAGCAATCTAAAGACATAAAACTTATGTAACTCCTTAAACATTGAAGGCAAAGTACTTTTTTACATTTTCATGCAATTGCATACTAGTTTAAGTTAACCTCAAAAGTTTAAGTGGGGGCCCAGAGAGATAGCACAGCGGCATTTGCCTTGCAAGCAGCCAATCCAAGACCAAAGGTGGTTGTTCCCATATGGTCCCCCGTGCCTGCCAGGAGCTATTTCTGAGCAGACAGCCAAGAGTAACCCCTGAGCACTGCCGGGTGTGGCCCCCCCAAAACAAACAAACAAACAAACAAAAAGTTTAAGTGGGTTGTTTTTCTTAAGGATTAGAGTCAAAGGAGCACAATAAAAATGGTTTTAGAGTGGCAATATTGTTTGCATAGGCCCATCAAAATATGAGGGACATGGAAAGGAAAAGCCTTGGCCTAAATACAAGGAGACCCTACTCCTGAAGTTTCCTGGCATAAGACCAACTCTAGGCTCCAGGCAAACTAGTTTGTCCAATCCAGGTCATTGTCTGTAGTGCCAATACACTTTTATTTTTCACAGTCTCTGTTGTTGGTATCATGTTTCTGTATTAAAGATCCTGGAATCTGCATATCCTATATTGCAATCAGGATGGTGCAGAGCGTCCTCTCGTTTCACCTCACAATTAAAGGGCAATGCAGAGAACCCTGTCCTGTAAGCAGGTCATTGTTGTTGTCAAGTCTTTTTAGTGCTAAGGGAAGTCTCTTTTGAGCACGTCGATGTCAGAGCCATGGTAGGGTCTTCCCTGGTAGAGGATTGCTTCCAGGTGTTGTTATAAAAAACCTTGGATGTTTTGTACATAGCTTCCCTGGTTCAGGGGTAAATGGAGGATGCCCATTCTTCTGAGGCCTATGCCAGGTCATTATATCAATGTTCAGGATTGTGGTGTACCCCAAGACCCACCCATATCTGGGAGGAGTTTTGGGAACCGGATAATAGGTGTAACTACCTGCAAGACCGCCCATTTCTGGGAGGGGTCTGGAAAAGGATAGATAAACCTCTGAGCCAGGGGATTCGGGCCTTTTGCCGTTTCTCTTTTGGCCCGGCTTGGCTTCCTGGCTTTTGGATCTTTGGGCCGCATGGAGCCCAGAGGGAAGATGGCTAACAGGAGATAAGATGCAGGGCTAGCAAAATAATGCTGTGCTTGAAAGGTTGACATAGGCCACACACCTGTGGTGGCTAGGGCATGAATAAAGATGATTCTTCCTGAAGCCTGCATGTGAGTGAGTCTTGATTACGCGGATTACCTGGGCCTGAAATTCGCCAGCTGGATGGGGATGAAGCCACGTGGCTGGGGCCTAAGCACAAAGGCCTCCATCCATCGCCATCCAGCACCATCGTTAATTATTTCATGCTACACAGGATGTAAGGTCCCATTGCACTATGAGATTTGGTGTTCCAATCTCTATTAGACAAGAACTTATTTGTATGTATAGTATTTTCCCATTTTAATGTGCTTATGCAAACAAGGAACAATGCCACGTGGCGTTATTGGCGCATATGGGGGCCATAAGAACAAGTCCAACAATCCCCATGACATGGTTTAATCATAAGCATTAAACTGAGGGACTCTTCCACCAAAATTCCTTATGAACAGCTCACAAAGAGAAGTCAAGATAAAAAGTGATTAGAATCATCACAGTAAAAGAATATTTAGGAAGAGTTATAGCTGTTAAAGAAAATACACATAAAATACTCAAAAGACATATGTGTCCATTTTATGTCTTTTGAAACAATTGGGGGTTGTTAAATTCAATGCACGACTTTGGTCAGTGATTAGAACTGTGTAGTAAAAAGAGTAAATGTGGGGTACTAATGGTTGGGGGTGAGAGAGTTAAGGAGTAATAATGAGCTTTGTAGGGGTGTGCGAAAGGGCAGAATCTGTTGGGGCAAGAGGTCTGTCTTGGTGCCTAACAAATGAAAGAACTGAGGGTAAAGAGGGTTAATTAAGGGGAAGATAACGAATCAGGATTGGGAGATGAGGGAGTAGAAGGGGCTCTGGTGTGGAAGAGGGGAAATATATCAGAAGGGCTATATACCATGTATAGATGAATTGTTTATGGATTAGGCTTGGAAGTCGGAGAGGACCACTGTATAGGAAGTTACGTCTATATATACACTGATTTAGAGACCTATTTGAATATTATCCTCCAAATCTAAGGAATTCCATTTTTCCCCTAGAAACAGTCGAGAATTAAGAATATTTTTGGAAGGGCCCGGAGAGATAGCACAGCGGCGTTTGCCTTGCAAGCAGCCAATCCAGGACCAAAGGTGGTTGGTTCGAATCCCGGTGTCCCATATGGTCCCCCGTGCCTGCCAGGAGCTATTTCTGAGCAGACAGCCAGGAGTAACTCCTGAGCACTGCGGGTGTGGCCCAAAAACCAAAAAAAAAAAAAAAAAAAAAAAGAATATTTTTGGAAATGAACAGACACTTTGATATAAAAGAAATACAAATGGCCAAAAGGCACATGAAAAAATGCTCCTCATCACTGATCATCAGGGAGATGCAAATCAAAACAATGATGAGATACCATCTTACACCACAGAGATTGGCACACATCACAAAGAATGAGAACAATCAGTGCTGGCGGGGATGTGGAGAGAAAGGAACTCTTATCCACTGCTGGTGGGAATGCTGTCTAGTCTGAGTTCACTTTTTTGCACGTGGCTGACCAGTTGTTCCAACACCACTTGTTGAAGAGGCTTTCCTTGCTCCATTTTGCATTTCTTATCCTTTTATCAAAGATTAATTGATTGTATGTCTAGGGAACATTCTCTGAATACTCAAATCTATTCCACTGATCTGAGGGTTGATTTTTATTTGAACACCATGCTTTTTTTATTATAATATAATTTTATTTTGATCATAGTGGCTTACATATTGTTGACAATAATATTTTAGGTACATATTTACATAAAATCAGGAGGGATTCCCATCCATCACCGAATTGTTCTCCCTACCCGTCCGTTTTTGTCTTCCCTCCCATTTCTTCTTCCCTCACCCCCAGGGCGGCTAGAATATGTGGTCCCCTCTGTATCTGACCTATTACTTAGTAGTCTTGCACCTGTTTGGTCTTGAGGCCTCCCTTATTTCCCCCTCTAACTGGAGGCAAGACCAGCTATTTCAAGTTACGTGGTTTTGCCTGAAAAAGAAAAAAGTAATAAATTGGGGTAAGAGTCTAATACCCCGAAAATGGGTGGAATCCTTCTAGTGGCTCTCATCATCGATTTGGGAGGTGAAGGAGAAAGAGAAGGTGAAACACTCCACCAGTACCAAAAGAAGTGTCAAATATCCAGTGAGGACTCCAGGTATATCGATAAGCACCACAAAAAACAAACAAAAAACAAAACAAAACAAACAAAAAACCAACAAAAACAAGCACACAAACAAAAAACACACCATGGTCTTGAAATAAGAAACATGGCATAGCACATAACGAAAGAAAAGAGAGGAAGAGAAAAAATAAGTATAACTGGGGACAACAATTTCAATAATCACACCCAAAGAGAGAAATCGACCAAAATAGATAGGTAAATAAAAAAAATAATAGTAATAAATGAAGGTAAAAAAAAATATATATATATAAATAACCAAGGTTTTGTGCTTTTTGTATTTTTGTTTTTTCCCTCCTGCCCTGGCACAGTAAATATTGGGGTCATTTGAAAAGAAATTCACTTGGCCTAAAAAATATGGGGTTTCTCCGTCCTTGGAGTATACTGTCATGGGATCAACTCTAGACTTTGCTCTCCCGGTGGCGTTTTTGTGGTTGGTAGACTTCTGCTCTGTCCAGGGTGATACAATCAGAGCTCTGTGTTTAGAGGTCTCAGTATCTGCACAGATCCTGAGATGGGACTTATGATGAAGTCAGTCTTTGTGATTCTAGAGGTTCTGTTACCTCAGTGTCATTTTAATCCATCTTCTGTGGTTGGTGATCTTGGGCTTTGCACTGAGCCTAGGATGGCACCTAGGTTGGGAACACCATGCTTTTTTTAATGACTATAATTTTGTAATACAATTTAAAGTTGTGGAAAGTGATGCCTCCATATTCCTTTTCCCAAGTGTTGCTCTGGCTATTCATGGGTGTGTATTGTTCCAAATGAATTTCAGGAGTGTTTAATTCATTTCTTTGAAGAATGTCATGGGTATCCTTAGAGCAGGGGTCCTCAAACTTTTTAAACAGGGGGCCAGTTCACTGTCCTTCAGACTGTTGGAGGGCCAGATTATAGTAAAAACAAAAATTATGAACACATTTCTATGCACACTGCATATATCTTATTTAGAAGTGAAGAAACAAAATGGGAATAAATAGAATATGTGGCCCGCGGGCCGTAGTTTGAAGACCCCTGCCTTAGAGAGATTCTATTAAATATGTACAATGCTTTGGGGAGTATTGCCATTTTAATAATGCTAATTCTCCCAGTTCATGAGCTGGGAAGGTGTCTCCATTTCCTTGTGTCCTGTTTTATTTCTTGAAGCAGGGTTTTGTAGTTTTCTTCGTATAGGTCCTTCTCCTTTTTAGTTAAGTTGACTCCAAGATATTTGAGTTTGTGTGACAATAATGTAAATGGGATTGTTTTTTTAAATGTCCATTTTTTCTCTATCATTATTGATGTACAATAAGGCCATTGATTTTTGCATGTTAATTTTATATCTAGTCAATTTGCTATATGAATCTATTGTCTCTAGAAGCTTTTTGGTAGAATCTTTAAGGTTTTCTAAATCTAGTATCATGTCATCTGCAAACAGTGAGAGCTTGAGCTCTTCCTTTCCTTTTTTTTTTTGGTTTTTGGGCCACACCCAGCGATGCTCAGGGGTTACTCCTGGCTGTCTGTTCAAAAATAGCTCCTGGCAGGCACGGGGGACCATATGGGACACCGGGATTCGAACCAACCACCTTTGGTCCTGGATCAGCTGCTTGCAAGGCAAACGCCGCTGTGCTATCTCTCCGGGCCCGAGCTCTTCCTTTCCTATCTGGATGTCTTTGATATCATTTTCTTACCTAATTGCGATGGGAGTTTCTCTGTAATGATGCCCTTAACTGCCAATTCTTCCTGGGGATTTTCTTCCTGGGTCTCTGGGACTCCAATGATTCTTAAGCTGTTTTTGTTGAATTTATCAGACTTCAATTTTCATCTGTTCACATTCCTTGAGTATTTTTTCCATTATCCATTTGCTTTAAGATTCTTTTCTAATTTCTTCTGCTGTATGGAGTTGTTCTGTATCTCATCTTCCAGCCCACTGATTCTGTCCTCAGCTTCTGTTACTTTGTTTGAGAGGCTTTCCATTTAGGTTTTCATTTCATCACCGAGTTTTTCAGTTCTGTTTTTTCAGTTTGAAGTTTTCTGATTTCTTCCTTTGTGGTCTGTTCAGCTTGATCTATGCTTTCTTTGAGTTCTATGAGCATCCTCCATATTTCTTCTCTGAACTCCTTATCTGAGAAGCTAACTAGGTGGTCAGAACTTTTTGGGTTATCTGAGCTGTTGTCTTCATTCTCTGCCTAGTGTTGGTTTGGGTTGTTTCCCCATTGTCACTCTTGTTGTGTGGTTATTTTCTATGTGTTATGGTGGAGTTCATTTGCTAGAGTTGCATGCGATAGTGAAAAGAAGCAGCGCATTGTGCTCCTCTGGCCTCACACTGCTTGCGCATTCCCAGGTCACCTCCGTCTCACAGCCTCCCACCGGGGCTTCTGTGCTGGGGTTGGTCTCAAAGTCTCAGCGATGATCAGGCAGGTGCCCTTTGCAATGGTGGTGACGGCGAGGGTTCTTTTGGCAAATCAGCATGCAAAGGAGGAGCCTTGAGTGTCCTCCAGCCTCCTAGAAAGTAGGGAGGTCTGGATTCTGCAGCTCCACAGCAGACGTGTGACATGGGATGTCTCCCTGAGGTCAGGTGCACTCTGCTGGTGACACTCATAGACTCAGTACTGATGTTTTGTTTTATTTTGATTTGATTTGATTTAATTTGAGTTGTGGTTTTGAAGAAGGCTTTATTTTCATGTGAGCTTCAAGTTTCTTCCCCCGTCACTTCCCAAATAAACTTAACTTATTGCATTGTCTCCTCCTGAAATTTTTCCTTTCTTCCTCCCTCCCTCCCTTCCTTCCCCTTCCTTCCTTTCCCTCTTCCTTCCTTCCTTCCTTCCTTCCTTCCTTCCTTCCTTCCTTCCTTCCTTCCTTCCCCTTCCTTCCCTCCTTCCTTTCCCTCTTCCTTCCTTCCTTCCTTCCTTCCTTCCTTCCTTCCTTCCTTCCTTCCTTCCTTCCTTCCTTCCTTCCTTCCTTCCTTCCTTCCTTCCCCTTCCTTCCCTCCTTCCTTTCCCTCTTCCTTCCTTCCTTCCTTCCTTCCTTCCTTCGTTCCTTCCTTCCTTCCTTGCTTGCTTCCTTCCTTGCTTCCTTCCTTCCTTTCTTTCTTTTTTTTTTTTTTTGGCTTTTGGGCCACACCCTGTGACGCTCAGGGGTTACTCCTGGCTATGCGCTCAGAAGTTGCTCCTGGCTTCTTGGGGGACCATATGGGATGCCGGGGGATCGAACCGTGGTCCGTCCTAGGCTAGCGCAGGCAAGGCAGGCACCTTACCTCCAGCGCCACCGCCCGGCCCCTCTTTCTTTCTTTCTTTCTTTCTTTCTTTCTTTCTTTCTTTCTTTCTTTCTTTCTTTCTTTCTTTTTCTTTCTTTTCTTTCTTTTCTTTCTTTTTCTTTTTCTTTCTTCTTTCTTTTTCTTCTTTCTTTCTTCTTTTCTTTCTTTTCTTTCTTTCTTTCTTTCTTTCTTTCTTTCTTTTTCTTTCTTTTCTTTCTTTCTTTCTTTCTTTCTCTTTTTCTTTTTCTTTCTTTCTTTCTTTCTTTCTTTCTTTCTTTTCTTTCTTTCTTTTCTTTCTTTCTTTCTTTCTTTCTTTCTTTCTTTTCTTCTTTCTTTTCTTCTTTCTTTCTTTCTTTCTTTCTTTCTTTCTTTCTTTCTTTCTTTCTTTCTTTCTTTCTTTCTTTCTTTCTTTCTTTCTTTCTTTCTTTCTTTCTTTCTTTCTTTCTTTCTTTCTTTCTTTCTTTCTTTCTTTCTTTCTTTCCCCAGAACACTTAAGAGCTCAGGACAGAAATGAGTTTTGAGAGAGGAGCTGGAGACCCAAGAAGTCTCAGGACAGGATACTGGATGGCTCAAAGAAGCCAGAATCCCATGACTCAGTTCCTCAGTGAGGTTTTGAGACTATTTAAGGGCTATGATCTGGGTCCTAGCAGTCAGTCTGCTGTGAGTGCTACTTTTTAGGACATGGTAGGCTGTAGAAATATGCTCTTGTTCTTCCTGGAGTACTGGTCCCTTCCAGCTCTGTGCCATAATTTTTTTTTTAATGAGTGCTTTTTATTTGGAGATCATACTCTATGGTGCTCTGGGCATGAGGGCTGGCTTTCCTGAGTGAGGAATTCCAGAGAAAGGCAACTCTTTGATCTCCTTTAGATCTAGCTTGGGGGTCACACACAGACAGACCTGAAATATCCTGTGATTTCCAGACCAACTCTTCTTAGAGACAGAACCAGGATGGAGTTTAAGGACCAGAAGAGAAGGACCGTGGGAATGGTCACATGTTCTGCCCACCATGGAAAGCAACATCTTTTGATGACATGCTCAGAGGATTTTAAGAAAACAAGCAAATAAACAAACAAAAACCCAGACAATCAAGGAATAGATAGTCACACAGATTCCAATGAGGCCAGAGGAGGACTTTGGGGAAAAGACTTGGACAGTGGTGGTGGCGTGGGAGGGATGCTCTGTGGGCATATGACAGAGAGCCTATGCCTTAATGGAATGGTAGACTATACACTTCACTGCTGATCTGTAGAGATCTTGAAGTCCCCTTCACTTCTCAGAACGGGACCTGAAATTAGGGTGTGTTCAAATCATTGAGGGCTCACTGTAGAGCTCTCCTATCAGATGGCAGAGGCTGTAGGAAATACTCTGCATATCCTGTCTTTTTCCATCTCTTGGACCCAGGAGACTTGTGAGCCAGCTTCTGTCAATACCACAGAGAATTCACATGGGGAAAGTCAGCATATTTAGGATTATTTTTCTTTACAAAAAAAAAAAAAGCTCTTATCCATGCTGACACTGCAGGAGATATCTACTCTCTGGTCAGTGCCTGGGAAAGTTGGATTAGACACTGCACTGGGTAGTCCAAATATACCATCACTACAAAGACACACAGACATACAACAAACACAAACACACCAGGGAGAAAGGCTAGAAGTTTTATTGTGAGGATTAAACTTGTCACTTCTCAGTGACCAGATAACAGCTGCCATGTTGAGGTATTGTGAATCTATTAGATTTTTCAGGAAGCACCCCCAAATTATAGTAGCAGAATTACTGATTTTTATTTATTGATTTTGATTTTAGGGCCACATTTGCTAATCGTTTGGGGTTCCTTCAAAGGCAGTGCTTAAGGGTTACTCTAAGGGGTCGCTCTTGAGTTGACCATGCAGTGTTAGGAATTAAACTCTGTGCTCTCTCATCAAAGTCTTAGTTATCTCCCTAGTCTGGGGACAGTTCTATTGAAAAGAAGACTTACCAGAGGAGAGGGACAGACATCGAATGATCACACTCACTTGTGAGATATAAACAAAACATGGTATGATATAAATACCCAAAGAAATAGAAACAAGGTCCATGGTAGGAAGCTTGCTACAAATAGTGGGGAGTGGATTTAGGGCAGAGAAGGGACCACTATGACAATGATAGTTAGAAAGGATCACCCTGGCCAAGAATTGGGTACTGAAAGGAGTTAAAGTGATATGCATGATACTCTTCACCAACAGTCTTGCAAACCACAATGCTTAAAAGGGAAAAAATAAAAGAAAGAAGAAAAGTTTCTGCCAAAGAAGCACGCTGGACAATGGAGGTGGGGTGAGAGGGAGACTTGAGACACTGGTTAAGGGATGGGTGTTGGAGAATTGTATGACTGAAACTCAATCATGAACAATTTTCTGTGAATCTCATGGTGATACAATTAAACATTTTTTAATTAAAAATATTTTTTTGGTTTTTGGGCAACACCCAGTACACTCAGGGGTTACTCCTTGTTATGCGCTCAGAAATCGCTCCTGGCTTGGGGGACCATATGGGATGCAGGGGATCCTAGGTTAGCGTGGTAAGACAGACATCTGCCTTACTGCTTGCACCACCACTCCAGCCCCTTACAATTTTTTTTAATAAAATAAAATAAAAGAGAATTTATTTCACTTTGGAAAGAAATAGAAGACACCAAGACATAGAAAATATTTTTTTTCACATTCAATTGTCCTTTTATTTTACTATATAAAAGCTTTGATATTCCTGCTCCTGATTCTTTAATATTTTATTTAAACACCTTGATTACATACATGATTGTGTTTGTGTTTCAGTCATGTAAAGAACACCACCCATCATGGATAGGAAGAATCAACATGGTTAAAATTTCACTCCTTTCCAAAGTGTTGCATAGATCCAATGCAATACATCTTCGTCAAAAGACTTATGGCACTTTTAAAGGCCTTAAAAACTTACTAAAATTTATATGGAATCATAACATTTCATAAATAGTCAGAGGATTTTTGAGGAAAAAAAACAGAATGTGGGACCGGAGAGATAGCATAGAGGTAAGGCATTTGCCTTGTATGCAGAAGGACGGTGGTTCAAATCCCAGCATCTCATATGGTGCCCCAAGCCTGCCAGGAGTGATTTCTGAGTGTAGAGCCAAAAGTAACTCCTGAGCGCTGCCAGGTGTGACAAAAAAAGAATGTGAAACAAAACTTTTCCTGATTTTAAACTACAAAATTTTTAATAATCTAAATAGTGATATAGGAATTAGGACTGATATCCAGATCAATGGAACAGAACCACAAGTTCAGAAATATATCTTCAGATAGATGGACAATTAATCTATGAATCATGAATAGGCCACATAATGGTCCACTGAGCACTGCAAGGAGTAATCCCTGAGCACAAAGACAGGAGTAAGCCCTGAGCACAGTCAGGTGTGTTCCAAAACAAACAGAAGAAAGAAGGAAAAAAGGAAAGAAAAAATTGCTATCTTACACCACAAATAAATATTTAATTAAAATTGGATAAAAGGGCCTTGACATTATGTCAGAATTTAAAAAAATACATTGAGGAAAATGTAGGCAGAACTCCCCAGGATATGGACCTCAGAAGTTTGGATGGATCTTCAATTATTCAATTTAATTGACAAAGGCAACAAATAAAAGTAAATAATGGAACTATAGCAAACTAAAAATTTCTCATAAGACATATGAGCTGTGTTAATATTATAGTTTTGTATATTCTCACTCAGATTAGGGTTTTTATTTTTTATTTATTTTTGTTTTTTGGGGCCACACCCGGCAGTGCTCAGGGGTTACTCCTGGCTGTCTGCTCAGAAATAGCTCCTGGCAGGCATGGGGGACCATATGGGACACCGGGATTTGAACCAACCACCTTTGGTCCTGGATTGGCTGCTTGCAAGGCAAACGCGGCTGTGCTATCTCTCCGGGCCCAAGATTAGAGCTTATAGTGGTTAAATTAACAAGACTAGGAGCAATGTTAGAGATATAAGCACCTGCTCATTCATAACTAAGCTCCTGTTTAACAATCTATAAAGCTCAACCTCATCCACTCTCAAGCTTCTCATGCCTGGGACTATGACTCTGTGCGTGTGTGTGTGTGTGTGTGTGTGTGTGTGTGTGTGTGTGTGTGTGTGTGTGTGTTGTGTGTGTGTGTGTTGTGTGGTGTGTGTGTGTGTTCCTGGCTAGGTCTGAACAATTTTTTTGTGATTAGTAGTGGAAATAAGTACATACTAATTAAGACAGTGGGGATTTTGATTTTCTTTTATAGATGGAATAGATCACTACGTTGGCAAAGAAGCATGAGGGATATTATGGGACTTGGTTGGCAAGTTGTCTAATGTCTAACTGGACATAATCTGTAGTCAGAAGCATGACTCTCTGTGTTGGGATGAGTTGTGTGTGTATGTGTGTGTGTGTGTGCTCTTGGGGTACATAGCAGTTAGGAGCTCCTGACCTGGACTGTAGCCCCTGTACTGTGGGGACTCAGCTCTCTATGCATACCAGGAAAAATATGGACACTCATGTCACCTGTCCAGGCAGATGCAAATGACAAATGGCCTGGGTTCAAAAGAGACCCCATTTGTCCTTGCCTCACCAGGGAGTCCCTACAACAAGGTTAGGGGGTCATAAAGTGTTTGACTTCAAAGTGTGTGGCAAAAGCAGACCCCCAAGAGGCCTGAGATGTGAACAGGAGGCAAAAAAAGAGAACTTGGAGAGGGGGCAAGGGCTAAAAAGGGATCAGTGACCCTCAGAGAAGAGTGAGTGTACAGAATGTGGTAACCATACATTTATGTCAGTGTATGGAGGAACAAATGAATGATGACTTAGCTAATGTGGTATCATATCTTCAGAAGAAAGAATGAAAAATCATAAGCAAAATAAAACAGCTATTCTAATAAACTTGAGAGTTCAGTTTGACTTTCTCAGGTAAAGCAGAAGTTCCAAAACTTCTTTGGCCTATTACCTGCCCCTTTCCAGAAAAAAACTATCACTCAGCCCCCACCCCATGAAATGTTGCATATCTGTGAATACCTTGTGCCTGCATATCTATTTACATGTTGGTGTGCACATATATGTGAGGAGAGGTGAAATACTTTTCCTTCTCTGTGCAAACATACACCTCATATCCTCAAATTCCAGAGTGTCACATTTGCTGACATTACCCTCTATTTTTTTTAGGGGGTGGGGGGCTATACCCAATGATGTTCAGGGATCACTCTTGGATCTACACTAGAAATGACTCCTGAATGTGCTTGGGGGACACGATATGTGATGTTGGAGCTCAATCCAGGGCAGACCACATGAAAGGCAAACTACCCTATGTCCTATCACTTTGGCCCCTAGCCTTGTTTTTAGGTTTGCGGCAGCTGCTTATCTTAGGTCTCTGAGTCAAGGTTGAAAGAACAGGATAGAAGCCATTCCTTCATGGCTGTCAACAGCACTGCATCTGAGATCTGTAACACTGTTGTTGGTAGGGGTATGCATGTTACAGGTAAAATTAGATGCAGAACTGTAAAAGCCACCAACTTGGAGGGAAGCCTAGCAGACCCCTGTTCCATGACTCGGGTTTTATTCTCCCAAGAATGAGTCACCACCTCCTCAGTGAGAGCCAGTAGTGGCAGAACTATTTACAGAATCCAAATGTGTCTGGGTCAGTGTTCTTTCTGTCAACACCCTCTGTCATCCCCACAGATAGGGAGAGGTCTCACTGATAATAGAAATGTCACCCAAGGGGCCAGAGAGAAAGCATGGAGGTAGGGCATTTGCTTTGCATGCAGAAGTATAGTGGTTCAAATTGCAGCATCCCATATTGTCCCCTGAGCCTTCCAGGAGTGATTTCTGAGTGTAGAGCCAGGAGTAACCCCTGAGCACTGCCGGGTGTGACCCCAAAACCAAAAAAAAAAAAAAAAAAAGAAAAAAAAATGCCACCCAAATTTACTACTGTGGGGAGAGGTCTCACTGATAATAGGAATGTCACCTAAATATATAATTTATATAAACAAATAATGCTTTTATGTATTATTATATGATATATATGATTATGTATAGCCTATTATGTGATATAGAATTTATATGGGTTAAAGATAATTTATGACATGATTTTTCTAATATACATGTTAAATGTATATTTAAAATATTTGATGTTTGGGAGCCACACCAGAAATGCTTAGGGGTTACTCCTGGCTCTGCACTTAGGAATTATTCCTGGAAGTGCTTGAGGGACTATATAGGATGATGATGATTGGACCTGCCTGGGGTCAGTCCCAGGCAAAGCAAGTGACTTACCCACAGTACTAACACGCTGGTCCCAAATGTTTTTTTTGTTTGTTTGTTTGTTTTTGGGCCACACCCGGCATTGCTCAGGGGTTACTCCTGGTTGTCTGCTCAGAAATGGCTCCTGGCAGGCACAGAGGGACCATATGGGACACCGGGATTCAAATCAACCACCTTTGGTCCTGGATCGGCTGCTTGCAAGGCAAACACCGTTGTGCTATCTCTCCTCCAAATGTAAATTGAACATTCTACTGTTGAAGGCCACCTGGATTATTTCTGCTTTTAGTCACTAGGAAAAGGATTTTTCTGAACCATCACGCACACATCGTTTGTGACTATGATCATACTTTTTTACTTATGATTCTGGGAACCAAAAGAAAGGTCATTAAAAAAAAAGTCTGATCTAGGGTTCGGAGAGATAGCACAGCGGCGTTTGCCTTGCAAGCAGCTGATCCAGGACCAATGGTGGTTGGTTCGAATCCCGGTGTCCCATATGGTCCCCTGTGCTTGCCAGGAGATATTTCTGAACAGACAGCCAGGAGTAACCCCTGAGCACCACCAGGTGTGACCCAAAAACCAAAAAGAAAACCAAAACCAAAACCAAAACCAAAACAAAAGTCTGATCAGTTTTCTTAGATAGCAGGGATTTTTCATAGTGACCATTAGAGGTACCCTTTAATATTCTCATCACTAACGTAAGAAAGGCCTAGTTCTATTGTCTTTAGCCTCATCAACACCCGGCATTGTCCATATTTGTCATTCTATTTACCTGGTGTGGGAGAAAATCTACTGGATTATATATTGATTATTTTATTTTCTAGATCACTGAAGGCGAGCATATTTCCATTTGCTTAGTGGTCATGTGAGTACCCTGTTTCACAGAAGGCCCATTCCTGCATTGTTCTTGTGTTGCCTGCTCTTTTAGTGGGGACTTGTAGGCTTTTTTCCATAGCTGTGTGTAAATACTTTTATTTGTGGGTACATGTAGTTTTGTACCTTTCTGATCTTTAGGGCCATTTGAGAGAATTGCTGATAAGTCTAACATCATCAGTAATTTAAATTTAAGTTACTCTTTAAATTGTTTAAATTGGGGCCCGGAGAGATAGCACAGCAGTGTTTGCCTTGCAAGCAGCTGATCCAGGACCAAAGGTGGTTGGTTCGAATCCCGGTGTCCCATATGGTCCCCCGTGCCTGCCAGGAGCTATTTCTGAGCAGACAGCCAGGAGTTACCCCTGAGCACCGCCGGGTGTGGCCCAAAAATCAAAAACTAAAAAAAAAAAAATTGTTTAAATTGAAGTTATTCTAGGGGGCTGGAGAGATAGCATGGAGGTAAGGCATTTGCCTTGCATGCAGGTCAGTGGTTTGAATCCTGGCATCCCATATGGTCCCCTGAGCCTGCCAGGAGGGATTTCTCAGCATAGAGCCAGGAGTAAGTCTTAAGTAACCCCTGCCAGGTGTGACCCAAAAACAAAAACAAACAAAAAATAAATAAAGTTACTCTTTTATACTTCCAACCTTGAGAAAGTGAGGGCAGAGCTTCCAGCATTCCTTCCCATGAAGGTCATCTTTCTTATCTCTCCTGTGCAGTGTAGCTGTTACCTTTGTTCCTGGAAATCTCCCCCAAGCATCTGCAGATCTCCTGCTTAAAGCAGACTGCTAGGGACTCACCTTGCCTACTTCCTGCAGGTAGATTAAAGTGAGCAGATGACTCTGAATTCTTCTACTATGGCAAGGATACAAGACTGAAGTCAGTGACTTAAAAACTCCCAGATTCAAAGGATCACTATTTTGCTATTTCACTTGTTTTTGTATCTTTAAGAACTGATGCTGTGCCTCACACTGAACCCCATGAACCAACAAAGTTCTGCTGTCTCATTCCTAGCACTTACTGCTCTCTGAGTTTCTGGGATGTTGCCTGCTGGCAGGTGTGGCTTGATCTGGTAGGTACCTTAATTGCTGTATTATCTCTCTGGCCCAACACTTAACTTTTTATTTTTTGCTCACATTTTATGTCTCCACTCTCCCTTTTTCTTAATATTTCAGTCTTGCTCTGCTTTTCTCCTTAGTTATTTTATGCACAGAGTCATCATGACCTTCATTGTCCAAGCAGCTTTCAAATGTTTGTACAATCATCGGTTTTCTAATGTATTGGAGCTTCTAGTCTTCTTAATTTTTTTCTTTTGAGGGTTATCATACTTGGTTGTACTCAGGGCTTATTCCTGGCTCTATGCTCCATGATAATCTTGCCAGGGCTCAGGAAACCATATGGGGGACTGGAGGCCAAACCCAGGTTGGCAAAGCAAGTACCTTACCTACTGTACTATATTGCTCAGACCCTACATTGGAACTACAGTTTTCTAACTCCTCTTCAATCTTTCCTTCTCTGATTTTCTCTGTTAGATTTCTGCATTCCTATGTTAGCTATGTCCTCTTTCTTGAGTCTCCTTCCATTTAAAATCATGGGCAATTCTTTCATGTCTGTGAATTTGTCAAATTAGCTTTAATCAATAATCATCACTTTTAAATATTCATGGTTGTCATAGTGATGGTGACCATATCAATTGATACTCTGGTGTCACTAGGGTCAGATATGGAATCTAGGACCTTACACATCTAAGGCACAAACTATACTTACTACTTGAGTCACATCTGGGTCCCCAAAACAGTCACTTTAAACAGCATCCTGTACTCAGGACTTCTCCCTCTTACTTGAACTTGATGGCCACCCTATAAGTAGTTGCTATTGTCTTCATTTGACAGATGAGAATATTGAGATGGAGGGCTAAGCATGAGACTCCATTGATCTTTATGGCTGATAAGGAAATATTTCAGGAACACACACTGATTCCTCCAGAGCAAGCATTTGCAAAAAGGCTAGATACGTGGATTTATTCTGCAATATAAAACAAAACAAACCCAGCTCTTGGAAAATGTAGTTTAAAAGTAGACATTGTCATTTCCTCCTGTGATGATAGGATCCATGTTATACTGGTACCCATTTTATAATTACTGGGATGAAAGCTCTGATTTATAGCATATTCTGGTTTCTGTGCTATAAATAGTCCCATTGTGGCTGGCTTCATGTAGGGATGTGACATTCATTTCCAAGAGGTGGAAGGAGGTACAAGCTCATCCTTATACTCTATTTTCATAATACAGCTGAAATAGACATCAAAATAACCAAAAACACAATAAAATCACAGTATAATCATCAAGATGCATGAGTTTGAGTATTGAATTTGTTTTTAGTGCAATGGAGTATTTATATAATTTTATTTTTATGCGAATTATGTTTAATAACCAGCTCATTAGATTCCTGAAAATTAGCCACTGGCACTTGCAATCAGTTTAAGTTGACTAGGGCACATTACTGTGTAAGATGCTTAGAGTAAACAAAGACAGAAACAAAAGCTGTAAGTCAAAAAATTCAATCCAGGGACCAGAGCAATAGCACAGCAGTAGGGCATTTGCTTTGAACATGCCAAACCGGAACGAACCTGGGTTCAATCCCTGGCATCCCATATAGTCGTCCCCCAAGCCTGCCAGGAGCAATTTCAGAGCTAGGAGTAACCCCAAAATTTAATCAAATGGAAAGCCTTTCTCATCTGGTTTCTGCAGTGGTTCTCTAACCAGAGCAATGCACAAGGTCCTGCTGGTTTCTCAAGGGGTCAGGGAGTTTTGCTCCTGCTCTGGGAAGGCAATCACCAGTGAGGGAAAGAAATGAGAATGGAGACACTTGGAATAAACCTTAGAACTAGAATAGAAATTATGGATAAGATGTTGAAGCTGCACAGAATTGCCACTTCTGTAAATATTTTCATTATGTGTCCCGATTATATTTGTAACCATAATTTGTTTAGAATTATGCAGTCTGTCTGTATATATGTGGGTATGGTATATATTATATGCCAGTCTGTAGTGTATGGCATGTGAATTTGTGTATGGGTCTGTGATTATAAATTATGTATTAATAATTAGTATTGTTTTAAATTTCTGTGTATTATGTATAATGAATTATGTATGCCTTATGTTGAGGAATGTGTAATGTATGGTAATATGATATGAGGTAGATATCTATGTACGTTATAGTGTGTTTATGTGTGCATATCGAAGATTTATTCTGCTTTGCTGTCTTTTTTTTAACTAAAGATATTATTTATTTTTTTATTTTTAATTATGAGAACAATGATGCAAAGAGAAGGTAAAGTTACAGTGGAAGGACAATCGCCCATAAACAGAGTTCTCAAAAGAAATCCCCTTGCTGACGCCTAAATATTGAACTTACAGTCAAAGAACATTAAGAAAAATAAGGCATAACCCATGTACAATTACTTTGTCCACAAGTCCCCAGATTGTGTACATTATAACATTTCTTAGCAGTACACAAAGCAATCTAAAGCCATGAGATTTTTGTGACTCCTTAAACATTGAAGGCATAGTATTTTTCTATATTTTCATGCACATGCATATTAGTTTAAGTTAACATCAAAAGTTTAAGGGTTTTGCTTTGCTGTCTTGTAATTTTATGTTATATGTCCTTGTATACATACATGTGAACATTTCCCACAGTTAAATATCAGCCTATCTTTTTCTTCATGGAGTTTTCCATTGCATTTGTAGTTAGAGAACCTTTTGCTCACAGTTAAATTAGTTATCCATTAACTGATTTTTTAAAAATAGTCAAATAGTTCATATTACTTGGCTAAACTAAAACTGGGTTTATACCAATATAGTATATTGGGTAGAGCCAGACCAGTAGTGATCCTTGATTGCAGAGTAAACATAAAACTATTAGGTGTGACCTAAGAAACAAAAACCAAAAATGTTAATTCATTTTTCTATTTGAAATTGATATAGCACAGCAAGTCCTAAGATACGCTAGAAGAACTGTATTTTTAATTCCTTCTATTACAAGGGTATGTAAACTGTGACTTCCCTCCTTAATGCTTCTTGTTTTGGGGTCTTGAGCCACAGCTGGTGGCAGACATCTGGGCTCTCCCAAATAGTACCTGGCATCAGTGTGAGATGTCTTTTAATTTGGCTACATGTAGTGCAGAGCCAGCCTTTACATTCCTGTGCTTGGTCACCATGGCCCTGAAGACACTGAAGTTTTCTAGTGTGATACAATCTTTTTCATTGCTCACTTAGTTCACTCTAATGAAACTCAAAAAGCACATGTTATTTTTGAACTTTTCTGTTGTAAAATACAATATACACAGAAAGGGTCAGGATAAATACAAGCCATGCCTTTAATTATAAATAAAATCTTTGTGTGGACAAATATTTCCAGTTCCAAGCTACACAGGATTTGACAAGTTCCTCTCCTGCTGCTCTTTGTTTTGAACTATCTTCTTCTCTCCTGTAGCTAAGCCCTTTCTAACTACAGTTACTCTCTCAGCGTTTTGGGTTTTTTTTTGGGGGGGGGGGGTGGTGGTGAGTGGATGAGCCACACCTGGTAACGATCAGGGGTTTCTCCTGGCTCTACACTCAGAAATCACTCCTGGCAGGCTCGAGGGACCATATGGGATGCTGGGATTTGAACCACTGTCCTTCTGCATGCAAGGCAAATGCCTTATCTCCATGCTATCTCTCCAACCCGGAATGTTTACTTTTTATGTGGTTGAACTGAGTTCAATCCCTGGCACTTTATATGGTCCCCTGAACACTGTCAGGTGAAGTCCTAAAACAAAAACAATGAAAAATATATATAAATTTATAATTCAAACATTTCAAAAGAGAGTGGCTGGAGTGATAGCATAGCAGGCAGGGCATTTGTCTTTACTTTGCTGAACCAGGATCAGTCTCTGGTACTGCATATGGTTTCCTCTACCTTCTTCCAGAGTCCTGTCAGAAGTGATTCCTGGACTCAGAGATAAGAGAAGTTCTTAGTATGTCTGGGTGTGACCCTCCAAGAAATCTAAACAAACAAAAACTAAGTGAGTGAAAAGAGAGAAAATGAGGTCAGTAAATAGCTCTGTTAAGTGGTAGCATACATGAAATCTTGAATTCAATACATCCTTTTCCCCACCACTTTCACTACATATCCCCAATACTTTTGAACCCAATCTTTTAACATTGCAGGGTGAAAGAGTGGCCTTCAGGCACTGAAGAATTGATTGGGAGAACTTTATAAAAAATAAAGACCGGAGAGAAGTTCAATGGATGAAGTACATGCTTTGCTTGCTGTAAGCCCAGGTACAGTCACATGATCATCTGGAACTAAATATGTTGATAACCAAGGTTAACATTTGTCTGTTTGTTAGTTTGACTCCTTGGAGAGACACCATCTTTCCAGTAACTAAGTTAACATATGTGTGATGTCTTTCTAATCTATTCAGAAGACAAGCATTTTTCATTTTATTTTTTTGCAGTGCTTTGTTATTTCCACTCTGACTTACTTCCTTACAGTCTTTATATCTGTTTGTATTTCTATCTTTAACCTAATGTCCCATAGAACAAGTTTTTCCCTTTCCAGAAATGTCAAGGACCTTTGGTTCTCTGAACTTCGGACTCTGCCTGTCAAGTCTCAAGTGCAGCAGTGCTGGGGAATTGATTGGAATTGCCCACGTGATTGCTGCTTTATTATTATTTTACAATACAATTTTTACAATACATTACAATATCTCTCTAACCCTTGTCATTTCTCTAGGCTTTTTCTATTTTTTTTTTTTTTTGGTTTTTGGGTTTTGGGGTCACACCCGGTAGTGCTCAGGGGTTACTCCTGGCTCTACACTCAGAAATTGCTCCTGGCAGGCTTGGGGAACCATATGGGATGCTGGGATTTGAACCACCATCCTTCTGCATGCAAGGCAAATGCCCTACCTCCATGCTATCTCTCCGGCCCCTTTCTAGACTTTTTCTATACAGAGGACTGCACTTTTGATTGATTCAGCCAAGTGGAAAGTTGAATGAAATGACCTTTCAGATATTGGCCGCTGCTCTTCCAATCCCTGCCAAAATCCCACAGGGCAGGAAAATGAACAAGAACCATCAAACTTCAACAGATTTTGTTGCTTTTTGTAGCTCACCCCACTAGGCCAAATGGCAGCTGGAAGTCCTGCATCTCCTCACCTCACTTCAACTGGAAGTGATAAAAGCCCAGTAGTGGGCGCCATTTTGAGAAGTGTCACTCTAAGTATGCACCCTATTGTTTCAGCTACTGGTGTGATCTGGGCTGCTCCAGTTCAACATCCATGTCTCTGAGGCTTGGAGAAATAAAACTAACTTTTAAGGCCCAGATTTGCTGTGTAATTCTTTTTGTGTCTCAAAAAGCTTTGGGAATTTACCCCTGAGAAACTCACATGAACTTCATATTGACTTTAAGAGACCTAACTTCTAGGGCCAGAGCTATAGCACAGCGTTTGCCTTTCATGTGGCTGACCCAGGATGGACTGGTTCAATCACCAGCGTCCCATATGGTCCCCCAAGCCAGGAGCAATTTCTAAGTGCATAGCCAGGAGTAACCCCTAAATGTCACTGAGTGTGGCCCCAAAACAAACAACAACAATAACAAGAGATGTAACTTCATTGGGACATTGAAGCTTTCTATCTAAAATGTAAATGTATTCTGTTAATTTATTTAGACCTTCTTTACTTTTTTTTTTTTTTTTTTTGTTTTTTAGGTCACACCCGGCAACACTCAGGGGTTACTCCTGGCTCTACCCTCAGAAATCGCCCCTGGTAGGCACGGGGGACCATATGGGATGCCGGGATTTGAACCACTGTCCTTCTGCATGTAAGGTAAATGCTTTACCTCCATGCTATCTCTCTGGCCTCCCTTCTTTACATTTTTTTAATGTTTTTTTTTTCTTTTTCTGTTTGGATTTGTATATTCTTTGGCCTTTAAGTGCCACAGCCATCTCCTTGGTGGTTGGACACTGGCCTTGTACCCCTGTCCCAGGGAGCAGAATTCCTCAATTCCTTTGTTGCTTGATTTGGCTTTGAATTTTGGCTAAAGCATGGAGGATGGGGGAAAACTCCTCTCCTTTGACACCTGAAGGAAAAGAATTCCTGATGTCAGTGTTATAAGTGCTGGAGAATTTGAGAAAATATGTTGAAATGTTTAATTTAGAGTTGGAGGGAGAAGCTTAGTACTAGCTTAAATAAAACAAAAGAGAATCAAAGGGTTCAACCTCCTACAGTGTTATGGTGCTATTTGAAGGAGACATAAAGTCACATTGTGTGAAAGATGTGGGAATGGAGGGTGGGCAGAGAAAAACTGGCTTGGAATCAATCCACTTGTAGTGGAGTTTGTCATAGAAGGACATCTGAGCTTGCCTATTGTTGGATACCCCTGTGACGCTGTTTCTGAACCATCTGGCAGATGAAACCCCTTAGAGAAAGTGTTCCAAGGGAACCCAAAGAGCAACTGTTCTGGGGATTCTTTTTGAGGCATAAACTTCAGAAAGACAGCATTCCAGAGATGGGGAAGGACAGCACAAAGAGGGACATCATCTCCCTATGATTAATGAGTTTTAATCAGACTTGACTCCAGGCCATTCCTCTTCATCATAGAGAGTTCTGGTTAAAGGAGAGATTACCTATCAACACTGTGTTGCTCCTGAGGCATTCCTAAACCCCAATATTTATGCTTATCTTCTCCCTGGTGCCTCACTTGCCCCTGGCTATGCTTCTGCTATGTCCTGCCACAATGCACTAATCCCAGTTCTATATCTTACCAGTTCACTTATCTTGTCATCAACCTGGGACCTGTTCTTTCTTGGTCATCACCTGGGGATGATGACCTCATCCTGTTCTCACTGAGGGAATAGATGTTGACCCTTGCTGGCCAAAAGGATTAGTACACCTATGAAGTCAGAGGGATAAAGGTCCGTACCTAGTATTCTTGCTCAAGACAGTCATTGCCAACTAGTGAAAGGAGGCAGGTCAGCATAAGTGCCTGAGTGTAGCAGGGACTTGGTCTGTGGCCATTCTAAGTAGAAGGCCCAATTTCAACATCACTCAGTCCTTCTTGTGGTCACTGGTATATCATCCAGCTCCAACTATTGTTCTAGTCTGGGTATTTGGCTATGTTGAAGATTGCAGTGCAGTGAAATGAAGTCACAGACTGTTCCAGAAATTTACAACTAGGTGATATCAGACAACTAACTGCAGAGAAGGACCAGAAACTCTAGCTTGGCCTCACAACAGGTTCCAACATGCTGAGGTGTTTTACAAGCAGCATCTTAAAAGCATAGTCTGAAGTGACATAGGGTATTTTTGAGCAAGGAAACAAAATATAATAAGGATGTATGTGGGAGTTAAACTTGAAGACTTTGAAGCTGGAGTTTATGAGCCTATTTAGGCTTCCTGACATTGTAGCAAAGAGCCAAACCCCAACTGGTTATCTGTTCTTCCAGAGAAAACCAGAAACATGTACTCTTTCTGATGTCAAGCACTGGCCTGACTGCTCACTGATCTATGGCAAAAGGAGTCCATAGCAGCTGCTGACCTGATTGGCTTTCTCGGTTAGGATTTACACTGAGAGTCTATATATTTTTGCACAAAACATTCTAGCACTTCTTAAGGCTTGTAGACATTCTATGGCTTACCCTATGAGCTTTTTCTTCAACCAATCTTAAGTGGCCATTGGTGGTCTGTGTTTTGTCTTTGTTTTTGTTTTCTTTTTTTTTATTCCTGCCTCTGCACTCAGGATTATTCCTGGCAGTGCCCAGGGGACCATATGGGATACCAGGGATTGAACCAGAGTCAGCCTATGCAAAGCAAACACCCTACCCACTGTAATATTACTCCAGGCCCCAAAGGTGGTCTCCAGACATGAAAATCTAGACTCAGGGAGCCTGTACCTACCTGAAATGACATCATGATGTGTGTCAATGTTGACATAATTGAACCTTCTTTTCCATCTGAAGGGACTCAAGTCATGGACAATGATTTTCCACACAGGCAGAGTGGATGGAACTGCAACTACATGAAATTTAACACACACACACAGGCTGACTCAACATGAGAATAGACAGACACTGAATAGTTGGATAAAACCTCCCCAGGGGCACAGTCAGCCTAGGGCAGGCAATATATGTTATTTAGCACTTTTACCAGACAGTTTTCTGAGCATTGAGGTGTAGCTCTGAGTCAGCTGGCAGATGTCTGCCCTGCAGATCCATGTGCCTTTAGGGGAACAGGCCTAGAGCACAGGGGTGAGTCAGAGAAAAGCTGGAATGTAAGTCAAAGAGAAAAATCAGTAAATGAGCCAGAGCGGACTCTAAAAGTAGGGCGCAATTTCCAGAGACCAAGAGGGGATAAAGGCATAAAAAATGCCCATCTGTCACATCAGGGGCCTCTGTGTCTCTCACAGATTACAGTCATTATCTGGGGAATTTGGGGAGCACCCGAATTCCGTGTCAGGACAGAGTGTCACTTTTCCCCTGAGACAAACTCATTGAGTGAAATCTGGTCCACTGATCAAGGCCACGTCCTGAAGAGGAGGGTGAAGGAGGCTAGAAAGGCTTTCCTTCAGAAGCATCCTGGGCTTGAGCCTGGCTTCCGGAAGCAGAATATACTGTGAATACAGAATATACTGTGGACACTGAGGGTCCAGAGAGGACTTTGAGAGGACCCCAACAATTGTTCTTACAATAACTCTAGGTAACTTGGTTGACATTGTTGCTTGCCGAATTGGGTCCTGTTTCTCTTTCCTGTCACAGCAGTCTGGAGGAACAGCTCACTCACTGGCTTACTTCTATGCATGGCTCCACTGTTAGGTTCTATGAAATTGAGACCCTTCATCACAGGATAAGGGGATCCCTCCTCAATGTCCACCTCCTATTCAAAGGAACACAGAACCTCAGAACTCTGTAGTGTTGGTTTATCAAATAAAATCAAGGGCAAACGTTACAAGGTTAAACAGAGAGCTTTTTATAGAGATAGAAACAAAGAACACAGGGTGCTGGAGGATGCAAAAACCTTTAATATGCAAATATGTGATTATTTTTTTTTGTTTGTTTGTTTTGGTTTTTGGGCCACACCCGTTTGATGCTCAGGGTTTACTCCAGGCTATGCGCTCAGAAATTGCCCCTGGCATGGGGGGACCATATGGGACGCGGGGGGATCGAACCGCAGTTTGTCCTACGCTAGCACTTGCAAGGCAGACACCTTACCTCTAGCGCCACCTTCCCGGCCCGTGATTATTTTTTATTCAAAAATTTTATATATTTACTTAGGGCTTTGGGGCCACACCCAGTGGCACTCAGGGGTTACTCCTGACTCTGCACTCAGAAATTACTCCTGGCAGGCTAAGGGGTACCATATGGGGATGCTTTGGATCAAACCTGGGTCGACCACTTGCAAGGCAAAAACTCTATCACTATTGCTCTGGTCTAAAATTTTTTTGTATTATTTTTTGTTTCAGGGTAATACCTAGTGATACTCAGGAGTAACTTCTGGCTCTAGACTCAATAATTATTCCTGGATATGCTCTGGGGACCATATAGGATGCTGAGGATGAAACCTGCGTTAGCTGCATGTAAACCAATTGCCCTACCTACTGTACTATTGCTCCAGGCCTCATCAGAAAAGTTTAAGCCTATTCCAACATAGACTTAACAGCAAAGTTATTCCATTGGATCCACCCACATTTATTTGGTTTCATCCTTACTCTCACCACCTCTCCTGCTTCAGTTCTTCTACCTCTTTTCTCTCTCTCTCCTCTCTCAATCTCTCACTTTCTTTCTCCACAAACACATTTATTTATTTACATTCCAGTTCTTGCTAAAGATACAAAAGTTTTCCCCAATCCTGAAAGCTCCCCTTGTCCCTTCACGGCCAATCTTTACACTCAACCTTCAGAAAAACCTTAGGCCATTGTTAGGACATTTTCCCAATTGGAAATGTATATTGTCTGTTCTAGAGCTTCATTTAAATAGAACCACACACCTTATGTTCTTTTGGGGAGTGGTGATGGAGGGAGTTTGGGTCACACCTTGGGTACTCAGAGTTTACTCTCAATTTTGTACTCAAAGATTACTCCTGGCTCTGTCTCAGGAATTACTCTGGCAAGGACCATATGTGGTGCTGAGAATTGAAGCAAGGTGGGTGGCATGAAAGGTAAATTCATTATCTTCTGTATTATCTCTAACCCAGCCCCATGCATAATTTTGTGACAAAGTTCTTTAACTCAGAATCTAATTTTAATTCACCTATATACCCCCTTTTAATTATGAGAAAGTGATTTATTTGGAGTATAGACCAAATGAATGTATGTTGATAGACAATGTGGTCATTCCATGTTTGGGGACAACTATGAATGAAACTACTATACATTTTCCACACAAATTTGTCTATTTGTTGTATATCTGTGTAACTTTGTGTGTCTAAGTACATGTATGCACACACACTTGTATATGTGTGATTTCATTAATCTTAGGTTGACACCTAGGTTGCCCATTAGAGGATGGGTAATATTTACTGATTAAGACTGCATGAACATTTTTAAATATAATTTTTATTTTGATCATAGTGGTTTACATATTGTTGACAATAATATTACAGGTTCACATTTACATAAAATCAGGAGGGTTCCCATCACCAATTTGTCCTCTCTAAACCTCCGTGTTCATCCTACCTCCCATATCCTCCTCCCTCACCCCCAGGGCTTCGAGAAATTGTGGTCCCCTCTGTACCTAGCTTACTACTTAGTAGTCTTGGTCTTGGTGCCTCCCTTATTTCCCCCTGTAACTGGGAGGAAGGACTACATAGTTGCGTGAACATTTTTTAGAGAGAAACATTACAGTGCTTTACTCTAAAAGCACCCAAGAATCCTAGATATTCTTCAACCTCGGTCACATTTGTTATCATTTAAAAATGTCAAACTGTAAAACATGGTGTGTATGGTACTTCAATATGGCTTAAGTGTGCATATTCCTAGTGGAAATGCTTAGTGGAGATGCTGGACGCATCTCATTAACACATTCTGATGTGAAGAGTCTTCAATTATTTTTTCTATTAAAAAGAATCGATGATCTTTTGATTATCAACCTGTAGAAGTCCTTTACATACTCTTGATTTTTCCCCATTAGATTGAGTTGATCCTCGTTATTCATCAGTTTTATCTTTGAGAATTAAACTGCTTCATCAAAATACTTATTTCCGGGGCCGGGTAGGTGGCGCTGGAGGTAAGGTGTCTGCCTTGCAAGCGCTAGCCAAGGAAGGACCGCGGTTCGATCCCCCGGCGTCCCATATGGTCCCCCCAAGCCAGGGGCGATTTCTGAGCACATAGCCAGGAGTAACCCCTGAGCGTCAAATGGGTGTGGCCCAAACCCCCCCCCAAAAAAATACTTATTTCCCTTTATTGTTTTTGGGCTATTTCCAGTGATGCTCAGGACCTTGGGGTGCCAATGATTGAAAAGGTTAGGTATTCAAAGCAAACTCCCAACCTGCTGTACTCTATCTTTGATTTTCAAAATGCACAAGTAATCAAAGAATCAATATGGTTCTTTTGATCATTTATGGACATCATGTAGTAAGAAAATAGTGGGTCCTCAAATAAATATTCCAGCTGGGATCAACAAATGAGACATTCGCTCTGAAAATCTCATTTGGAACACAGGCTCAGATCAGGTTATAAACCAATATCTTTTCTGTGATCTTTTTAGAGCCATGGTTTTTGCAATTGAGGATGTTTTGTTGGCAGTTATGCAATTTATAATTATCTAAGCATGCTAATAAACACTGTCATAAGTACAAGAAGCTGTGACGTGCTTCGAGGAGAGAACGTGTGTGTTGGATGAGCTTCACGTGGGACAAGTTGTGGTGCTCAGAGAAAATGAATCATCATATAAATGAATATAAATGAATCATCAACAAATAAGGTGATTTAAACAGAAACACAAAGCTAGGCTAAGTTCATGAAAATGCTGTAGCAAAGAAACTCAGGAACACACCCAGGTTTTCCATTCACTGACAAGAATTAAGCTTTCGATTTCTGGGTCTCAGGAGACCTTTTAGAATATATATTACTGCCAATAACCAAAATTGATTGTTTTGCAAACATGCCCCAAATCTGGATGGCCTGTTGTTTTTTTAACTGATATTTCTTTATGAACAGTAGTTTTACTAGCCAGGTGATAGTACAATGAGGAAGGTATATTTATTTGCCTTGCATGTGGCTGACCTGGGTTTGATCCCTGGTACTCCAAATAGTCCCCTGAGCCCTGTCAGGACTGATCCCTGAGCACAGAGCCAGGAGTAAGCCTTGAAAAAAGCCAGTTGTGGTCCCAAAATAAAACAAAACAAACAAAAACATTTTGGGGAGTGTACACACCCATAAATGTTCAGAGGTTACCTGAGTGCTCGGGGTGGACCAAGCAGTCTCTGGGATCAAACTCAGTCCTCCTGCATTTACAGAATGCCTTAAGCCTTTTAAACTAGCCCCTCAGCTTAGTAGTAATAGTTTTTTGCTGAAAGTTTATTTATCCTTCTTGGATGGATTTTCTCTATGTCGTTGTCTATACATAAATCAAATAAATATTCTCTTCAAGATGACCTAGAGATTTTATTTTCCTTTGTGGTTTAGAATTTACCCCACGCATGCCGGCGCGGTGGCGCTAGAGGTGTCTGCCTTGCCAGCGCTAACCTAGGACGGACAGTTCGATCTTCCGGCGTCCCATTTGGTCCCCCGAGCCAGGAGAGACTTCTGAGCGCATAGCCAGGAGTAACGCCTGAGTGTCACTGGGTGCGGCCCAAAAACTTAAAAAAAAAAAAAGAATTTATCCCACACATATCTTTCTGTGGGTGGGAAGCCAAGTTCAAAGTTTATTTTTTCCTATAGTATCAGTTAACATTGATTACAGCCATCTTATGATCTCACCTGAAGACAGCTCACTAGGTACCTTTACCAGAATGTTAAATCTCTTGACATCTTCCTTTAACAATGGTCTATCTTCATCTTGGGTCTCAATTTAAACAGCCAAGTTTTGTTGTGATGCAGGTTGGCTAAAAATGTTGGATCACATTCTTCAAATCAGAACTTAGCTCTGGGTTATGTTCCACTGGGTATCCCTTGCTCATCTATTCTGGGAGTTTATGCCTTGTGAATTGACACTGCTGCTCAAAGCATTTTATTTACAGCTTGAATTACTGAAACTCAGAATCAAGTTCATTTGCTAACTATCTCCTAATATTTACTCATGATGTTTGAGCCAGCCTGGAAGCAAACTCATTTATTCAATAAATATTTACCTCCTACAAGGTGCCAGGTACTGCCCTACTTCTGGGACTGTCAGAAGCAGGTTAGATGCTCCCAGAAGCCTCCATTCTTGTGAGGAGAGAGGCACTAGATGTTGTGTGATAAAATTCATTCTATAACTTAAACAGTAGGAAGTGCACAGAGAACCATAAAATACTCCTGCATGGGAACTTGACCTAATTTTGGAAGGCTGGGATATTCCAAGACAATGATACCAAAATAGATTCTCAAGGGTGGAAAGGAATGAGTGAAAACATGTCAAAGGCCCTAAGATATGCTCTTTGGGACACAAGTTGGGTGATGAGGGGGCCACTTTGGAAGGTGTATTCTGAGAGGTTTGTGTGATCTACAAATTGTTAAAGCTATTATCTTATCTTTAGAAGTTGCATTGCTAATAGCACAGTAATGAAGAGAAGTTATGTATCTGTGAGAGGTGGATCCTATATGGTAGCTCTTGATAACCAGGGCAAATGATTTTCATTCTGACTTAATACAGTTAATTAGTATGGGTGCCTTTGGCAATCAAATAGGAGAGTCAGGTCACAGAATTGGGACCAGGTGACTGAGGCAAACAGTTCCCCTGTCACTGATTGTTTATCCCTTTGATTTCAGTGTAAACAGTACAGCTGTTCCTATTGTTGTCCAAAGAATGATCACGGTTCACACAAAACCAATGGGGGCAGAGTGGGCACTGTTGCTGGCTAAGTGGCAGGTGGAGGGGCAGTTGTGCTGGCTCGGTTGCTGACTGTCCCCCTTCACAATGACCACTGGGCTGGATGTCTCCTTGGCAGAGATCACCCAAAAGTGCACCTGTGATTCCAAGCACAGGCATGAGCCCAAATTTCTAAAAAGGAGGCTTCTGTCATGATGCACTGGTATAGACGTACAGCTAGACGTAAAACAGCACCAGGAAAATCTGTGCCTTCTCTGGAGCCCTGGTATCATGTTCTGACTGCTGGGATGCATCAGGTTAAGGGGACTTGAGTCTCAAGAAAAAAAAACAAACAAACTGAACTTTGACTATCATTCGACACGCTAGCATGCATCAAAAACCCCTCTTCTACTTTTGTGGTGTTTCCAGTGTTCTGGCAGTGACTATGACGTTTTGTGTGACTGTCTATTCTATCCAGGGGGTCCCGAACACTCCCCCAACTTCATATTCTCACTCATGGCAGGCTTGTTATCTAGAAGCATAGGATTCATTCATTGAGTTCAGTGCAGTAATGTGGTGCCTGGGCAGTTATCCCCAAGAAATGACTAAATGAGAAAGTTCACTGCCAGAAGGTGCTCATTGTAGCCTTATCTCTATTAAGATAAGAACTTGTTCTTTCTGTCTTAGAACATGTTCTAAGGCTGACAAGGTTTATAATGGAGGCAACTCAAGTGTATTGGTGATCAGGCAAGAGTGTAATTCAGAAGGCTCCAATCACATGGCAAAATGTCCTCACATTTAGAGTGAAACAATAACTAGGCTGCAAAATCAAGAGTGAAAAATAGAGGCATGAAACAGAAAGAAAGCAGCATTCTGCCAAGACTACACAGTTTGATAATTTGAAAAATACCACTTCAAGGTCATTTCATTGGCTCTTTATTGTTGAGTTTTGGGTCACACCCAGTGTAATCTGGGGCCTCTCATGATTCTGCACTCAGATTGCTCTTGGTGATGCTTCAGAGACCATACAGGATTCTAGGGTATTGAAACCTGGCCAGCTGTGTGCAAGGCAAGTGCAGTACCTGCTTTAAATCTTTCCAGCCCTGTTTCATTGACTCTTCACAATATTGTAGACTAGGGGAAAATAATAGTGAGCAATGTTCAAAGTGTATGATTTTGGAACAGTTATTTTTCTTGGACACAATAACACTGAACACAGTTTCCAAAATAAAACCAGTGTGCAGTATTTTCTGTTGAGAGTGTGTGTCTTTACACTGATATTTTTGCCACATGTGAAAACTGGCATATACCACACATGGAAGGACATGTATGGTATATGTCTGGAATGTGGTATATATGGCATATAGCATGTCTGGAAGGACAAAACTAAGTGAAAAGCAGCATTGAGCAAAAATGGACACTATGTAGTGTCTTGAAACTTGTAATTTGGCATTAGGTATTCAGTTGACACACAATCATGACATGGGATAGAGGCAGATGGTTGGACAGTTCTTATGTCTTTTGCATAAACTATGTTAACTTGGTTGCAAGTCTCCGAGGTTAGAGTTTGCTGGTCCCTATGCAAATACAGGAGAGGGTGCTGTAGTACTTCCAGGGCCCACCCAGGCAGCCCCAGGCTTTCTTTCCTTGATTCTAGGTGCTTGTGAGGTTATTCAGGGCCTCGGGGAACCTGATCTGTAGCAGTTAAGCCTCCTAGGGCCTAGATCCTTTCTTCTGTGTCAAGAAAACTCCAGGTGATCTCCTAGCAATGGGAGCCACCTGGTGGGCTGGTAAGGGAGGAGTAAATGTCAACTGTAATCTGGGATTTAATCCCACTGTGGCCATATCCTCTCTCTCCAAACTGCCACAGAGGAAAGCTGCTTGGTGAATGCTGGGATGGTCTTTCCAGGCATTCTATGGAGATTGCCAGGCTTAGGGCCAGGACCCCAAGATCCTAGAATCAGGCCACAGAAAAAAATTCAGGAGAAGAAGCTTCCAGGCAAACCTTGGTTTTATAGCTTTGCTCATGCTCTTTCACTCAAGCGGTCACTTATTTATAAGTAGGTAATGTGTGTTTTTGTTTGTACTGTTCTCTGATTTTATTTCATGCATCCTGATTTACAATAATATAATTGGTAATGTTTTATGCAAACCGTATTCCAACCCACACCTTCCAGCAGACTGTCCAGTTCTCTCCACCACTGTCTCAGTGTCCCGCCTCAGGCCACAGTCCTCCACCTGGTGTTTCTTGGTTTTAAGTTCAGTTCTTAGACCAGTTCACATATTCTGTTGTTTTGGGACACTTGCTGTTTCCTTACTATGGTTCTTTATATCTCATAAATGAGGGGGATTATTCTGCATCTGTCCCTCTCCTGCTGGCTGACTCACCTCAGCCTCAAACTCTCCAGCTCTATTCACATGGTGGCAAATCTTACCTTTTCTTACAGTCCAATACTATTCCGTTGTGTATAGTTCCATCATAAACAGTTTCTTTATGCAGTCTCATGTTCTTGGACACTTGGATTGTTTCCAGATTTTGGCTACTATAAATAGTGCTGCAATAAACATAGGTCTGCGCATGTCTTTTCAGAAAAGGGCTTTTGGGTCCATGGGACAGATGCTGAGAAGTGCTATTGGCGTGTCATATGGAAGTTAACTTTTCAGTTTTTGGACACATCCATATTGTTTTCCAGAATGCTTAAATCAATTGACATTTGTACAGTGGTGCATGAGGTTTCCTCTTCCCTCTCCATCTGTGCCAAGCATTGTGTGTCTATAAAATAATTATCACTGGAGAACATATATTTAAAATGTCCACCTAAGTGAGCTTTGAGCTTTGACAGCTATGTCCAGCTGGAAAACAGCTCTGTGACTCAGACTTAGTAATCTCTGTCTCCAAAGTCTCCTGTTCTTTCACCACCAGCCTGCCCTGGCTGCAGACAGCTACATACCTGTTCTTATCGTGGGCCCCTTTCCTGTGCTTTGACTCGCTCCATGCTCCCAAGACTTTAGTTCAGAGAGTGGGAATAGCTCTCTGATCTAACTTAGGAGAGCTGGATGAGGGGTGCCTGGGACATCCAAGGATACAGGGAGTGGGTGGACTCCTTCTCTTGCCTGGGGGATGCTCCCAATATTCTTTCCTACCTGTACCCTGGAGCTCAGAGGACAGCACTGTGACCAGGAACTGCCCCACTGCTTTCCTCCTTCCAAGGCCTTTTCCCTTCCAAGTCGAAATCCTGAGGGCCTCTGTTATCTCCACAGCCCTTCAGTTCCTTGGCAGCACACGCTGACATGCTCTAGTAGCTTTTGTAACCTGACCCTACAGACTCTCTGGAGGATTCTTAAGCAGTTAGTCAAAGGTTCTGAGGGCACCATAGGGCTTTGAAAAGGACAGTCACAGCGAGGACTCAGACTGAGAAGTCCTTGCTGAAGCATTCCTTAAGGTCACAGTTATCAATGTAGTAAATGCTCTTTTCCACTTGACTAATTTCTATTTGTTCCCTTGACAGGGGGCCGGGTTAAGGATTAACCACGCTGTGGATGGTTGACAATATTGAAATGCCAGACTAATCTGCTCATAGTCTTCGTAGCCTCCTTAAGGACAATCTTTCTGCTCTGATTGCTTGTTTAGGAGTGTATGCTAATTTAAGGGTTTTTTTCTGAAGGATTAAGATATTAATTATACATTTAAACAGAACCACCCCTAAAATAAGCTAGAGCTCCAATCCAATTTGTAGCATCTGAGGCCATCTGTTTTACATTATTCTCAGACATGATTGCCTTTCTTTTAAAGTGTGTAATTAGGTTCTGATTTCTTCAAAAAGCAAACAGCTTAATGATTAGCCGGATGTTTGTTGTCTGCCTCTCTTCCTTTTGATACTGCTCAGACTTGACCCAATGTATGTCGGCCACTTTACATCTCTGGGACTAAAATTGTTATTGGGAGCAGATGCTGGGAACAGATGCAGCTAGGGAACTTCAGTGTCACAGAATGACGCCTCCCAACAGGACCCTTATGACAGCCAGCACAGAGATCACCATTTCTATCTATCCTGTACACACAAACACTCCCCCGCTGGGTTCACACTCATAGCACATTACCCAACAGACACTACCCATCTACATAAGCATATATAACTCTACATGCCACACACATGCCACATATATCACACTCTGCACATGCAACCAGATATATGACTTCAACACATACTATGTTATCAAATAGCAATGTGTACTGATCTATAATAAGTCCCTACACAACACACATATGCCACATTCATCACATACCATACATGCATCCATATGTAATGGACCCTTTCCATACCTCATACACATGCATGTGAAATACATCATGACTACTCTCACGTATATACACTTGTTGAGGTGGGAGCAGAGAGATAGTATAGCAGGTAAGATGCTTGCCTGGAATTTTACAGGCCTGAGACCTCTAGGAGTAATTCCTGAGTGCAAAGAGTAAGTCCTCAGCACAGCCAGGTATAGACAAAGAACAAAAACAGAAAGAAAAAACATATACACACATATATAGACATGTGAATTTTTTATGTGAAACACATTCATACCTAAGCACACACATACACACCATGAATCTAAACATGTACCTATTATACTAACACAAGCCTTGCTAGGAGATTGTGTGTTATACCAAGAACTAAGAGCTAGAAAGAATCTGTTTTCTTTTCCTTTTATTTTTATTTTGAGGTCACAAGCAGCTGTACTTAGGGCTTACTCCTGGCTCTATGCTCTGTATCACTCCGAGTTGTGCTCAGGGTACCTTATACCATGTCAGGGATCAAATCTGTGTTGGCTGCATGCAAGGCAAACACCTTAATCCACAAACCATCTTTCCAGCCCAGAATCTGTTTTCTACTATGAGTGATAGTCTCAAATTCACATCTTCACAACTTCACTGTAGGCCCCACCCCAGACTGGGTAAGATGAAGGTTGACAGACTCCAAGGCAGAGAACACGCTGTGAGCCTGCCATTCAGTGTTCAGCTCCTGGTGCATGTGGAGAAAGGAGGGACTTGATAAGTATTAGAGACAGGAGAGCTCCAGTGTCCCATCTGTGAACTTTTCAGTTGATAATGCTCCCTAAAACTTGTAGAACTCAGACTCAAGAGTGAGCAACTTGGTTGTGCTCAGGAAGAGGGCATATCTGGTGTTTGGTGGCTCAGAAGTGGAGTCAGAACAGTGGAGCAACTTGGCCACTGCCTGCAGGGAGAAGCCTCTAGACAGGAAGCTGTGGGCAAGCATGTGATGTGTTCACACACTCTCTCTTGGTGGCAGTGCCAGGAACCACTCATAAGGCAGCTGCAAGAACTTGATCCCCTGGGGGAAGTAGAGAGTCTGTGAGGTTGGGGGTACACAGGAGGTAGTGCATCAGGGGATAAGGGCAAGGAGTTTTTGTTGGACCTCAGTGCTGTGGCTGGAGAGAGTTATTAGAGGGCATGAGGCCAATTAGGGACCCATGACCACTGAGTTTGGGGCTGACAGCACAGCATGAAGTTCTTTACTAATGCATGGGCAACCTGCTGGGTCACTGTGGATTCACCACCAGAGAATGGACAGAACCAGGCAGGAGAAAGAGTGGTAAATGAGAACCACAAGGAAGTCAACTCTCTCTCAACTAAAACCTGGCAAGAAGGCACTAACTTCACAACAGGTTGCAAGGTCACTGCCAGTGCTAGAAACAGGGTGCACCAGACTTCAAGGTCTAACTATTTATCTCCCCATCACCTGGCTCTTGAAGCACAGGAGTCCACTCTTTTTTCTGAACCCACATTTAGAGGGACCTATGAATTGCTGTACAGCAAGAGTCTGATGTTCTCTCTACTGCTCTATATGGGAATGTAAGAAAACAGGGTAGAGATAGTTGGGGAACATTTTTAGTCTATAGGAGGTCCAAATTTAATCCCCAATCTGGGATTCCCCATTTCCTCAATCCACCCCTGATTTGAATAGTCAAAATGTTTTCATATTATAAAATTATTTTATAAAATTTTGGGTAGTTTTTTTTTATTGTTTGTTTTTAGGTCATACCAGGTGACGCTCAGGGGTTACTCCTGGCTATTTGCTCAGAAATTGCTCCTGGCCTAGGGGACCATATGGGATGCTAGAGGATCCAACTGTGGTCCATACTAGGTCAGTGTGTGTTAGGCAAATGCCCTACCACTTGCGCCACCACGCCAGCCTGTTTCTTTTCTTTTTTTTTTTTTTGAGCCACACCAGCTGTACTCAGAATTTACTCCTGGCTCTGAACTCAGGGATCTCTCCTCATGGACTTGGGAGGCCATATAAGGTGTCAGGAATTGAATTTGTGTTATTTGTGTACACAGCAAGCTCCCTACCTACTATATTAGCTCTCTGGCACAATAGCAAAACTTTCTTTCTTTTTTTGGGGGGTGGTGGTGGTCACACCCAACAGTGCTCAGGGGTTACTCCTAACTCTACACTCAGAAATCACTCCTGGCAGGCTTGCCGGGATTTGGACCACAGTCCTTCTGCATGCAAGGCCAATGCCCTACCTCCGTGCTATCTCTCCAGCCCCGAAAAACTTTTTTTAATTGTGATTTTTAGTAGTTGCAAAACACATGATTTTTAGTGTAAATATAGACATTCTATGCTTTTTAGTCTTATCACCGTCCCTTCTTAAGAATCCATGAACCTGGGACTGGAGCAATAGCACAGCAGGTAGGGCATTTGCCTTACACATGGTAAACCCAGGTTCGATCCCTGACATTCCATATAGTCTCTTGAGCCTACCAAGAGTGATTTCTTTTTTTTTTTTTCAAGAGTGATTTCTGAGAGCAAAGTTAGGGGTAACCCCTGAGTGCTGCTGGGGTGGTCCAGAAACAACAACAATGAAAAGAATCCATGAACCCAACAGACATAAATCTGATATCAGTAAGGTTTTTCTGGGCTTACTCATATTTTTATTCTGATCTCATCACAAAGTTGTGTGTTAATAGATTTGTTATAGTGTGTGGAGGCTGTTGTGGGTGAAATGTGTGTCTTCAAAAGATTCATCTATGTGTTTGCTTCGGCAGCACATATACTAAAATTGGAATGATGCAGAGATTAGCATGGCCCCTGTGCAAGGATGACACGCAAATTCATGAAGCGTTTCATATTTTTTTTTTGGTTTTTGGGCCACACCCAGTGATGCTCAGGGGTTACTTCTGTCTATGAGCTCAGAAGTCGCTCCTGGCTTGGGGGGGGCATGTGGGACGCCAGGGGATCGAACCATGGTCCGTCCTAGGCTAGCGCTGGCAAGGCAGACACCTTACATTTAGCGCCACCACGCCGGCCCCCCTTATGAACAGTTTTTTTTGGGGGGGCCACACCCATTTGATGCTCAGGGGTTACTCCTGGCTAAGTGCTCAGAAATTGCCCCTGGTTGGGGGGACCACATGGGGCGCCGGGGGATCAAACCGCGGTCCTTCCTTGGCTAGCGCTTGCAAGGCAGACACCTTACCTCTCGCGCCACCTCACCGGCCCTGCGTTTCATATTTTTAATGATGGCTTCCAACTGAAAAAAAAAAAGATGCATCTATGTTCTAATCCTGACACTAGTACAGTAAAGTGGCAGATTACAAAATGAGTGTGCAGAAATCTATGGACTTTCTATATGTAAATAACTTAATAGAAGAAATAATTTTTTTTTTTGGTTTTTGGGTCATACCCGGTAGTGCTCAGGGGTTACTCCTGGCTCTACACTCAGAAATCACTCCTGGCAGACTCAGGGGACCATATGGGATGCCGGGATTTGAACTACCCTTCTTCTGCATGCAAGGCAAACACCCTACCTCCATGCTATCTCTCCAGCCCCAGAAGAAAGACTTTTATAAAAATTCCATTCACAACTGTGTCTCAGAAAATTAAGTACCTAGGAATCAGCTTAGCAAGATCAGTTAAATACTTATACAGGGAAAACTATAAATCACTATTAAAAGAAATAAAAGAGGACATGGGAAAAGGGAAACATACCTCAGTTCATCAATAAAGTGGAGTAAAGTAATATCCTAAGAAAAAAGATGAGAAGCAACACTTTTCCCAACATACATCTATAGAAATTAAAACGTGGCACTGAAATCGAGACAGAGATTCTCAGATCAAAGGACTAACACTGAAAATTCAGAGACAAGCCCTTAGGTATATGGATAGTTAACGTCTAAATGTGAAAATGCATAAACTAGAATAGAGAAGACTCTTTAACAAGTGGTGTTAGGAAAATTGGTGATTTTTCTAATTACATGCACATGCAATTGCGGTGTCTTTGCAGAGAAATTAGAGGGAGATTTGAGACATAGACACAGAAGGAGGACATAAACAGAGATGTGAGAGATGGGAGTCTTGACTGGGGTATTCTGAGTTGGAAGGCAGAAAGTATCCTCCACTTTTGAAAGAACATTCACCTCAATTTCATGCTGTTGGCCTACCCAAAGCAGCTTTAGTAAGTATATTTATTAATATACTTATTTTTTCTTATCCCTACCAATATACTTATATCCTTTCAGCCATAGTTTGTGGTAATTTGTAAAGATAACTAGAGGAAAACACTACAGAAAACCATTCTATAATCTAACATGAATTGAAATGAACTTCCTTATAATCATAAGACTCTGAAGCTTAAAAGAAATTGTTCTGAGGTTGAGATGCAGTTCTAAATGGTAGCACACATGCCTGTGAGTGAGAGGCCTCAGTTTGGTCCCTAACATTACACCATCCCCTCCCCCTGCCAGCATGCCAAGCCCTAAAGTCTCACAGTGCTAGTTTGAGCATGGAAGGGCCATGTCTGCTCTGCCCAATTGAGTAGAGCCAGGAATGGTCTCCAGTCCGCAGGCCAAAGGGTGCTGCTTCTGTGTTGTAAAAGAGAGAAAGAATTAGAGAGCATTAAAAAAATAGAAAAAGAAAAGAAGAAATGAGAACTAGAGATATAGAGACAGAGAGAAATAGATACAAATGTAGCATGAAATAATTAACGATGGGGCTGGATGGCGATGGATGGAGGCCTTTGTGCTTAGGCCCCAGCCACGTGGCTTCATCCCCCATCCAGCTGGCGAGTTCCAGGCCCAGGTAATCGGCGTAATCAAGACTCACTCACAGGCAGGCTTCAGGAAGCATTAACTTTATTCATGCCCTGACCACCACATGTGTGTGGCCTATCTCATAACCTTTTAAGCACTAGTTATTTTTGGCCCTGCATCTAAACTCCTTTCAGCCATCTTCCCTTTGGGCTCCATGCTGGTCAAAGACCAGAACACAGAAACCCAGAAGCCAGAGCGCACAGCAGCGCACAGCAGCGCAGAAAGGGCAAAGAGCCAAAAAAGCCAAAAAGCCAAAAGGCAAAAAGCCAAAAAGCCCGAATTCCCTTGGTTCAAGCCTTATATAACATTTCCCAGACCCCTCCCAGGAATGGGAGGGGCTCGCAGGTAAAGTTACACCTATTATCCGGTTCCCAAGACCCCTCCCAGAAAAGGGTGGGTCTAGGGTCTTAAATAGGTACACCCACAGATACAAAGAAAAAGACAGATAGGGACCATGAGACAGAGAAGCAGAGATCTAGGGATGGGACAGATGCCCACTAGTTGTTGACACTCTGGCAAGATTTTTTTTTCTGGCAAGATTTTTATGATGATCAGCCTTATCTATGGATTTACCAGGGTCACCTCAATAGCACAAAAATTTATTAGGAAATGGTGAAGGTTTTTGAACTCCTGTGCCAGAAACAAAGAAGATCTGATACATATCACACACACACACACACACACACACACACACACACACACACACACACACACACACCCCTATCATTTTATACTCGGCAAGTGTCAGGCTTCCATATTCCTTGACCCCACTAATTCTGAATGTCTTTTATCATATTGACTCCAATAATACTCAGTACATAGTTCCACCTAGACTTGTAGACTATAATCACAGGATCTCAAAGCAGCGGGTTTCAGTGAACCACATCTTTTGATACCTTTGTGTGCTACCTGGACTTTAAATCTGCTACTTGACAGAGATAAGACCTCTGGTCTTGCTGTCCATCCAGCTGGCCATCTATTCTCAGTAAGTTTCTTCTGGAATATCACTGTAGTCACAACATTACTAGCACAGGTAAAGCCTATGTTGTTTTGTCTCTCATTCTCAGAAGTCTTGCCATTCTCCCAAGCTTGTGTCATATAATCCCACTGATACTTTGGTGATATAATAGTGTGCATTGCTAATGAAATCACCAGCTTCTCAGACTGGGAAAATTTTCATGGTCTTATCACTACATGCCTTACATCCAGTCACTCACAACCAGAGCTCCTCCTTACTTTTGTCAGTGCTTTCTAAACCATCTCACTTTCATCTAGAGGCCTGACATTGGTTTTTGTGTACTTCTTTTGCAGTTGTCATGTTAAGTCAAATTAGTACTGTTAGGGCAAATTTCTACTTTCATATGGGCCAATTGATCTACCTTCCTGTGCCTCTAGAGAGAGGACTCTGAGACTCTGGACCTCTTTTCTAAAGAAGTAGTTCATAGTCATCAAGATCTATCATCTCAGATTACCAAGGAAAAACACTGTTGCTTTCTCTTCTGAGAAGGAGAATTTTGCACATCTGTGTGTTATTTCCCTAGAATCCACTTATCCCTTTCACTAACTTCCTACAATTCTTGTAATTCTGAGAAAAATGATTATGCCATCATTGTGAGAGGTGGGTTTTGTTTCTTGGACAAGTCAGCATTTTTCCTGAGCCAGGATCATAGAACATTAGGTAGATGAGTGTGAAGCTCAGGGAGATTTGGAAATTCTTTACTGTAGATCTATTTTCTTTCGTTGATAGAAAGGTAAGACTTTTGGCACCATCATTGGATGTTTTGCTCCAATGTGGTAGCTTCAACAGGAGAAGGCCTTACACAGAGAGAGGGAGAACCTCAAGTGTCATTGGGAAATGTCCAAGGTTCCTTTGGAGTGTTCCTCATCTTGTTTTCTTTTTCAGTGAATATTATTTTCTGACTAATTTTCCAATATTTTGAATTTCTTTAAGTTCCCTAATCCCAGTAACCCAAGAGGTCATCATCAATATTTTATAATGGAAGTTTCAAGAAGGCAGTGGTTCTCAAGATGGGATTTCCAATATAAGCAAGAGTTTGTCACATACAAAATATAGGAGTGAATATTATAGTTATCAAGAAAAACACACAGAAGCAAGGTGTCTGCAGGTATCTTAAATACTCTTGTCTGGCAATCACTGTTAGCAGAAATATCCATTGATCAAGAGTGGACCATGGGAGCTGGTGGGTGAACATATGTGACAAGTGGGAGCTTAAAGGGAATTATTTTTTCCCAAGTGGGACTATGAAGGAGTATCCTGCAGAGGAAGAAGTTTTTTAAAAAGTCTGGTGATTAACAGCAGTAATGGAGAGTGAAGGCAAACTAGAACTTTTCAGTAATTTTGTATCCCTTCATTTCCTTGTCTGATCATGAGTACTGTTGAGGAGATCACTGAAAGCACAGGAAGGTGTGTGTGGGATGCTGTACCAGTATAACCTAATAATTAGAGGCCTCCCTAGCATACAAGTTGATTGGCCTGCAGTATTTGGGGACCTCTCACACAACAGGATGTATACTGTTGAGTGCTTGTGAGAATCATATATTCCTGTGAAATGTTGAAGAATGAGAAATGGATAAGTGGAATAATGGATTGAATGTTTGTGTCCCCTAACAACATTCATATGTTAACATCTAAGTCCTAAGGATACTATTAGGTGTGATGTTAGGGAGAGGATCAGTTCATGAGGACAAACCTTCATGAAGGGGAATGGTGTCTCCTTTAAAAGGGAACCTGGAGAGTCCTTTCTTCTCCCTTCCACCATGTAAAGACAAAATGGAAAGTTCCAGAGGTCCAGCTATGAACCTGGAAGAAGTGGGTCCTCACCAGAGCCCCACAGGACTAGTATTTTGAACTGGACTTTGAATTCCCTGAGTTGTGAGAAATGAACATTTATTTGGGGGGTGGTTTGGGCCACACCCGTTGGTGCTCAGGGGTTACTCCTGGCTATCTGCTCAGAAATAGCTCCTGGCAGGCATGGGGGACCATATGGGACACCGGGATTTGAACCAACCACCTTTGGTCCTGGATCAGCTGCTTGCAAGGCAAACACCGCTGTGCTATCTTTCCAGAGCCCCGAACATTTAATTTTTAAGTTTTCCCATCTGTATGCTTCAGATTTAGCAGTCTGAATGGATCAGGACAAATGGTACCATCTAAGTCATGACATGTAGGTGTTGATAAGTTGGCTGAAGGAAAAGATGGAAGTTTCTAGAACCATCCCCCAAATCAGAGGTATATGTATACCATTGGCCAGAAAGCATAGGAAAGGACAAAATCTCTTTAGGTCAAAGGACGAAGGCAATGGTCCTGGTGGTAGAATGGGCATCAGCTCAGGACTCCCAGCTCCACCTTATTTGAATAACTGGTCAAGGTCTGTTCACAGTGGTCTCAGAGCACTACCCTCTACTCATACTTTATGCATTTGATTTGTAGCTTATTGTGTCCTAATACTGTGCACCAGGTCCTTCAGGCACTGGTGTGCCTTCCCACAATTCTACTCAACCTAACACTGGACCAGTGGAGCAATGGGCACAGATGAAAAGAATCTAAAGAGGACCTGGTTGGACCTGGTTCCAAATGAGGAATCCTGTGAAATCCTGTGCAGAGGGAAATGTTTTAATCCTAGGGGCTGAGTGGTCATGAACAAGACTGAGACTAGTTCCAGAAGGTCTTGGGGAAGAAGAGAGTCTTTCTCCTGAGCAGAGAGGAATCAGCACTGCAAAGGCTAAGAAATGGGGACATGGGCCACTGCAGGAGAGGAGAGGGGAGTGCAGAAACCTGTTGTGCTGTGGTTCACAATATTTCCTTTATGTTCAAAGTGAAGTGAGAAATCAGGGTGGGCCCTGGACACTGTTTCAGGTAGAGACAAAAAGCCAGCTAAGAGCCAAGAAGGATTTGTGGAGCAAGCTATATTATTAACAGGCATCCTCTGCTGCCAGCTCAGGAGGAAATGAAGATCCTGCTCAGAGATTACAGGCCTAGAATGGTGCCTTAATAGAGCAAAAGAGAACATGTGGATGAATGTGATGAAGTTAGAAGTGAAGAGCTGTGGCTTTGGGCTGCTTTAACAGAGGAGCAGGTTTGTGATTTGTCAGACAGACTGATATTGATCCTCCCCACCTAGTAACAGGGACACAACTCATGCCTTAAGAATCTTCTAATTATCATTGCAATGAATAAAACATTCACCTCTATTTGGAATGTATTAAACTTAATAAAATAGTATATTTGTTTATTTTTATTTTATACTTTGGTAATATTTTTGCTGCAATATTAAACATTTGGAAGAGACAAAACAACAACAACAACAACAACAACAACAAAGAATCTTCTGACATCATTGCACTGATGGTGACATAGATACTTTCCCCCTCCAGATTCTTGGAACTCACTACCAGGATCCCACCAATCAGAGTTAACTGACTATGCCAATGAAATTCTTTATGGAATGGAGGATTTATTGTGCTAATTCTCATTCATATTCAAGCCACAACCCATCATTTGACCAAGTATAACCAACTATTATTACTCAATAACACAGAGCTTTGAGAGCAATAGTCTTTTCATTTTCATTAGCACAAAGCACATCCATCTTGTATAAATCTCATTGTTTCTTTTTCCTGGAAAGGAGATTTTATTCTGCCATGTTTGGATTTAAATATTGTGATCCTTCTCTACTCTGATAGCACCTTCTGTGTATTCACAACTGTATTTTGCTTTATATTGTTGGTCTCAAGAAAAAAAAAAAAACAACCAGTTGCTCCAACCAAATAGAGTTTATGTGGTGCATTAATTTAATGGGGGTCTCCTGCATGCTCAGCATGTGCGCCAGCCCTTTGAGCTGTCTCCCTTCCCTCACCCCAGGACTCTCAATATTAATGTTTATGCTGTGTTTAATCATGTTGATAATCTCGGGTTAAATAAACCATTTGCTCTAACAATTGCAACATTTTTCCCAGTAAAGGCAAACACCTACAAAAGTTTTCTAAAACTGACGTTCAGTTTTTGTTTTGTTTTGTTTTGGGGTAATTTCTGGTGATGCTCAGTGGTTACTTCTGGCTTTGTGCTCAGAATTTACTCCTGCTGGTGCTTGGGGACCATACGGATATCAGGACTGAACCTGGGTCATTCATATGCAAGGCAGTGGCCCTATCTGATATACTATTGCTCCAGCCCCTCAAACATTAATGTTTAATGATGCCTGCTTCATAATATATTGTAGAGAATCCACAGGGCTGGAGAAAACCAGAAAATTACCTTTGCAGAATCAGCCCACAGGCCCTAATATTGTTTTCCATTTTCCAAGATTTTCATTTTCTTCTTCCACTTAAATTATTTCAGTGATGGGTATTCCCCATCAATGTTAATATGTACCTAAAATACTACTGTGAAAGATATGTAAGCCAATATTATCAAAATAAAAATAAAAAATTAAAACTATATATTATTGAATTGTCACTAAATATTATAATAGCTTTATGTTTACTCAATATTAAATTTTTTTAATATTTTATTAAAAAATTATTTCATACTCTGAAATGTATTTGGTAGAAGGTTTATTAAAAAAATAAAGTGGAGTCACATTACATTTTCTCATGGATAAATGCAGAACTATTGCTAGTAACTAATGAAATCATATGAATTTTTTATAACTTCTACCTATGATATAGGGATAAAATAGGGTAGATGGATAAAAATATCTGTCTTTGGGGCTGGAGTGGGAACAAAGTGATAGGGCATTTGCCTTACATGCTGCTGACCCAGGATGGACCTTGGTTCAATCCCCAGTGTCCCATATGGTCCCCCAAGCGATTTCTGAGTGCATAGCCAGGAGTAACCCATGGTGTGGCCCCCAACGCCCCCAAACTAAATTTGTTGATCAATACAAAAAAGATGATGTATAAATAGTTTTAGACATGTAATAGTATGCAAATATTTTAATTTAATTTATGTATTAATATATTGAATATATTAAATTACATATATATAGTATTATTATTTTAGATCACTCCTGGCAGTGCTCAACATTTACTTCAGGCTCTGCACTTAGAAATCATTCTTGATAGGACTTAGGAGACCACAGAGGGTACAGTGACTAGAACCTAAGACAGCTCTATGCAAGACAAGAGCCTTCCCTGCTGTACTATGTCTTTGGCCACCAAATATATAATTGGTAACAAAACTAATTCTATATTGCTAGTTTTGATAGTGTTTTATAGAATTTCCTTTTTCGGGGTATTGTATCAAAGTCAGTGATACTCAATGCTCAGGGGTTGCTCCTGGAGGTGCTCTGGGGACCGTGTGTTGCTGGAGACCAAACCCGGGCCTCCTAGGTGTAAATCATGTGCTCAGCCCTTTGAGCTAGTCCTCAATGTTTTCTTTTAGGTTTTACTAAATGTGCCATTTCTAAAAAGGCACATTTTTGAAAAACTCTGATGTTTATTTTTAAACGTTAACTTAATTCATTAATAAGATTTGTTACTCTCCCCCCCAATGTTTTATTCAATGTAATTCAATGTTAATTCCTTGCTTTCACATTGAGGATTTCATTTGAATCAGAAATGTCCCATTTGTTCATTTAAAAAAAAAAGTGTTCACCTTACTTTTCTACCATTAATGATATACTTACTTGAATGACAGTCTGTCAACTATATCACTAACAAGAATAAGATACTCGTTTTTCTTGAAATCCACAAGCTGTGCCTTTTTCTTTCAAGATAAACAAATTGTTTTCTGGCCAAGTACTCCAAGGGACCCCAAGCAAGCAAATAAAGAAAAGACATTTTGTCTCTGTATTTCAAAGTCATGAACCTGTGAAAGGCTGTGAAGAAAGTGATGCCCATAATGACTCGGAGAGCAAAAGGAACAGAAAGTCCGTGTTGTGGTGTCAGAGATAAGAACTGGGGCTAACTGAACCCAGAGAACAGTTGAACTGTGCCCAGCAGTGGAAGCCAGATGCAGGTCTGTTCTGAGTGCAGGGAGGGTTAGGGTGCAGACAGAACTGGAAGCACAGCAACGATGCCCCCAAGGGGCAAGAAGAAGATACTATAAGAACAAAACATGGCACCCCTGGTGTGCTTCTTTGTCTTATTATTTATTGAGGGCTGAGTGGTTTGGGAAAGCTAATTCAGGGGAATCTTAAAAACAGGAGAAATGCCTGACCCTTTGAAGGAGACAAGTGTGCACACGGAACATCTCCATATGTCACCTCCTGGTCTTCCTGGTACCAGGGAGGGGGGGAGTCACAAGAGACTTAATATGAGAGAAGAAAAGTACAGTGGTAGACATTGGAAACTACTCCTCTAAAGCAATAATACAGGGGTATGGTAATTGTCTTGCATAAGACAGACCCATGTTCAATCCCAGTACTTTATCTGGCACCCTCAAGCCTGAGACACAGCCAGTGCGACCCAGAAAATAAGGAAAAAGCAGTTGGCTCTGCCTGAGTGGTGACCTCCAGACTCTTCCCACTGGCTTCCCATCTTCTGTCCTTGGAGGCTTATGGAGGCTGGGGGTGGGTGGGAGGCTGCTATTTTTTTCTGGGCTTGTGCAGGGGAGATGCACATGCTATTAACTGTCTCTTTTATTAACCAGTTTATATGAGAGAAACGACACAGTCACGAAAGAGGACTCACTCCTTTCTCTGCACTCAGGAATCACTCCAGCCAGGATTCTAGAGACTATATGAGGTACGGGGATCATTCCAAACTTGGAATGTCAAAGTTCTGACATCAGCAGTCATCTTGACATCTTGAAAGGGAGATAAGGTCAATCTACAGTCACTCCGGCACCTTCCAGCTAGACCCACATGAATTAGAGGGACTGGTTCAGGGGAAAGGACACACTTCATCATGCTTCATCAGAGAAGGAACTAGTAACAAAATAGAAGGTCTGGAGGTGGAGGAAATTAGAGAAGGAAGTCCATCAAAGGTTTCTTTCATAGTATTCTTTAAAATAAAATATTCTGCTTAACAGGCTTACCATCAAAACCAGAAAACACAACTTGGTAAAGGCACAACTTGTGAAGCCTGGGAAGGAGGTCTGACACTTTTCAGGGCTTGTCTTAACTCCAGGCAGTTCTTAAGCTTGTCCAATATCACTGAAGGTTGGTTCCCAAATAAATGATTAAAAGAGAGAATAGAACAAGTGTGAGTTGTATTTTTTATTTTCATCTGGTCTCTATTGTTGAAATTAAAGAGGTATCTGTAAATCATGAGATATCTATTATCTCCAGTAAACCAAATTTTAATTTTAACAAGATGAGTTTTAAAGGGAATCAACAGTTAACTTAAGTGTAGACTTAAAACATCTCTATTCGCATCTCTGTATACATAACAATATTTTTAAAGGAGAATTTTAGGTACCAGCATATCTTGCCTATCCTATCCTATGGCATCTGTGGGTAGAGTCTTTAGAGACTCCCAGAATTTTCTAAGAAAACAAATGCAGCTTACCCAGTACCTGCTGATTCCAAATACAGTAAAGACAAGAGACATTTATTTTTCTAGACAAATTTTTGAAACACATGTACACCAGGCACAAAGTATTTTATAACTTGCAAAATTTGGAAAATGCTGTCAGGATTTGTACATTGTTGACTATCTAGTCAAAAATATTGTTTTTGTTTTAAATATGATGCAATTATTAGAGATAATTAATCTATTTGTCCTAGCCTCCTGCCTCTGCACTCAGGAATTACTCCTGGAGGACTTGGGGGTACCAAACGGGGAGCTAGAAATTGAACTTGCGTTGGCTGAGTGCAAGTCAAGTGTCCTACCCTCTGCACTATCTCTCTAGCCCCTGCCTTCCTGTATATTCTATTTCAGGGATCAATGTAACCAGACTTCACTCATCCATTCAAGTTTACTTCCTGCAGCAAATTAGCCTGCTCACTTGCTCGAAGCAAGTTTGTTTGTTTGATGTTTACTGAACTTCTCCCCAAAGAAACTCATCCAAAATAAAATAAGCTTTCTCAAAATTAAAGATATCAAGATCACACAGGCTGCCGAGTTACATGGCAAGCAATTCCATGGAACAGTGTGTGATTTTTCAAAATGATTGATTAATTTCCCCGAATCAAAATACACTGAAGCAAAAATAAACACTACAAAGCTTTTATAAGCAATCTTCAGATCATGCCACACAAGAAAGCTAAACTTTGGCTTCTAAACAAATTCTCTTGTTTCTCTTCTTTCTCTTCCCTTTCTCTGGGAACAGGGGCACATGCCATTTCTGCAGGCGAAGCTTTCCCTGGTGGCTGAAAAGAAATGTAGGGTCCCAAGAGACAGTGCAGTGGGTAGGGCACTTGCCTTGCATGTGCCTGAGCCAGGTTCAATCCCTGGTACCTCATATGGTCCCCCAAGTTCTCCAGGAGTTATTCCTAAGTACAGAACTAGGAATAAGCACTGAGTATCACCCGGTGTGCCCTAGTTTCAAAATAAAAGCAACATAAACTGCATGTTTGAGTGTGACTGGACTTGCCAAGGGAGCAGCCACAGAGGAAATGCTTCCCACTCACCAACTTAAGCTGTGGCACTATGCCACTTCTTTTTGCCCAGGAAATGCTGCACAGGTGAAAACCACTAGAAACACTTTGTATTCATGATGAATTTGAGATTGAAGCAATGTTTGATCCTGGTGTATTCAGAAATCTTACACTGTTGTCAAGTCTTTCTTGACTCCCACCTTCCATTAAGTGTTTGGGTATGTGCAGACAGTTTAAGAAGCTGGACACGGGACCACGTGCAGTACATGAATATGTCTCAGATTGTGCACAGAGGCACAAAGATCCATTCAGTCAGATGCTGAATATACAGAATAAAATGTAAAAAAAAAAAGCCTCACAATACAGTGAGGAGCATTGCTATAAACACATACTCAAAGACTATTTAGCATAACTTTTGTGGACAAGTTCTAGAGCAATATTGTAGGAATCTCCACTAATGCTCCATAAATCATGCAAGATAGTTAGTTACAAAGGAAGGGCATATGTATTCCTATTTTATGCCAACAAATTATACATATTTTTATTACAAAACATTTTTTGGGGGGGTCACACCCGGTGACACTCAGGTGTTACTTCTGGCTCTGCATTCAGATATCATTCCTGGCAGGCAAGGGGGACCACATGGGATGCCAGGATTCGAACCACCAACTGATCATCCTGGATCTGCTGTGTGTAAGGCAAATGCCTTACCATTGTGCTATCTTTCTGGCCCCATACAAAACATTTTTACACACCATTTTGAAAGTTTTCTTTTGTTAGTGATATGCATTGCTTTTTTAAATTTTATTTTATTTTGGGGTCACACCCGGAGGTGCTGAGGGGTTATTCCTGGCTCTGAGTGCAGAAATCGCCTCTGGCAGGCCCGGGGAACCATATGGGATGCTGGGATGCGAACCATCTCTGTCCTGAATTGGCTGCGTGCAAAGCAAACTCCTTACTGTTGTGCTATCTCTCTGGCCCCAATATATGCATTGCTTTTTAGGAGGGATTTTTATCTTTATTGCTTGTTAGGAGGAATTTAATTCATTTTTGTAGCTGCTACTTTTGCTATTATTAGACTCTTTTCTCCTTATAACTGGCATTCTCTGACTCTTGTGTTGAGAATCTATTAATTTAAAAATTTCTATTAATTTTTGTCCTTTTCTCATATATAATCATTAGTGCTTTATATGAGTTTTAAGATTCTATTTTATTGCTATGTTATCTTCCAATTGTCACTTTTATTTTTTTCTTCCAAATAAACATTCTGAAACTTCCAGGAAAAAATGATGAAGTAATTGTGATACAATAAAAACAGACTTTAGCTGTTCTTCCAATTAAAATGTGATTGTCTCTGAGGTCTGAGTTGAGATGTTATAACTCTAGCTGTTTAGCTGTTATAACTCAGCTATTAGTTGCTCAGGCAGTCAGTTGTAAAATTATAGAATTAAAGTGAAACTTATTTACTTAACTGTTTCATGTAAGTAAAATATTTTATATTGCTTGGTTGGGTTATGGAACACACCTGGTCCTGGTTCATTCTGATTCTACTCTCAGAGTTCAGAGGTCACTTCTGGCCTGGCTGGGGGACCATCCTTGGTGGCCTGTATCCAACCCAGTATTTACAGTACATACTGGGCTTATCTCCTTGGCCCCAGTCCTACGATATTTTAAATTGACCACTAGATGTCGCTATGACCCTATTTTCCCCCTGAATCCTATGTGGCAGTATCCTTAAAAGTTTCAACCTTTGGTCAGAGGGATTAAGCTGAGAATTGGGCCCCAGAACTGAATTTATCAAGGGGAAGCCCTAGGGCTATTGGTAAGTTGAGTGTCTTTTTTTGTTTGTTTTGTTTGTGTGTTTTGTTTTGTTTTCTTTTGTTTTGGTTTTTGGTTTTTGGGTCACACCCGGCGGTGCTCAGGGGTTACTCCTGGCTGTCTGCTCAGAAATAGCTCCTGGCAGGCACGGGGGACCATATGGGACACCGGGATTCGAACCAACCACCTTTGGTCCTGCATCGGCTGCTTGCAAGGCAAACGCCGCTGTGCTATCTTTCCGGGCCCGTTGTTTGTGTTTTTGGGTCACACCCGGCAGTGCTCAGGGTAAATTATTCCTGGCTCTATGTTCAGGTTCCATGCTATCTCTCCAGCCAGGTGTCTTCTTAATACTCTGTATTATTAACATTTGTAGAACTCAATGAAAATTCATGGTGGTGGTGATGGGAGAGTTTAAACCTTTTAAGTCTGTGATTTTCAACTTGATTGGTTCCACAGCCATCCAGTGCCCATCCTGGGGCCCTCCTCGAACTCTCCTTCAGTAAACTCAGGGGTGAAGGACCCTTTGGAATATCCAAATGCCTTTCCCACTCTTATCAATCGGGAAATTCCTAGGTCTTTAAGAGCTCTGTGAGCTCATAAAAGAAAAACGTTTTGTGTCCCTGTGCAGAAGTGCCTGCAGGATGTTATTGTCATCCATGCTACTGAGATTAGAAAAGAAAATAAAGGGTTTGGTGTGAGAGTACAGCCAGACAGGCCTTGCAAGCAGCCCGGTTTGAACCCTGTCACTCCATTGGATTTTTCTGAGTCACAACAGCAGTAATCCTTGAGCCAAGAGCAGGGGTCAGCCCTGAGCACAGCCAGGTGTGGCCCCTACACAAATAAAATATGAAATTCAAGTTAAAAATAAAAATGAAGAAGAGATAATTGTCTGGCATGATAAAGAGGGAAGTTAAAGGTGCAGAAGTTGTAGTCACATTGCAAAGAGAAGTGACTTGAACCAAATTGACACAATGTCACATGCAAAATGCAAGTAACTAAACCAAGGGGGTGGATGGACTTAGCTCTGATTCTACTTGGGTGTCCTTACCCCACTTCTGCTTCCCCATGAGCTGATATGGTAACAAGGTAGTGTGACCTCATTGCTGGTATGGTCTCCAAGTAGAGTTGTCTTTCAGGGTATGGTCTCCTCTAGCACTAAACCTCCTTCCCTAGTCGGTCCCATTTGTGACATTCACCTGGGGCCTTTCGTGGAGACACAGATGTGACTACCCTTGGCATCTGAGCAGTGAGGCCTGGGCCACAGAACACCCAGACCTGGGGCAGAGGAATTCAGGTATCTGTCTGTTGTGTCCCCAATGTGCAGAGGGAGCCAGTTAGTGACAAAGGTAGCAGAGAGGAGGGCATGGGTCTGAGCAGGGGCTCAAGGCAGGTGGTGGGCCTCTACTCCATAGAAGAGGGTCCAATCTGATTTCCCATTGGCTGTCACGTCCTGAGGGGTCACATGTGGTTGGCACAGGCTCAGTCTAGGGTTCTGGGTGTTAGTTGTGAGCCTCAGTGCTGGTGGGAGCGTCAGGGCATCCCTTGAGCCATGAGAACACACCCCTCCCCAATCTGCCATAGCAGCTGACAGCATTCTAGTGAGCAGCCAGTCCTAGTCCTGCTGGCCATATGGGCTATGGGCTGCTCTTCTTTTTTTTTTTTTTTTTTGTTTTTGGGCCACACTTGGTAATGCTCAGGAGTTACTCCTGGCTATGTGCTCAGAAGTTGCTCCTGGCTTAGGGGACCATATGGGACGCCGGGGGCACAGGCAAGGCAGGCACCTTACCTCTAGCGCCACCGCCCAGCCCCTGGGCTGCTCTTCTAAGATGAGAATACCACTCAACTTCATTATGATTAATATTCATAGAGAATGTGGTCCAGGGAGCCTGGAAACATTTCCTGTCCTTGCACAGCCAGCAGCACCTACAACTCTTGTGGCCCCAGAGAAGATGGCTTTACTGCTCATTTCCTCTGCCAGTAGCAGGGCCCATCCTTCATCACTTACCGTGCCACGCATGCATCACTTTCCCCAACCCAGATACCCAGAGCAAGCTTCCCAGAGATGTGTCACTTTGGCTTGTGGAGGGTTTGGAGCTGAAGTGGATCAAGCCTAGAGGCCCAGGAGAGATATGATGGCTTCTCTTTCCACAGAGTGAGAGGAACAGGTTGTCCTGACACTCACATGGTTCAACAGCAAACAACTCAACCCACAAATGGGGTGAAGAGAGGAACAGGCACTTCCCCAAGGAGAGCATATAAGTGGGCAACAGGCATATGAAAAAGTGCTCATCATTACTCATAATTAGCGGGATGCTAGCAAGTGGCAATGAGGTATTATCTCACTCCAGTGAGGATGGCTCATATCCCAAAATCTGGAAATAGCCAGTGTTGGTGGGTTGTGGTGCGAAGGAGCCCTCACACCCTCTAATGCTGTCTGGATCAACCTCTACAAAAAGGAATAGACCTATCCAAAAATAGGAAGAAAACTTCCATATGACCCAGTAAGATCACTTTTTGGTATTGATCTTCTAGTCATAAAAACATTAACTCAAAAGATCATGTGCACACTTACATTCATAGTCACACTTATTTACAAGAAACAGCCCAAAATGCCCCAACTACAGTTGAATGGATAAAGGAACTACATATATATATATATATATATATATATATATATATATATATATATATATATGGAATACTATGACATTCTAGAAAGAACAAAAGCATGCAATCTGCAGCAAAATGAATAGGTCTGGGGCTGGCGAGGTGGTGCTAGAGGTAAGGTGTCTGCCTTGCAAGCGCTAGCCAAGGATCAGGATCACGGTTCGATCCCCTGGCATCCCATATGGTACCCCCAAGCCAGGGGCAATTTCTGAGCTCTTAGCCAGGAGTAACTCCTGAGCATTAAACGGGTGTGGCCCGAAAAACCAAAAAAAAAAAAAAAAGAATAGGTCTACAAATAGTCGTATAAACATTAAGTAGAAAAATATTATGATCAGACTTAAACACCAAATCCAAAGCTAACGACAACAGAATTGATACCCAATCTACAACAAGCCAGACACAGAAGGGACCACTTATACTAGCAGCCCAGGGAGTAAAGGAGGTGGATACTGGATGCATGCTGGGAAAAGGGGTGGAGGGAGGACAACATTGATTGGTGGTGGGAATGTCCCTAATTCAATGTCACTATGTACCTAAAATATTAATGTGAAAGATTTGTAATCCACTTTGGTCAAAATAAAAATTTAAAAAAATGAATAGGTCTAGAGGACATGATGCTGAGTGAAGTCAGTGGGAAGGAAAGGGACAGCTACAGAAGGATTCAGGATAGCCAGATAACAAATACAGAAGGATCTGTTCATGATTGGGACTGAAAGATACACAGCAAAGTAAGAACAAAGGGTTAAGGCAATACCACAGGAGAAAGGATCCACACAGTTGAGTCAGCAGGAAAGCAGAAAAGCAGGGTGGCAAGGTCCTTGGTGGGCAGAGAATGAAGTGAGGCTAAGCCTCAGGGTAACTGTGTGTGTGTGTGTGTGTGTGTGTGTGTGTGTGTGTTCATCCTGCTTTTTCAGGGTTTGTTGGCAAGAACATGAGGTTCGCAGGAGCCTGGGAAATGCCAATCAGCATCCAACTCCCTCTTGGGCTCTGTGACCACTGGCAGGACATGTGCTTTCCCAATGGGAAGCTTCTTGGTCCTGCTTTGCTGCTGGTAGGTTACAGGGGTGTTGTCTCAGCATCAGTCTCTAACAGAAGCTTCTGTTGGGCACATTGAGAGAAGAAGATGTCCCAATTCAGTGCCACCAGGAACTGTTCCTCTGTAGCAAGATAGAGCTTGTGGGCTCAGTAGAAACCCAGGAAAGAGTAAGTTTTCTTTTTTTTTTTTTAATTAAAAAAATTGTAACACCGTTATTTACCAAATTATTCACAACACAGTTGTTTCAGGTATTTAGTGTGCCAATATTAATCCCACCACCAGTATAACCTTCCCTCTACCAGTGTCCTCAGTTTTCCACCCATTTACCTGAACCTTGCCTTTTGTAGTCTAATAGTAAGTGTCTAATAAGGATTTATTGAGCTGTGGTTGGTGCTACTTGAACCTTCTTTGCAACTGTTTAGGCTCACTGAGCTTGCTGGTTATATTAGCTGTGATTCTACAGGGTGAACACTACTATGAAATTTTGGGGTGTCATGCTGCTGCCATGTCTTGAAAGAGACCAATGGTTTAGAAGCATATGTAAAGCCAGAGCTAAGAGCTATATTATCTTTAACCACCAGAGGGGACCATGCAATCATAATATGCAGTATAGCCACTGTTTGACTAAGCTTGGCAAAGCATTTTGTTGAAATCGTTTTTTGAACTAAATGGTTTATTTACTCCAAGGCTCTACAAGAAATTTTTTAGAGAACCAAGGACTTTTGGGTGAGATGCAAGAGGGCAAAAACAAGTGGCCTGGGTTTAAATCTTAGTTTAGTTAATTTTTTCTGGCTGTGTGACTTCAAGCAAATTGTTTTGTGTTAGTTTGCTAATCTGAAAATGGCAACCAAACAGAAAAAATATACTTACCTGATAGAATAGAAATGAAGATTAAATTTATTTTTTGTTTTGGTTTTTGGGCCACACTGTGCAGTGTTCAGAATTACTCCTGGCTCTGCACTTAGGACTCATTCTTGGCTCCTGGAAAGCTCAGGGAACCATAGAAGATTGAACCTGGGTGGACCTCATACATGCAAAGCAAGCGCCTTACCTGCTGTGCTATCTCTCCAGTACCTAAACCATGTTCTTAAAAGATTTTGAGTAAAAAGCCTTGAGTCATAACCAGTCCAAATAAAAGTCTGGAAAAGAAATTCCTAACATTCATGTCCCAGATAGGAAGAATTTACATTTGAATTTCAATGAATAAAATTTAAAAATAAAAATTGCTATTAGAAGATCCAACAAAAGGCTGAGGTACATTTAAATACTTTTGAAATTTTAGAATTTCTGCTGCAAATAATTATTCTAATTTATTGCTATTAGTTTTTGGGGGAGAATACCTTTGCCACTGTTCCTTGCATGTGTTTATGTGTGCATTCCAGGGTTGGGCACTGGCCTCTCTTTGGACCTTTATTATGTCCCTTGCTTCCATCACAGCCATTCCAGAGTTAACCTCCAAGTGCAATTATAGCCATCCTCCCTTAGCCTCAAGAGTTGATCAGCCAGCTTTAACTGGCAAGATGAGCAGCTCAGAGTCAAAGGGCTTGCTCTGGGCTCCTCTCCTAGAAGCACATTGCCCCAGATGTCTGGCTTCTTGTTCTGTCACCATATGGTCCCAAATTGTTGGGCACAATGGCTTGAAGCTGGAGTCAGGCCGATGACATCTGAGTTCAGGTTCACTGTAAAATAAAACAGATATGGATATTTTGTAGTTTATACAGATATAACTAGATGCTTTTGCACAATTAGAATTACATATTTATTTTCTCTTTATTCTTTTTTTTCCTCTTTAGAATTACATATTTATTTTCACCATTGGGAAGAACATTAACAATACAAATGTCTTCATGACACACTTCTGAATTTATATTTCAGCAAAATTGACTAGAAATTGCTTGAATGTGTTGACACTAATTATTCTCTTTATCTTATATTAACTCTTTTACTCAAGGTCAAAGTTAAGTCAGCTGTAAAACCTAGAACCCAATTCTGTTTAAGGAACTTTGAATCTTGAAGTTTTTTTTTTAAAGAAGAGGTTTTTTTATACTCATTTAAAATTATCTTTCAAAATAATAAAGAAAGGCTTTTTGTTTCAATTTTTTGGGGAGGACCACACCTGGGATATTTGCTCCGGTCTTGCTCCTGCCTCTGACTTAGGGACCCATTTGGGATGTTGGGATTGAACCTGAGTTGATATGTGCAAGGCAAATGGGCAAATGGGCAAATGCCTGACACACTGTACTATCACTCTGGTCCTGTTTAGAATTTCTGTGACTCTATTATGAACATTTTCAAAACATAACATGTCATGAACATTTTAAGAAGGTGATTACAGTTCTGAGTTTGCTGGATGCAGTTAGGAAGGAAAGTTTGTCTTAAGCCTAAGGTAAGGACTAGGCTGGCATGGAGTTGGGGAGCCCAAGTGCAGGCAGACCTAAATTGGGGATAACAAAAACACACCACTCTTACTACACACTTGAAACAGATACAAATCCATCAGTTGTTGAAGAGTGTAGTTCAGGGAGCAAAACCTGAACATGTGTTAACTCTTTAGAATCTTCTTACAAAGTTCATTTTAGAGGGTGGATGGAGATGCCCAGGCTCAGAAGATGTGGCATAGCTCCCATTGGGAAAGATCAGGGGGCTGATCTGACACACACAGATCAATAATGAATCACTTTTTACTGAAAAGGACCAAGTGTGTGAATGTGGGGCCCATCCTATGTGCAATGCCTTGGTTGCAGGAAGCCGGGGCACTGGGATCACAGGCTAAGCAATGGATCACCTAAGAATCTTCTTTGGCTGTAGAGGGCCCAGGGCTGGGCTGATTGCAGATGGCAGCCTGGGCTGGCAGTGCATCTTCCTCTGGTCATTCCCTGCTTTGTTCCAGAATTCAAGAGAAGTCTTTCCATTTGCAGATCTCACATATCAAGGAGTGGAGGAGGGGAATGAGGTGCTGCCCCCTCATCCCTTATGGGCTGAACCTCCCTGGCACGGAGGTTCCAGGTTTGGAATAATGGAGTGTCTCTCTTGTGTTTTCTCTGTTGAGTGAGTGGAGTTTTGCCAGCTACTCTTTACTGTTGCCTTCACCACAATCCATGAATTCAGTCTTTTCTCCCTTTATCTTCAACATTCTGGATTCCAGTCTGGATAAGGATCTGATCCACAGGCAAGGGGGAATAAAGGGGTCAAGGAGAGGACAGGGGTGAGAGTAATCAATACAGGGAGGATTGTTAGGGGCCAGCCTGAAGCTCCATGGAACCCTTGCTGGCAGTGGCTGGGGGCCTGGCCCTGAAGAATCTGACTTGATGGCTAGTTGAGTTTACTTTCTTTCGTATTTTCTGTTTTTGGGGTAACTACACCAGGTGGTCATCAGGGCTTACTTCTAGCCCTTGAGTGCCAGGATCACTCCTGGCCAACTTCAGGGGACCGTAAATAGTACTAGGGATCCAACCCAGGCTGACAGCTTGCAGGGCAAATGCCCTAAGTTCTATATCAACTCTCTAGCACTTAAGCTCATGATTTTAAACAACTCCTTTATTTGTTTGTTTGTTTGATTTGTTTGTTTAGGAACACTGCTGATGCTTAGGACTTACTCCCAGATCTTTTACTCAATAATTATTCTGGGCACTACTCAGGGGACCATCTTAGGGTCCCTGGAATTAAACCCGGGTTGGCTGTGTGCATGGCAAATGCCCTACCAAGTGTAGTATTGCTCTATATTACCTACCTCCATTCGTGACTACTTTATTCGGCTTTGCAGAGTCAGTCTCCTTTCACCTATCACCCCTGAAAATGCAAGGACAGGAAGACAACTTCAAGAGAGTTGACACACCTGAGTCTATCAGGGAGGTGCCACAAAAAACTCTGGATTCAGTCAGGCACTCACTGCACACAGGTACAGGGTGGCCAAATCTTATTTTCTAGAGATGAATGAGAGATGCAGATGTTGGGGTTAGAAGCAGCCTGGTTTGAAAGGAAGCAATCCCTCTCAAACTCCCCACATCACAAGAGGCTGCTGGGAGCTGCCTGCAGGCAAGATGGAGCTGGGAGCAGTGACTGGGCCTGTCTGGAGGGTCCCACGGAAGCTGTGAGTCAAGAAGTCAAGAACAAAGCTGGTGCACATACAGAGAGGAATTCATTTCAGCTAACTTCTCCCTAGGAGAGCTGCTGCCTGTGAGTGCACAGATTTCCATACCCCAAGGAAGAATTTGTCTTCATCCATATTTGAATTAGGCCGAGAACACTCAGGAGTACCAAGTAGCTGTGCCATAGCTCAGCAGTGAAGCAGCTTGCTGTGCACAAGGCCTGGGTGTAGGCCCTGAGCACCACCGGTCATTGAGCATAGAACCAAAAGAAGCCCTGAACATTGATGGGTGTGACCCCAAACTTAAAAGCTCCCAAAAGTATGAATAAAAGTAATGGAAGCTACCTCAGGGTTTACTTCAACTTGTTGCTCCTAACTTGCTACTGAAGAAGTCAGGGGACCATATTGAAGCTGAGTCCCCTGCATGCACTCAGGCCATTCAGCTGTCTCCACAATCCTTGGGATGATTTTATTTTATTTTTGATAGCAGAGAGAACTGCTCTGGAGGTGCTCAGGGATGTCTTGGATCTGCTCTCAGCAATCACTTTTCATCAGATTCAGAGACTCATATGGGGTGCTGGGGGTCAAACTTAGGTTGGCCTCCCCCGGTACAACTTTCTTAGTAGCAGACTTTCTCTGAGGATGCCCTTTGACAAGAGTCACTGCCACCTGCATATTTAGGTTCAAGGGAAGATTTAGAAGAGCTTGCCATCTCTCCCTCGAGGGCCCACGGGCAGGCTTAAGTGCAGTGATGGGGTAGTGGGGAGGGCGCTCAGCGGAAACATAGCTGGAGGTGACTCAGGCTTCATCCTCAAAGGGTTCAGGGACAGGCCAGACGTGGGGGGTTCACTCCCCTGCCTGGTCTGCTCTGCCCCAGAGAAATCCCCTCTGCCTGCCTGTGCACAGCTTCTGCATTTCTCTCCACTACAGCTCTGGGGAGGGGAATGAGGAGTCGGGATGAATGTAGTCTTTAGATAAAATGTTTCTTTCCTAATTGAGATGAGGGCTTTGGGGCCCTGGGACTGACCCAGCAAGCCTCTGTGAAGTCATATCCTATGTCAGAAAGGAAGGCTTCCTGAAACTGGATCTCTTTAAAATGTGAGCAAAGTAAGAGTCGCCTCAGGCCCTGTCAATCTCAGCGTCCCCAGGGCTGGCTCCGTGCCAACTGGAAATGCACCCCCTCCTTTGGGGGAGGTCTCTGCTGCAGGATGGCTGAGGTCTAATCTGGCTCCAGTCTTATTTTTTATTTCCGTATTTTTCCTAGTCTGTTGCTTGGACAGAGAATCCTAGGGTCAATTAAATATTGTGTGGAGGTGGGGTGGGGTCTAGGGGGAGAGGGAACTAAGATGTTCCATCAGTCGTATTTGCAGTGTTTCCTGCGACCGACCTGGAATCAGACAGCTAGCTCAAGACAAGCTTAAGCCTTGAAAGAGGAGTATCTGATCGCCATCACCTAGAAACCGTCGCTTCTCTCAGTCAAGGGACACCGTCATGGTTCTCCTACGGAAGGGGTGGAAGCAGCGCGTAAAAGTCGCGGGCTAGCCCCCACCCCCGCTGTGATGACAACGCGGGTTTTCTGGGAGGTGGGGATGGAAAGTGAGCAGAATCGGGGAAGTGGCTTGGCCGCTGTCCCTTCTCTGGCAAGCCACCAGGGGGCGCTGGACGCCAGCTGGGGTGCAGGATCCCAGCTGGCCCGCGCAGCGTACTTGGAGCGCCGCACAAAACTGCACTTGGGGGAATGAACGCGCGTCTTCCCCGCGTGGAGGAGAGAGGAGAAGGGCAAGAAAATCCCATGTCCGGATTTTCTCATGCACAATTTCCCTCCCCACTTTGCAGCACCAAACTGTCAGGCTTTAAGGCTGACAGTCAAGTCCCCTGGGCCCAGGCCCTTTCTCCAAACGGCCCCCTGGGCTAGAAGGCTAGAAGGCGCCCAGCGAGGCCCCCCATCCTGCCCGTCCCACTTCCACGAATTTCGATTTGGTGCAGACACCAGAGAGACGCTCGGCTGAAAAACCCTTGCAAAGTGCCGGCCTGCAAGGCCCCAACCCGGCAAGCTCGAACCCTTTCGGACCCCCTCTTTGGGGTATGATTCGAAGAGTGGGGGAACCAAAGGTTTTAGGTGTGGAATGAAACATTTTGAAACTAATGTCCAAAGGGAGTTAAGGGCGATTGCTGTCCCCTTTTACTTCCACACCCCCGCGCGCATGCTGACTTTTACTAACGCTCAGTTTGCACTGGACGGAGTGTTCCGGGCCAGAACTGCCCAGGGTCCAGAGCGCCTGAGGTTAGAGCCAACAGAGACAGATTGCCAGTGGGGGGTGCAATGGAAGTAGGGGACGGGTCAGGCTCTTTCTGGATGGCCTGTAGATGGCGCCCCGAAAAAGGGGATTCGGAATCTCATGCCCTTCAACTCCTGCGAATCTGATCCATCGGGCCCCTGCGGAGCTAAGAAACGGTGGTTGACAGTTCGGGTGTTTCTCCTACTCGCAGGGCAGTTCGGCAAGCGTGTCAGGACCTGGTGGGGTCCAGTTGCGAGCGCACGAGCCGCGGGGGCAGTGGGGGGCACGGCGAGAGGCGCAGGAGATGGACTCGGCCCGACCCCCCCCTCTCCAAGGGGCCAGCCCTGCCCCTGCAGGCGGCAGGTGGACAGTGTCGCTATGAAGAGAAAGCCCCGATTGTCCTTCTGCAAACAGCCACACGCCAGACCTCCTCTATTGTGCATCCTCCATAGAAATGTAAACGAGCCGCGTGCGCCGGCCACAATCTGCTCACGCTCCTGGGAACCCCGCAGCGCTGGCTCTGACCTCTCTGGGGGGCCTGTGGGGGACCCGGGTTTTAATTCACGCACCTAGAGGTCTCCAAGGCCCCCTCGAAGACTCAGTCAACTTCGCCGCTTGTGACTTTTTTGCAAGCAAAAAAAAAAAAAAAAAAAAAAAAAAAAGCCCAGGCGGCGCAAGTTTTTTTTTTTTTTAGGAGGTTCCGGTTTCAAAGCAATACTCCAGCACTTGAAGTTTGAAGAAATAAAGGTTCAAACAGCAAGGCAACGCCAGAAAAAAAAAAATGCATGCGCAGAATCTAGTTTCTGCATTCTCCCAAAGTGCATTTACAGATGGCCACGTCGTATTGACTAACAAGGCTTAATATTGTTTCCCCTAACTTTTCCTTTTAAGGGCTTAAAAAAATAATTAAAAAAAAGGCTAGATGAAATCTGCAGGCTGCAGTCTGCCTAGTAACACCCCGACAAAAGCGGCAGATTCGAGGCATTGTCATCCCCCGCGCCCCTCCCCACGCGGCCTTCTGGCACGAGCCGCCGGTCGCCGCCTCATTTGCATCAGAAAGCGGGCGCCGGCCAATGGGCGCGCAGCCTCCTGCCAGCTGGCGGAGCTCAGCGCGGAGCCTATAAAAGGGCGTGCGCCTTTCAGGGCGCACTAGCTCTGGAGGGCGCGCCTGGCACCTCGCGCACCGTCCTTGCCCGGCTTCTCCGCTCCGGCTCCGGCTCCGGCTCCAGCTCCTGCTCTGACCGTTCCGTTCCGTTCCGTCCCGTTCGTTCCCTCTCTGGATCACTAACTTGCTGCTCGCCGACTTCATCATCCAACATGACTCTGGAAGAAATTCGCAGTCAGGACACCGTTCCGGAGAGCACGGCCCGGTGGGTCCCACGTCTGGCTCCTCTAGACGTCTTGTCTTGTCTTGGGCTTTTTGTGCAAGAGAAGCAAGCAGTGTCTGGAGGGGGGGGGCCCAGGGGGGTTAGGAGAAGGGACAGGTAGATAGGTATGCATGCTGGTTGGAGGAGCCGGAGTGCCGGACTGTTGGGAGGGGGCGCGCGGACAACCCCACACACCCCCACACCCCAAGGAGGTTTTAGTGTGCTGGTGGGAATGGGGACCTAGGCGCTAGGGTGTTAGGGAGTCGGACGCCCGTCTGCCCGCCTGCCTGCCTGTCCGTCCGTCCGTCCGTCCGTCCGTCCGTCCGTCCGTCCGTCTGTCCGGGGCTTGCTCGGGGACTCTGGGAACCGGGGAAGCCGCCGTTGCCGCCGTGCCTGCCCTCGGGCTCTGCTCCCCCGCTCACGCGCTGCCTCCTTGCCCCTTCCTCAGGATGCAGGGCGCCGGCAAAGCGCTGCAGGAGCTGCTGCTGTCCGCGCAGCGCCAGGGCTGCCTCACCGCCGGCGTGTACGAGTCCGCGAAAGTCCTGAACGTGTAAGTCTTGCCCACGCGGCCCGGGCGCGCGCGCGTGCGGGGGACACGGCGGCGGGGTGGCCCCGGCGCGGCGGCTGTCCGGCCACTCACCGCCCCCTCCGCCCGCAGGGACCCGGACAACGTGACCTTCTGCGTGCTGGCCGCCGACGAGGACGACGAGGGCGACATCGCGCTGCAGATCCACTTCACGCTGATCCAGGCCTTCTGCTGCGAGAACGACATCGACATCGTGCGCGTGGGCGACGTGCAGCGCCTGGCGGCGATCGTGGGCGCGGGCGGCGACGGGGCCGAGGCGGGCGCCCCGGGGGACCTGCACTGCATCCTCATCTCGGTGAGTGGCGGCCCCCGCGCCCCGCACCCCCCGGCCCCGCGGCCAGCCGGCCCGCTCACCCCACTCCCTCCCCCCCTGCGCTCCCCGCAGAATCCCGGCGAGGACGCGTGGAAAGACCCTGCCCGGGAGAAGCTCGGCCTGTTCTGCGAAGAGAGCCGCAGCGGCAACGACTGGGTGCCCAGCATCACCCTTCCTGAGTGACCGCCGGCCCGTGCGCGGTCCTTGGTCTGATCGACTTGGCGACGCCCCCGGGGGCGCCGAGCGAGCGTGGCTGCCGGCTCCGGGGACACGCCCCGCCGAGGGCGCCGGAGGGCGGCGTTGGAGACCGGCGAGGCGGCGCTGCGTGCTAGGAGAGCCGAGCGAGCGCGGAGACGAGATCGCGGGCCCGGCCGGCCGCCTGCCACGGGCCTGGCCCGGCTGGCTGCAAGGACACGCCAGCTCCCCCAGAGGAAGCCCAGGACTGAGCCGGTCGATGTCAGGCAGCCGCTGCTCGCCCGCCAGGAGGAGCCGCGAGGCGGGGACGCGGGCCGCCGAGCCGGGAAGGACAGCCCAGCCGGCCGGGCAGCCAGGCGGGTGTGACTCAGCAGCCCGTGCTCCCGGCAGGCAGGATGGAGGGACTGGAGGGGCTGAGCAGCTGCTCTTTCTCTTCTCCAGCTACTGGAGTTCCACCGACATAGCAGTCTGCACCCCGGCTTCAAAGCCAGGAGGCTGCTGCAGAAGCTTTGACTTTGACAATAAATGAAATTGAACCGAAACCTGTCTCTTTGTTGAAGGTGGGGAGGGCGTCTGTGTTCTCCTGTGTCGGGGGAAGGAGATGGGGGAGAATAGCAGGATTTCTCAGGATCTGAGCAAATGCCAACAGGCACCAGTTACTTCCTAGTCTTGCTGGAATTAAAGTTCCTGGGGGTGCTGGGCATGGGGGAAGGGACGCTTGCAGAATTGGAGCTCGATCCCATTTCTTTTCTTTGAGGAAGATTTTTTTCCCTCCAAACTTGCAAGGCAGGAGCAGAATGCAGATAAGACATCAGCAGCCCCTAGAGTCTGGTCCTCCAAGCCGATAAGGGGCTGCCCCTCCTCCCGTCCCTGGCGGCTGCCCACAGCCCTCTCCTTTCTGACAGCTGCTTATCGGAGCAGCTCTCAGGATGCAGGCAGCCTTCCTGCACAATGAGGGGCCTCTCTGAAGCCCTGCCTTTGTGGTCCCCCAAGATGGGGACCCTGGCCCACAGCTCTCGGGATCCTTGTTTCCTCTTTAAGGAATAATAGAGCTAGCAGCCTTGTCTCCAAGGTATGAGTGCTGTGTATGACATACATGGTGACTGCGCTGACATGAGTCATTGCATTGACGGTGGGAGAACTCAGCCACACAAATAGGCATGAGCAATCCCGTGGGGGACAGCACCTGCTCGCTACCGTGGTTGTTCTCTGGCCCACATTGGAATTTCAGGCCGTCTGTCAGCTTCAAGGCTTAGGGGAGAAAACCCTAGAAATTTCTAAAATTAAGATGGCAAGAAAGATTTGGGAAGTATTTGCAAATATCCAGAAAACAGTTTTTTTTTGGGGGGGGGAGTACAGTTCATACTCCCCACCCATCTCAGAAATCAGCACCCTCTAATTGCATTACAGTTATTACTGTGCCCTAAGGAAACACCCCCCCCCCCATCTATTTTGGGAAACCCTGACCTCAAGGGAAATATCTTAAGTGGATTAATTCTTTTTATTAGCCCAATATGTGTTGATTTCACCCTAGGCCAGAGCAGCTGCTTCCTGCAGGGGGGATTTTGGGGTGAGGTAATGGGTTGATTGTGTCTATTGGTTTTGGTTTGCGGACCATACCCAGTGGTGCTCAGGGGCTACTCCAGGGAACTTGTGGTGGCCAGCTTTGATCCTTTTGTACTGATTTCCTAGGAAAAAAATTCTGGGGATTTAGGTGTCACTACAGTCTGATTTGTTCTGCTGTATGCTGCTTCGTTGGAGTCCAGGGCACTAATCTTGGAATCATGGAAATACCATTTAAAAATCTTCTCCAAACTGGGTGCCTCTGCAGGAAACTTGGACTTATTAAATAGCATTATTAAAAATTACTTATTAAACAGATCTTAAGTCTGGCATGAACTCATGTTTCACATTTTCAGCTCATACAAACATTTCCCCTTGATAGAACAGCCATGTTTCCGTCATTTTTAATCTTTTTGCTGCCTGAGTTTTCCTTGTAGAGAGGAAATCTGGCAGGCTGAGAACTCCATACTCTGGCGCATTCTGGCATGTCGACCATTTTCTGCCACATGTTATAGTAAACAGAAGCAGGAAACAATTCCATTAAAATGTACTCTTCAATGAGGAAATTTAGCAGAACAGTGCAGAGAGCATGCCGGCACACCCACCTGCTACCAACCAACAACCTTGCAGAAGGTTAAATGAGCAATGTCCTTAAACTTGGCCTGGTTTGCTGGGCTTCAAGCGTAAAGCTAGCAGGTACCTGTTTGGGGTGGGGGTTGGCTAAAAGAATGTTTAAGGAAATATTATAAACTGAGACACAGTGTCAGTCCCAAAGTTTGAAGTGGAAATTTTCTTTTGACGACTAATACTATAAAGACAAAATGCTGCAAAGGACAGGTAAGTAAATTCACAGGGAATAGTCACAAGAAAATTTCTTATCTATGGATAAAAAAATGTCTCCATAGATTCTGCTAGTACTTCACCCCCAAGTGGAAATGCATAGACAAGCTAATTATCAGAGGCTTACTGGGGCTGGACCTTGTTTAAATTCATAAAGACTGCTGAACAATGCCCTCCAAGTAGAAAGCAGAAATGAATGTTAAAAACAAAATATTACTTATAAGTGATCAATAAGGGATGGTTAATAAGCTAATAGGGGCAGTGCATGTTTTATATGCATTAGCTGGTTGTGTGTGTGTGTCCTCGCGTGCACATGCGTGTGCATTGTGTATAAGGCCCTATGTATATGAGACCCTAATTCTTTTTTGTTTTGTTTTTGTTTTGGAGCCAACCCAATTGTTCTCAGGGCTTACTCTTGGCTCTGTCTCAGGGGTCACTCCTTACAGTGCTAGGGGGACCATATGTGATGCCAGGGATCCAACCCAAATTGGACACATGCAAGGGTCCTACTGGTTCCACCCCTAGAAACCTTTGTGTTCTTTTCTGGCACTACCAGTATGCAACTCTGGTAGCCCCCAAGCACTACTGGTCAAGCATCACTTTATTACGGGGTTGAACTGTGAAATGTCAGGCCAGCACCATCAGCTAAGTGCTGCCAGGAGCAAACCTCAGACCCACATCCTGGTGCCAGCATGATGCTGCAAGCAAGACTACTTTCAGAAGACAATGCCAACACACTTTTATTGGGATGAGGGAGATTGCCCAGGGCCAAAGGGAATGCAATGCATGGACAGGACTCGATTTGATCCCTGGTACTGTAGGGTTCCCTGAGCACCACTGGGATATCAGTCAATGGAGGTTTTCAAGCATTTTTTGGTACAGCCCGGTGGGGGTGGGGTGGGGTGGGGCTTTAGTATCACTGGCAGTGACCCCTAGGTCCTCCCTCATATTGAGCTTATATTGAATAGTTATATTGAAATAACACTGGTTTGCAGCATTCTCTAAGTTCCAGGTGTACAGTAAATAGCATAGTAAATCAACACATATTCATGCTACTTTTAGTCCACTCTGACACTGTTTAGTTTGCAAGGTTTTTTTTTTCCTTTGTTTTGTTTTGCTTTTGGGTCCCACCTGGCAGCGCTCAGGGGTTACTCTGACTCTATGCTCAGAAATCGCTCCTGGCAGGCTCGGGGACCATATGGGATGCTAGGATTCCAACCACCATCCTTCTGCATGCAAGGCAAACACAATACCTCCATACTATCTCTGTGGCCCAAGTTTGCAAGATTTTATGCATCTGTTGCAGAAAAATGCTAAGATACATAAAATGAAAGAAAAAAATATCTCCCTGCAATGGGCCACGTGCTACTTTTGTTGAGTTCTTTTTCCTCCTTTCTATCTTCCGAGGTCTACATGTCACATGAAGTGTACATCAACACATACAGCACGTTTCATTTTGTTTTGTTGGGACCACGCCTACCAGTGCTCAGGGGCCAGCCCCCAGGGGATCATATGCTGTGCAGGGATTCCAACTTGCTATAAAAGCTCCTTAACCTTTGTATTCCCTTGCCCACCCACATCCAAAACAGCTTTTTTTTTTTTTTCCAAAACAGTTTTTTTAAAGTTGTTATTTTGGTGCCTCGTATAGCAGTACTCTGGTGTTATTCCTAGCTCTGAGCTCAGGGATCACTCTTGGTGGGGTTCGAGTTACCAGAGATTGAACCCAGGTCACTCACAGTTGAGTCAAGTGCCTTAACCCTTGGACTGTCTCTAACCCTACATTCAGCACTTTTAAAAAAGCCTTTTCACTTAGTATTTGGTTCTGTCTCTAATCTTTTTTGCCTTAGGGTTCTGTCACTTGATCTGGTTCACCAAAAGATCTTGCAGGTCAAAATGTGCTTTGCAGGAGTGTGTTCTGGCTACCCTGCAGACCTATCACTGCTTTGCAGGCTGAAAGCAAAGTTGGGCTTCTCAGAGCAATGAAACTGCTGTTTGTTGGTTTAACATGTATTTTTTTTTTTTTTTTTTGCATCCGACTGTTGCTGTGAAGATGGCTCGATAAAGCTGGTGAAATGAAATGTCAAAATGAACAGAGAAAAGACAGCAGGGGCAGATAGGGACTCTTTTTGGTTAGGCAGCAGATATACATGATTGCTGGAATTTGCAGCCTTTTCAAAGAAATCCTGCTTGATGAACATTGAATCTGACCTGTAGTACAAAGCACATTGCTCTCTAGACTTATAAGAAATGCTTGAGGAAAGAAAAAGGTTTTCTGTAGAAAAGCAAAGGTCTGGCCAGGAAAGAAGAGTTTGGAGGTCAGCTCCAAGTGGATAGTTATTTTTGCTTTTGTCAAAATTTTTGTGCTTTTCTGTTGGTTTCCAAGAAAAATCCTCATTTGAGTATGTCCCCATGCAGTAAGAGGACATATTTCTTCTCCAGCCATGAAGGAGAGACTGGGAATGATATGTGAAATAATGGGATGAAGGGAGGCAATGGGCACAGTCCTGAGTGCTTTGGCCCAGCTGCCAGCTATTGGGGAGGCTAGGGTAAAACTGGCTGGAATTCTGACATGCCTTTTATTTCTGTTCTATAATAGAGTTATGCTTGCTCAATGAAACCACCCTGTAAGATGAGCTCAAGTTCTGCTTCCTTGTCATTTTTAGGGAAAACACCTGGTGATACTCAGGGATTACTCCTGGCTCTGCACTCAGGAATTATTAACAATGCTGCCCTGTGGATCATATAGGATGCTGGGGATCTAACCTAGGTCTGTCGCATGCAACGCAAACAACCTACCTGCTCTGTTATCTCTTTGGCCCCTTTGCTTCTTTATCTTGTAGTAAAATATAGCCAGATAAGTTTGTTTCTTGGAAAATAATGAGCCACAGTAAAAATGACTTAGATTCTTCTCTCTGTGAATGATAGAGCACATAGCAGCTGATCTGAAGGGCCAGAGTTTCTTGGAGTCTTGATTTCTGCTGGAAGTACTGCTGGAAGCTGCTGGAAATGCCTTTGGAGCTACACAATTACCTCCCAAAAGGCAGTAAAGACTTCCTCAGGGGGTATGAGCCAACCTGAGAAGGGCTGGTGTGTGTGTGTGTGTGTGTGTGTGTGTGTGTGTGTGTGTGTGTGTGTGTGTGGAGACAAGGCCCTGGGGCTGGGGGATAAGTAGACCAGCCATTTATTTATTCATCCAACTGATGCTTCTTGTGCGTGTGTGTGTGGAGACAAGGCCCTGGGGCTGGGGGATAAGTAGACCAGCTATTTATTTATTCATCCAACTGATGCTTCTTGTGCTGGGCATGCAAGCAGCCAACCAATTAATTTTTAGCTAGTTTATAGCTAGCTATAAACTCCTGCAGGGTTCCTGACACCTGGACTCTGGGCCATAGTAGAGCAAGTGGCTGAGCAGATCCTGAGTGGTGTGACCAACTGGACATCACATCCTTGGACCCTGCACTAAGCTCACTGAGCAAACCTGAACAGGAGCAAAGGGAGATGGGCATACAGATGCCTTGTTCCACACCATGGGAAGTATTCTGAAACTATAGAGCCAGAACAAATGTGACATAGTCTAAATGGCAGGTACCTTGGGGATTGTGAGTATTTTCTGTGTCTATCTCCTCTCTTACTCACTAACCTTACTTCTCCTCTCTCTCTCTCTCTCTCTCTCTCTCTCTCTCTCTCTTTTTTTTTTTTTTTGGTGGCACCCAGCTGAGCTGTGTTCAGGATTTATTTCTGGTTCTTTTCACAGGGATAAATTCTGTTAGGCCTTGAGGGACCATAGTGGTGCTGGGGATTGAACTCTAGATGCTGCCTGCAAGGCAAGCCCCCTACCTGCTGTGCAATCACTCTGACCTTCCTTTGCTTTAATTTTGAGTCCAAGTCATTGTAAATAAGTTGACTATGCATCCCTTTTAAACTTCTTCTTTTTTTTTTTTGGGTCACACCTGGCGATGCTCAGGGGTTACTCCTGGCTGTCTGCTCAGAAATAGCTCCTGGCAGGCACGGGGGACCATATGGGACACCGGGATTCAAACTAATCACCTTTGGTCCTGGATCAGCTGCTTGCAAGGCATTCGCCGCTGTGCTATCTCTCCGGGCCCTCCCTTTTAAACTTCTACACATCCACAACCTTTTATTCTTCCTCCTTTGACAGTTCAGGAGGGGGCTTATTTCTAATGGTGTCACATTTTTGACTGAAGGATGAAACTTTCTGCCATACCCCTAAATCTCCAGGAAGGAACATGAGAGAAGTGGGGCTGAGCTCACCATCAATAGCCAATGATTGGCTCAATTACTTCAAATCACATACAAAGTTATTCCCCATCTCCCAGGACTCAGCATCTTCTGGAATAATTAAGTCATCTGGTGTGGGAACTGTTTCTCCTCGGTCTTTGTGTTGTTGCCATTAAGTACCAAACCCCAGCTGTCCTGTTGATCCTTGAAGTTTGCAATCTACTCTGCAGAAATAGGGCAAGTTTGAGCAAGTCCCTCTGCAGGGAATAGTAATAGTTTAGTGAACATTTTCCCATATGTGGGAAGGGAGTTAAACCTCCAGATGCTATTATTCTATGCATTATAGTCAAACTATATTTACTACCATGTTGCAAAGCATGGGCTACTTTGGAGTTCACACACTCTGGCCCTACCATCATTTGGCTATCCAAAATGCTGTCCTCAGCACAGCATCCAAGATGAGTTTGTGCATCTTCAGTTGCTCCTAGTCCATATGAAACCCCCATCTGAAGCTGCTTGAAGATTGCTTCATGGCCCAAGGTTCCAACTCTGACTTACCCATGAGCATAACAGTTCCAGGGATAGATGCTTAATATTTCCAGCAGCCAGCCAACCATAGGCCATCAGAGCTCACTGTGTACTCACTGGGTGCAGGAACAGCCTGATTGGTCTTGAAAGGGCTTGTTTACATGAACTGATGGGCAGGTGCACTGAGAACTCCAGGCTCCTGGCTCAGCTCACAGTGCAAAGACAAATGTGCATCTAAATGTCACTGGCAAATACACTCCTGCTATGTTCACCTTCAAAGACCAAGAAGAACAGAACTAAACCTTGATATAACCAAATGACCAAAAGGCAATAGAAGAAGTAAGCAGGTAGGATGTTTGCCTTACATGGGGGAAACTTAGAGTTGATCTGACAAAGGTACAATGTCAGTGCCATGTTTTTCCTGAGCATATTAGCTTGGAAGATGAATGGGTCACATTGTGGGTGAGGACTGGGCAGCCTAGAAGCTGAAAGTGGCTGTGAGTAGATAGTCCACAGAAGGGGGACTTCTCAAGTTTGAAGACTCCAGGAGCTGAGTTCTGAATATGGCACATATGAACCTAGAAAAATTTTCCTAAGTCAGAGGCTCTGCGCAGGCACCCACACCTGATGCCTGGTTGTATAGGTGTTGCCCGGGGCTATATATCTGGTTTGTTCCTCTTCCTGTCCACCCATCTCAGACCATCTCTCCAGGCATGCCACCTCTCCTCTGTGACCCTGGGACCTTGTTTAGGTGAGTCCGGAAGTGGCAGAGTCTCAGTGGGGGAGGAAACTGAGTGCTGAAGTGGTGATGATGGGACATGAGGGTCTATACTAGGTCAGGTTTCATCTTCATGTTCTGGAGAGTGGCCTTATGCACAGCGGATGGCAGTGTCCTTCAGATGACACCTGGATCACTGCTGGTCTTTCTTCTGTCCCTGTCTGTAGATTTTACTCCAAGCCCAAGTATCCACCATCCTTCCCCTTCACCTAGAGAACTAAACCCATAGGCCATCATATCATTGGTTGTTGTCACCACATGTATCTCTGTTGGGAAATTCCCATGAAACATGTTTCCAGCAAAGGCAAATGTGTGGCTGTTATTTGTATTCTGTGTCCACTCAGAAAAGGATCTAGAGAAGTGAGATGGTGGTTGAGGCAGGAGAACATCTGAGGTGAGGGTGGGTGTCTGGGCTTTGTCCCACACTTATGGGATCTTCCCTTCCTCCCTCCCTTCCTCCCTCCCTTCCTTCCTTCCTTCCTTCCTTCCTTCCTTCCTTCCTTCCTTCCTTCCTTCCTTCCTTCCTTCCTTCCTTCCTTCCTTCCTTCCTTCCTTCCTTCCTTCCTTCCTTCCTTCCTTCTTCCTCCTTCCCTCCCTCCCTCCTTCCCTCCCTCCTTCCCTCCTTTCCTTCCTTCCTTCCTTCCTTCCTTCCTTCCTTCCTTCCTTCCTTCCTTCCTTCCTTCCTTCCTTCCTTCCTTCCTTCCTTCCTTCCTTCCTTTCTTTCTTTCTCTTTTTCTTTTTCTTTCTTTCTTTCTTTCTTTTTCTTCTTCTTTTTTCTTTCTTTCTTTCTTTCTTTCTTTCTTTCTTTGTTTTTTTTCTTTCTTTCTTTATTTCTTTCCTTTTTTCTTCTTTCTTTCTTTCTTTCTTCTTTCTTTGTTTCTTTCTTTTTCTCTCTCTGTCTGTTTTTTTCTTTCTTTCTTTCTTTCCTTTTTTCTTCTTTCTTTCTTTCTTTCTTTCTTTCCTTCTCTCGTTCTTCTTTCTTTCTTTCTTTCTTTCTTTCTTTCTTTCTTTTTCTTTCTTTTCTTTCTTTCTTTCTTTCTTTTTTCTTTCTTTCTTTCTTTCTTTCTTTCTTTCTTTCTTTCTTTTCTTTCTTTCTTTCTTTCTTTCCTTTCTTTCTTTCTTTCTTTCTTTCTTTCTTTTCTTTCTTTCTTTCTTTCTTTTTTCTTTTTCTTTCTTTTTTCTCTTCTTTCTTTTCTTTCTTTCTTTTCTTTCTTTTCTTTCTTTCTTTCTTTCTTTCTCTTTCTTTCCTTTCTTTCTTAGTTGTGCTCAGGGACCACTCCTGGTCATGCTCAGTGGACCTTATATGGTACTGGGTATCAAACAAGGGTTGGCTGTGCACAAGGTAAGCACCTTAAGGCCTGTACCATCTCTCCAGCCCAGGGTCCTCATTTTCAAGGATGACCCTAGGCTGCATTGCTCCTGGATCCTTTCCAGAGGCTGCAGGTAGGTGGTTGGGCCTGTTCCCAGGCCTAGCTACTCAGACAGAGGAGGCACCCCATAGCCTGTGTTTAAAACTGGGGCGCAGCTGCCTGGTTTCTGGAACCTGGATAAATTATCTGACCAGCTTTAAGATTAAAAAACAAGTTTATTTTTCACTGCTGCTCCTGCCTTCCTGTTACTATTTATCTCTGTTTAGCTGGACACGGACACAGAGATCAATGAGCACAGGAAAGTATGTCTTGTGGCCTGAGTGGTGTGACCAGGGAGCAGTCATTTATGGGAATGCCCGTTAAAAGGATGCAGAAGCTTTCTCCTTGCAAACGTGGCCCACATCCTAAACCCACAGACAACTTCTTTATCTCCTACAAATGATTGATGTGGTTTCCTCAGCACCTCAAGAGGATGGGGGTACTGCTGCTGGCTGCTATGATTCATTTTCTCAGCTTTCAGGGTTTGCTTTGGTTTGAAGTTCGTAAACCTTTGGGTTATCCAGCTTGGCGGTGAAGCTGACTCAGAGTTCTGACACCAGTTCAGTGTACCCCCAGCCCTGTGACTGTGTGGCCCAGGCCACATCCATTTCCACACTCTCTCTCCTGAGAGGCAATCATTCAGAAGGATGTTGTCTACCTTGTTGGATCTTTTGATGATAAAAAGACAGGCCTAGATAGAGACAATGTAGATACAATAAAAACAACAATAGAGAGCAAGAAAATAAAGTCTCCTCTTTCACTGTAGAATCAAATATTCCTGGTGCTAGTCACTGCAAACATAGATTCCAGAGCTCCTGGCATGCAAAGCAGGAAAGCCAGACTGTATTCAAGGAAGGAGGGCCCTGTCTGTGGGTCCTGCATGCTAAAACTCAGCAAAAGCCTTTACGCACACAGTCTGTCGCCTGTGTGTCTGTTTCTTGCACAAATGCTGTGTTCTGAGAACAACTCCCTTTTGGCTGGCTTCAGAGGGACTCTGAACTATTCATGGGGAAACTCTCTGGCATCTGTATATCACTGGTCAGTCTTCCCACCTGCCTCACACTCTGGTTTTTGGGTTGCAGCCTCTGTGACTTGCCATTCCTGAGCTGTCACCCTCACAATTCAGCATGCCCAGATAACCCACTGATGGGGAAACCCTACATCAATGTAGGCTACCCAGAAGTTCTGATGTAGTCTGAACTTCTATTCTAGTAAGAGTGAGGAGGACCCCTGATGGGAAAATGGGGAAATTGTGAAGTAGTCACTCTTTGGTACTCTAGGATTTCTCTTCTAGCTTGAAGTCATCTCCCAGTCTCCCCACCCTGAAGTTGGCCCCCTAAGGTACTCCCAGCCTGAAGTAAGTCCTTTGGGTCTCCCTAGCTTAAATATGGATCCATAGGACACCCCCAGTCTCAAGTAAGTCTCCTGGCTCTCCCCAGCATGAAGCCGCACCCCCTGGGAAGGAAGTCATTCTGCTGAGACCCCACACTGAGCCAGAAATCAACCTTCTAGGTGAGGAGTATCCTGAGTCCAGGTTAGACAGGTCTTCAGTGTCAAACCAGAACCACTTCAGTTAGCTCACCTCTCCTGTTAGTGGGCACAGGACACTGCTCACACCTGCTTCAAATAAAACAAAGTCCTGGTGAAGCATGAAAACAATTTTTGGGGCTGTTGCAAGCACATCCCTCATTCTTCTCCTATCATTTACCCTCAGCTCCCTGAACCTACTTGGGTGTCCCTTCCCTGCTACTTTTGAATAATCTCTCACCATTCCAGCCTTGATTCCCCTAGCACACACAGGGACCCCAGAACTTGCCCTCCATTGATTCTCCCCATGCAGGCAGGAAAGACCCATGTTGAGTATATATTGATTTTTCTTTAGCTCCAGAATAACCTTCCTTCCTTCCTTCCTTCCTTCCTTCCTTCCTTCCTTCCTTCCTTCCTTCCTTCCTTCCTTCCTTCCTTCCTTTCCTTCCTTCCTTCCTTCCATCCTTCCTTCCTTCCTTCCTTCCTTCCTTCCTTCCTTCCTTCCTTCCTTCCTTCCTTCCTTCCTTCCTTCCTTCCTTCCTTCCTTCCTTCCTTCCTTCCTTCCTTCCTTCCTTCCTTCCTCTTTCTTCACTTTCTCTGTGGATCTCTATCTCTCTCTTTTCTCTCACTTTCTCTCTATTGTCAACAGTTTAAAACTATGTGCTTTAACAGTGTTACCATTCACAGTATAGACATACACAGTGACCTCATCTCTCCACCATCAAAGTCCCCACAACCCTCCATGCCCCTGAGTCACTTCCTGCCCCCCTACTCCACCTAATCTGACACTCATAGTTTGTCCTCCTGTACCAGAATTTATTATCAGTAGTGTTGCCATTGTCCTTGTGTTTCTTCCCTCAACAGCACAAACGAGTGAGATCATGGTATTTGTCCTTTTCTGGTTTATCTCACTTAACGTAATGTTCTGTTACTTCATTCAAGTTGTGACAAACTGTGTAGTTTCATTGCCCCATGATTGCAGAGTATTCCATTGGGTTTGCACACCACATAAGTGTACATGTGTGTGCACCAGGTATGCTTCTCTATTCATCTGTTGTTAGACATTTGCACTCTTTCCACATCTTGACTATTGTATTAAGTGCCTCAATGAACACAGGTATGGATATATATTTTCTCATCAGTGTCTTTTTGGCAGGGGGAGAAAGATGCCAAAAAGTAAAATCACTGGATCTTATAAGTGTTACATACTTTTTCATGAGCCTACTGACCATCCATCTGTATGTCTTTTAAAGGGAAACGTCTGTTTCTCTTCTTTCTCCAATTTTTGATGACATTTTTATTTATTTTATTTTATTTGCTATTCAGGTTTGTAAGTGCTTTATATATCTTGGTATTAGCTCTTTATCTATTATACAGTCCTGGGGATTAAATCAGAATCTGCTGCATGTAAGACAAGTGCCTTCTCCGCTATACTAGATAGTGTAGGCCCTGAGGATGTGCTCCAGCATCCCAAGACAAACATGCTCTGGAGCATGAGTTTGGCCATCGCAAGCTTCACCCAGCCTGATATAGGAACCATCTATAGGGATCCTCATTCTTTATTGTATGGCTTGGTCAGGTGCCAATTTTCTTAAAACAAAAATCTGGAGGGTGATCTGGCTCCCATAAAGACGTCTGTCATTTTCCTGACCTCAGGCTGGGGCATTTTCCTGACTTGAGACAAGTGGTTGAAGTGCTGCTCCAGAGAGGGGTGTACCTAAACTGAGAGCCACTGAAATGACATAATATATTTTGCTGAAATATGAAGCAAGTCTTTGCTGGACTTGCAGACAGAATATTCTGGAATCAGTGTTCCTAGCACCCACAGCCCCTATAAGGCTTGGTCCCACCTTTTGAGGTAACAAGTGGACTGCAGAGCTGAAGAGAGATTTTGGTGTGTTGGGTTGGGTGTTCTTTAAGAGCCTGTTGGCAAGGTGGGGGGGTGTCTCTATCCAGGCCTCCTAAACAATGGATTTCCTCCTAGTGGGAGATGCCGGATTGAAGGATGGGCTGCCTTTCCCACCCAGCATGGGAGGTCCAGCTGCACTGAAAAGCCTGGATTGCTCAGTCCTCCTGAAGCCTGGCTAGGGATTATTTCCATGTTTGCTCGCCTTTCACACTTTGACAGAGTAATGGACCACAGACGGAACTTCTTGGCTGTCTGAACTAGAAAATCCCATGGAGAGAAGCAGAAGCCCTGACCAGGTACTCAATGGGCTCAGAGGTGCTAGAGTAGAAGGGAAGCCACACAGGAGCACCCTAACAGGCTCTGGAGGCTTAAGGTAGCTGTCAGGCAAGTGCCTAGAGTGAGACTTTCTGCCTTGGGTCTGTTTCTGGGTACGGGCAAGTGGATGCAACTGATGTTTGGGCAGCCTAGAAGGGGCAGGTCCCTTGTTTCAGCCCTCAGCTTGCTCACATTTTTTCTCACGTTGCCATTTTGTACTCAGACCATAGAGGTGTCATGATGACAGCACAACCTCTGTTCCATTGCTTCCAACTTCCAGCAGCAGGAGGTGAAATCCCATAGAAGAACTCGACTGGCCAAGAGAATAGACCAGATTCTGGAGCTGTGGTGAAAGTCAGGTGTGGACTTTGAATTGTTAGATGAGACCTTTTCTCCTTTCTGTGACTTTGTGGAGCTGCAGGAAAACCTTGGGACCTAGAAAGTGCTTTCAGGAAGTCATAGTCATGTAGGCTAAGCAGAGTGGGGAGCTATGGGGTGTGGTGGGATATAATTAGCACATGTGTGAGACCTTAAGAGAAATCTCTGGTGTTACTCAATCACCCAGTATGCTTACATGCCTGTGGCCTGCCAGGCACCTCTCGAAATCACTGGCTCATGAGGTATATCCTGCCCTGGGGCACAGTGGGGAGCCAGTCACTCCATAAGGTGGTCCCTGTGTCAGCTGAAGCCTGCAAGTGTAAGAACACATTCCTTTAGGGTGCCTTGCCTTGGTTCAAAGGGCCAATGGAAGGGGTGCTGAGTGCTCATGGACTTCATGCAAATGGCTTATGGATGTGGGCAGGGGCCAAGTGATTGAGGATCCCCTATGAGACAGGTAGGCAGGAAGAGGCCTTATCCCCCAAATGAGGGACCTTTGCCTCCCCAGAATCTCAGAGGATCAGTAGCTACTGATGGACACTGGTGTTAGAAGGCCACTCTTTGTCTTCAAAGGGAACACAAACCACACTGCAAGAGCACTGACAAGGTTGGGCCCAGTCACCTCACTAGACAGCAGCCCCCTCCTCATGGGGACATCTTTGGAGTCCTTGCCAAAGACAGCAACCTCAGAGTTTAGATCTGTGGCCTAGGCAGATGGTTATATGTGAGAGGTCTGGGGCTAGAGAGAGGGTTTGAGAATGTGGAGATTTTGGAAGTTTGAGGACTCTGGTTTGATGGCTCAAGCTCCAGAATGAGGATCCAGGGACCCCCAGGCCTGTGCTCTGCAGCAGGGAGCTTAGTGATGTGCCGTCTTGTGCAGTCAGTGGCTGTTTCTGGGTGTCTGGGATGCATGAATTTACCACAGACCAAGTTTCATCCATGTGCAAGTCTTTTGGTAATTTCTTCTGTTGTTTCCAAATGGGCTTAGGACACTCGGGATCCTCAGGAACCTGGTGGGGTTAGTCTGGGCTGAGAGATAATCAAGGCAGTCCCTTTCCCACCCCCTCTTCCAAGCGACATGGATTTCCAGAAAGGTCACAGCCATTTCTCTGCCACTGAGCCTGGCCTGACCTAATCGGGTCATTGTGGAACATTAGGAAACTTGCCAGAAGTACAGGCGTCAGCTCTGGGAATCTTTGGATCCAGGTGGAAGTATTCCCGGGCACAGGTTCCCACAGCTGTAAAGTAAGGCTCAGGGCCAGGGAAGGCCACATCTACAGAGCAGACTCTATTAAATTATTGCCAAGCTCAGGGCCAGGAGGCTGCAGCTGTGTCCACTATAGGGGTGTGCAGGAAGCCATCAGCAGGTCAGCCCTTGGCTCCCTTTCCCACATCTCCAACAATAGGCTGTGGGTCAAAGCCTTTTAGACCAGGAACTAGCCCTTCAGGATGGGAATCGGACAGCAAAAACCACCATCTTGAAGATGGACAGATTCAACCTGTCTGCAGGTGCTGAATTGGCCACAGAACTATCGAGCACCTCAAGCTGGGGACAGTTCTAGTAGCAAAACACATGTTCGGCATAAAGGTAAAATTGAGTTTCAGTGAGCATGCCCTCTCACAAGCACATCAGGAATGATCTGTGGCACCCTGATCAATGTTAGATGTGGCTCCATGAACAAACATTTTTAAAAAGTTAAAAACTGGGCCAGGAGTGATAGCGCAGAGGCATGGCATTTGCCTTGCAGGCAGCTGATCTGGAAAGGACCCTAGTTCTATCACCATCATCACATATGTTCCCCAAGCCTGCTAGGAGCAATTTCTGAGCACAGAGCCAGGAGTAACCCTTGAGCACTGCTAGGTGTCGCCTAAAAACCAAAAAAAAAAAGTTAAAAACCAAACATTTCTTTTTTTAAAATAATATCTTTATTTAAACACCTTGATTACAACATGATTGTGATTATGTTTCAGTCATGTAAAGAACACCTCCCTTCACCAGTGCAACATTCCCACCACCAATGTCCCAAATCTCCCTCTACCCCACCCCACCCCCACCTGTACTCTAGACAGGCTTTCCAGTTCCCTTCATTCATTCACATGAAAACCAAACATTTCTTGGCTGGAGAGGTAATAACAATGCACAGAGTGAAGCTGCGTTAGATCCCTCACACCACATACTGTCCCTGAGTCTTCAGGAAGTGATCCCTGTATTAGGAAGTCCTTCGCATCACTGGATACAGCCCAAAAGCAAAAGCAAAAGCAAAAACTACACATCGCAAATGGGCAAGGAATAAAAAGACCAAAACAAACCCCAAAATCCAAACAACAAAACAACCCATGGAAAAATTTTGCCACCCCTGTGAGAGATAATGTTTAATAACTGCAAAGAGCATTGCAAAATCTAAAACAAAAAAAGATATACAAAATCTGTAGTTAAAAATGAGTCATGATTATAAAAGTAGAAGAAAAAGCAACTTTTATGGATGAGATCCTGTGAAAAAAGGCTTTGTTTCCCTTGGAATGGAGGGTACAGAGTCAAGAACAAGAGGGAGGCTTCCTCACTACACGGGCTCAGGGGTTTGCTAATGGATACCCTCAGGCAGCAGCCTGCTAGGACACTGATGCTCTCTTCTCACATGGAGAGCCTGGTATTGGTGTCTGGTGACTGCCTGCACATCTCCATTGGTTGTCCTTTCTCAAGGGAGGGGACCCACTGTCTAGGATGCTCTACAACTCCACAACAAAAAGATACAGAAGCAATGGGTTGGATGTTCTTGCACAGAAGGAGAGTAATGAAGATGTTACTTCTACAGAATTGTGTAATAGTCTCTGTGAAGATCTGGTTCTAAATGCTGAATTAATTACAAGCTCATGATACGTATGGAGCATTTGGGTGGTGTCCACTGTGGCTGCTCTGAGTGAGCAAGTGCATGTCTGCATCCAGGACAGAGCTAGTAACCCATGCCACATTAGATCTTACTTCTCTGTGGGACTGTTACCAGATGGGAGTCCCAGAAAGGTTCCTTGTGCACAAGATGGCAATAGTTACTATAACTTGCATTGTTGGAATATCAACATCAGCAGCAATATTAAAGACAAGGAAACAGCAGGTCTATATGGAGTCACTTGTGCTTCCCAGGATCTTAAGCTTGACCTAAGTGAACTTTTATCTGCTGGAGTGAAGTCGCAACAGTCTGTGTGGAACTTTCTGGTTTCAGCCCTAGTGAGGTCATGCTCCATGAAGAAGTTGGCCACACAGAGCGCTTATACTTCTGTAGGGAAGATACTTCTGCTGAAACTCTGTTTGTCTGGTTGTCTGTGACTTTCTTATCTTGTCCTGCAAACTTTCTACATTCCATAGTCCCTTGGAGCTCATTTCTTTTGGCCAGATAGAATGATGCACAGTGCATAATTTGTTCAATGAAAACATTATTGTGTTACCCAAGTTCAACCCTCAGCACCACATGTGTTTTCCTGGGCATTGCCAGGAGAAACATATCCCTGAGCACAGAGCTGGGAATAAATCCTTGAACACCTCTGGGTGTGGCCCTCAGAAAAACAAAATAGAGCTTTAAATGTACTTTGGCTTTATTATTTAGCAGTAAGAAACAATTACATTGACCATCTGGGATGAACTGTAGAATGATACTTTAAAGGTGATTAAGATGTTGTTAAATTTTTTTTTTTTTTTTTTGGTTTTTGGGCCACACCCGGTAATGCTCAGGGGTTACTCCTGGCTATGTGCTCAGAAGTTGCTCCTGGCTTGGGGGACCATATGGGACACCGGGGGATCGAACCGCGGTCCGTCCATGGCTAGCGCAGGCAAGGCAGGCACCTTACCTTTAGCGCCACCGCCCGGCCCCCAAATTTTTTGAATTTCCATTTATTTATTTGGGAAACACTACCAGTGTTTGGGTACCACTCTTGACTTGGAGCTTGTTCTCAGGGGAGGTGGGAGACAGAGATTGGGAGACTATGGGTTGCCAGGATCTGAACCTGAGTCTTCCGAATGCAAACCATGTGCTTATTTCATTGAGTACTCTTGCTGGCTCTTTGAATCTTTTTATTTCATTTAAAATATATTTATTTAATTGAAGGACCACAATTTATAAAAGTTATAGATAGGTGACTATTAGGCATACAATATTCTAATACCAATTTTGCCACTGGTGCTAACTTCCTGCCACCACATTCTCATGCTTCCTCCTTCTCCCCCTATCACCAACACCTTGGGAGGCACATTTCAAAGTTCTGTGATTATAGTTTATATCTCATGTTTTTAGTGTTGTTGAGTCTGTTTTGTATATATAGCTATACCAGTTTCCCACATCATCGATATACTGGAGACTCCAGGTCCTTATTCCCTCATTACTTCCCTTTCTCATTTCCTTCTAGGCCCTGGAGTCATAGGTGAACTGAACATTTCATCTTAACTACATTACATTTCCTCATACAATTATTGTTTATACCACAGATAAGTGTGATAATCTGTATTTAGCTTTTTCATCTGACTTACTTCACTCAACATGGTATCTTCTAGTTTCAATCAGATTGCAGCAAATCACATGATTTCATCAATCCTTGCAGCTACATAGTATTGCATTGTGCATATATAGCACATAGTCATAATCCATCCATCTGTCATTGGACATCAAAGTTGATTCATTGAATAACTTTATAAAATCACTAGAGCCTTCCAAGCCAGCCTGTGGGACACAGGCATTCTCTCTTCACTGGCAGAGAGCATGTCCTTTCCAGCCTCTGAGAACTGACCACTTCTCCTCTGCCATATCTGAGCAGGGCTGAGGGCTGCACTTTTTCTGGTGCTTGCATGGAGGGTAGAAAGCTGAGCTGAGGCCTATGTGTTTCTGGAGCTCAAAGGGGACTCGAACTGAAATTCCCACTTTCCTCTTGACAAGTATAATGTTGTAATTTATAGCAAATGCATACTTTGGACTTATCAGATTTCCAGCCTGCTGATTCCTAAACCTTTGGCATTTCCTGAGTGCTAAGATGAATGGGAACATCTTCGGTCAGAATTTTTGTACTCTTGTTCTCAGTTCCAAAAATTGTCCTCAATTCCAAAAATTTCCTTGAAGATGAAAGAGTGTTTGCTTTCAAGACAAACACACCTGGATCTATGTTCATGAGGTCACTTTGGGGGCAACACCCCAAAGTGGGGCTGGTTCTCTGGTTCACCAATCATGTGTGGTTTGGTGGGAGGACAGACAGTACAGTACCACTCTTAACTCCAACCTTCTTGTCGGTGGACACCCAGAGACCTTCCATGCACCTAAAGGACAAGTACTCTTTTGTCTCGGGTCTCACCTGCTCTGTGCTCCTCTTATCAGTGGTTGATTCCCAGTCTCTATTGTCCAATGTGATAAACAAGTAATAAATCCAATGAGTAATTGGGTCTCTGGAGATCTGTGAACCCTCTACCAGGTCAACTGAGCTAGGGTGGAACTTGTGGGAATAACTTTCTATTTGTGATTTGCAGGCCAGATGCAGCAGTGGTAACTGGAAGTTGTGATGAGCACCTATAGTTCAGGGATGGGGACAGAGTCACAGGAAGGCACCATTCTTGCAGGGTTGAATGCCCTCCTGGCACACAATGTCAGGAATTGAGTTTAAGGAGCAGGCTTGTGAAACTGAGCACATACCCTAAAGAAACTAATAGCCTCTCCAGCTCCCATGTAGAATTTCCAGTATGTGTTTGCAAAAATTGAAGAATTGTTCTGTGCTTAGAAAAATACTTAAGCAATGCACAAGCAGGTATAGCTTAGACTGTGGAGAGGCTTGAGGGGAGGTTTCCTGAGTTTGAAACCAACATCTATTCAGGCAAGGCTAGAGTTTGCAGGGAAAGGTATGAATGACTTATTGCTGACTTTCATTTCTAATGGACATTCAGCTCTATTTTTTTTTTTTTTGCCACATCACTGCTTTGTTTACTCTCTGGCTTGCACCCTTGGGTGGACAGGTTATGTTAGTCCTTCGAAGAAGATCTAATTTGCTGTTCCTGTGCCCAGTCTGTAGATATGGCTGTAGGCTTGGTGGCACTGTCCCAAATCATAGGCATGGAGTCTTGCTGGAAAGAAAACAGCTTGGAAGTGCCAGCAAAGTACAAATTCCAAACTGATCAGCATGAAGGTTATTATTTTTTAAATATAAATCTTTATTTAAGCATCATGATTACAAGCATGTTTGTAGTCGAGTTTCAGTTATAAACAGTACACTCCCCATTACCAGTGCAACATTCCCATCACCAATGCCCCGCCTCCTCCCCCACCCCTGCCTGTATTCATGACAGGCATTCTACTTCTCTCATTTTCTTAACATTGTCATGTTAGCTGCTAGTGCAGTTATTTCCCTAACAGAGTTCACCACTCTTTGTGGTGAGCTTCAAATTGTGAGCCAGTCCTTCCAGCCCTTCCAGTCCTTAACTTTATTGTCTCTGGGCCTTATTACAGTAATGTCTTTCATTTTTCTTAAAACCCATAGATGAGTGAGACTATTCTGCATCTATCTCTCTCCCTCTGACTTGCTTCACTTAACATAATAGATTCCATGTACATCCATGTTTAGGAAAATTTCATGTCTTCATCTCTCCTGACGGCTACATAATATTCCATTGTGTATATGTACCACACTTTCTTTAGCCATTCATCATTTTTTTTGGAGGGGGAGCTTTTGGGCCACACCTGGCGACACTCAGGGGTTACTTCTGGCACTGCACTCAGAAATTACTCCTGGAGGGCTCAAGGGACCATATGCTGAGATCAAACCTGGGTATCCTGGGTTGACCATGTGCAAGGCAAACACCCTACCACTGTGCTATCGTTCCGGCCCCAGCATGTGAGTTTTGGCCTGCTTTGATTCTGACCTAGGCAGGTTCACTTCTCTTTAGGAACATGGTGATGCTCCACTTCGGGGGTCACCATATTGATGCCAAATTTAGTGCATCCACCCTATTTGCATAGTACAGTACAGCCTAGAACTCCTGGACTTGGTCATACCCTAGTTTCAGCCTCCATGTAGCTGAGATTATCGGCATGGCCACTGTGCCCACAAATCCCAAACTTCAACCCTGGAGTGTATGGTGGAGGGAATGTCACCAGTTACCAGGTCTTGTGATGGAAGCTTCTCAGGTGTAGTAAGTCTCCTTGCTCTTTGGAGGACCTGACTGCTTACATGTCGTGGTGGGTGGGGGTAAGATGTGATCCAGGATCAGACAGCTTCTTGCTAGGCTTTTAGGTTTCTGAGTGACCATCAGCAGATTCCAGAACCTCCTGAGTCTGGGAAGTAAAGAGGGGTAGTACAGGACTGAAAGCAGTTACCTGCTATTTGGGTGATGCTGCACACTGATGTGGGAACCTTGTGTCTTTACCAGGGCACTTGGGATTGGGAAAAGTGAAACACCTTATGGATACCTTTCTCCTTCACATCCCAGAGATTTCAGTCTGGGACACCTTCATCCTAAACAGAATTAATCACAATTGTAAAACTACAGCTTTAAAATGAAGTCTGGATCCTTTCTGAATGGTCCTTTTCCTTTCAAAATAGGTAAGATAAAAAACCTGAAACTTTCCAGAAGATTTGTTCACCTTGAAGAAAGAAGGCACATTCAGAAAAGGACGAGAGACTCTCTCCCTGCTACAGTGGTCACCTCCTTTGACTCCCTTGCCTTAATGCAGGCAGCTGCCTTCCTCTTCTGGCCCCAGTCCACAGACCTCCCTAGACTCTGACACCTGAGACTGCTGCTACCATCAATGCACTAGGATCTTCTGTGTATAAGAGACTGAGCAGCCATGAGCCCTGCAATTCCCCAATGCTCAGGATGTCTTCCTGTATATTGGGCCTGCATGGCACCCAGGGGTCTCAAGATGGACCTTCCCATGGCCACATGGGCTTGGAATTCTGACTGGCTAGCTGATCCTTGGCCATAATGCACCCTACAGCCATTGGGATGTGTGATCTGGTTATAGCAGGGTTAGCATTTGCTTATGAGGCCTTGATGTGTCCCAGTCTGTGATGTGCAGAGTTCCAAAGGACATTTTGGTCAGGGGGTGGCTGGGTGTGATCAAAGCACCAATACCAGCAGGCTTCTCTAAGTTTCACCAGCCACACCCTTGGCAAGTACTTGTTGGTAGCTATTGGGAAGGGATCAGCTCCGTTTTGCCAGCAAATGGCACTTTTGCAGCTGAATGCTCTTCAGCAGAATTTGGGGGCACAGTGGTTCATGGGGAGTCAGTTTTAAGTTTGATCCCCACAGACATCTTGATGTCTCAGTCCCTGGTATTTGTGGAGTAGCATGGTCTGACCTGTGAATAGGGTCTAGTAGGAAAGGCATTAGAGTTAAGGTCTAGAGGCAATGTGGCCTAAATTCTTCTAAGAATAAAAGACAGAGGCAAAGGGCAGGGCTGGATGGAGCTTCTCTGTCGGGCCAGTTGTGTTTCTGGCCTTAGAACTGGGCTACCCACATTTGTGCTCTTCTGCTGCAGAGTGAGGCTGTGTTCAGGTAGTTCCAGAGCAAGGACATTGTTTTGTGGTGCCTCTTCATGTTACCTGCACTCAGGGAGTCACCAGGACAGAGCTGAGTGCACCTGCCAAGCACTGTCAGCCCAGCCCTGCCTGTGCGTCACTGCACGTCCTCTGGCCAAGGCAGTGCTAAGCAACAAAAGGACAAAGTCCAGTGCACTCTCTACTCATCATGTTCACAGATTCAGCCCTGGAGCCACCCTGCTCCAGTGGCGACATGTTTCCAGCCACCTCTTTCCTTTGGAACCTGTGACCTTGTCACATTCTACAAAAATAAACAGAGAAACCACCCTGCCCTTATCTGACACTGAAGCTATACCAGTACCACTTACTGGTGGCTGGTGTTCTCCAAGAAGCTGGAACACAATGAGTGAATCCATACATACTGTTTTCATTCTTAGCCTAGTATGAAGTTTTTCTCATTGTCACCATTTGTCATGGGAAGAAGGAGTGTGAGAAAAGTTGGGGTGCCCAGCTTTCAAAGGTCTCTGTGCTGAAAACAGAAGGAACTTGTGTTTTTCAGGGGTCTTCAGAGAAACAGAACTAATTAGGAAGTAGATGCTAGATAAAAAGACAGGAATATAGGTGGCTGTAGGCAGATAATCACTGAGAGATGATAGATGGTCAATATATGATAGATGATAGAAAGATAGATGGGAAATAAATAATAAATGACACATGTTTGATAGAAGATAGATAAGTGATCCATTATGAAAATTGGCAGGCTTAGTCTTGCATGCTGAGAAATTCCTTGATCTGCCATTTGCAAGCTGAAAACCCGAACAAGTCCCTGGTAAATTCTGTGCAAGTGATAAGATGAAGGTGCTGAATAAGGTAGAGGTCCTTGAACCCAGTTCAGGAACTAAAGCTTCAAAGACCAGGAGCCTTGGTGTGTGAAGGCACTAAGCTGGATGTCTCAGATTGAGGGGAGAAAAAGAGAGAGAGATAGAGAGCAAGAGACAGATAGACAAACAGACAGATTCATAGAGACACAGAGAAGGAGAATTGTTCTTTTTTTTTGTTGTTTGACTTCATTGGGGCTATTAGAGTTGGATGGCATCCATGAGGGTGGATGAGGATGGGTCTTTTTCTCCAGGTGAAACTGATCTTTTCCAGAAACATCCTCACAGACACATTCAGAAATGCTTTATCAGCTATCTGGCTAACCGGTGGGTCAGTCAAATTGCCATGTAAACTAACCATCACTTCCAACTCTTTTTAGCAAACTGTCCATTCAGGCTTTCTTGGGTTGTCTCTGTAAGAAGTGGACAAGAGTCTCCAGAGCATCTGTATGAATAATAGTAAGGAGCTCACCCTGCATGGGCTGAGAAGAGACCATCCATGGACATGCTCACTCATGTGGGTTTTACCCACTACCTGCCATTCTGAGGTGAGAGACTCTCTTTACCGTGAGTAGGTGGTTTACACCAGACAGAAGTTGTTTGTGGGTGACCAGAACATCTCAGTTTTGTTTTTCTTCGTATAACAGTCTTGAACATGAACTGCAGACATGCTAGAAGACCATTCAGAATTTGGAGGGGACTCTTTATTGGACATTCTTTAAATATAAAAAACCCAATCAGGTGGGTTGTGGGATTTTTAAATGTCAAGCATTTGAGCCCCTGGGCCATAACACACACACCCTCACAATGCTTTTGGAATCACTGATGGTGTGAACATAGAAGTTCTGAAAACTTGTCATGCTTGGTGACTAATGCTGATCAAGTACCCTTCTTTCTTGATTGCCTCAACCTCTGGTATCTGTCATTCCTTAGAGGATCCAGGACAACTTTCTATGCATGCCAATTGCCAGCAATGTATACCTGGCTGTGTATGGCTAACATTCTATATACAATGTTCTAGTAATTACATGGCTCTACCTGGATTGTTTTCAAGCCCCCAGTGGTGAGCCTGGCTCCCATGAACACAGGGCAGACGTCCACTCAGAATATGCATGTTTTATTTGACTTGCAAAATTAGAGGATTTAACAAACAAGCTTCTCCATACTCCTGGACACTGCTGCAGACTGATCTCTGATTACTGTGAAGAAATTGTTTTTTACAATTTTTTTAGTTTGGGGCCCTACCTGGTGGTGCTCAGGGCTTACTCCTGATACTGCACTAGGAATCATTCAGGGATGCTGGGGCTTGAATCCAGGCTAGCCACATGTAAGGTAAATGCCCTACTGGCTGCAGTTTCTAGTCCCACAAATCCAATAAATGTTAGGGTAGAATGAAAGAAATGCAAACAACAGGATTTGGAAGAAATCTCTCCTAATTGCAGTCAGTTCTTGGAAACACTCACTGTTTTCTGAGCCCTGGTGTCATGTGGGGGTTGGAAAACTCCATTTGCTTCATCTTCTGGAAGGTTCCATTACTGCTATGAGCTTCATGCTAAAATATCCACTCCCACAGACATTTGATAAAGTTTTTTTTTTCCGTGAAGAGGGGCAGGGCCACCTTGCCCTGGGACATTTTTAGCTCCTGGGAAAGAGGTCTGAGACATGTAGCCAAGGGGCTCTTGGAATCTGGTCTGTCCACAGAGTTATAGGCTGGGTCTCTTTCCAAATCAACTGGTGACTAGTTTAATGCTAATTAACTCTCTTTTTCTAAGTAAATCACAGAGACATATTTTTAAACTTTCACATTATAACAAGGTAAAAAGACTTTTCAACATCAAAAAGATACATAAAAATAATAACTCTAAGTTAGTACGATTAGGCATTTGATTTGCACACAACAGACCTATTTTTAATCACCAGCATCTCATATGGACCCCTGAGTACCACCAGGGGTTAATTTCTGAGTGAAGAGTCACTAGTAAGCCCTGAGAACCTTCAGATGAGTCCCCAAATCCAGAAAGAAAGAAAAAAGTTGCTTTTGCTGACACATGCATTTCTGACTTTGGGGGCTTTATTGTCCTCAAGGTTGATCCTGACTTTTATTATCACTATTATTTTATCTTCTTAGTTTTTGAACCATGCCTGGAAATGCTCAGGGTTTACTCCAGGTTCTGCTCAGAAATCACTCCTTACTACAAATGTTCTACCTGCTGTTCTCTGGCCCCATAGTTCTGGGTCTTATAAAATCCTGAGCAGGGTGCTTGGGTTTTTGCACAGCTTTTGCAGATGGTGTGGATGATATCCAGGATGCAGTTTGTAGTTTCTTTCTTCTCTGTGATTGATGAGTAAGCCCAGAACCATTGAGGCTGTGTATGTGAGTGGCCTCAGTAATGAGACAAATATTGCATCTTTGTATTTCTTTCAGGTCTTCAATGTCAAAAGTCCAGGAATATTGAGCAGAAATAAAAAATGATCATATAACCACCAAATCCAAAGCCAACGACAACAGAATCGAAACCCAATCTACAACAAGCTAGATACAGAGAGGACCACATATACTAGCAGCCAGGGGGTCAAAGGAGGGGGATATAGGATGCATGCTGAGAATAGGGGTGGAGGGAGGACAACACTGGTGGTGGGAATGCCCCTGATTCAATGTCATTATGTACCTAAAATATTACTGTGAAAGATTTGTAATTTACTTTGGTCAAAATAAAAATTATTTAATTAAAAAAAAGTCCAGGAATATTGGGGCTAGAGTGTTAATACAGCAGGTAGGGCATTTGCCTGGGTTAAATCCCTAGCATCCCATATGCCCCCCACCCCCAGACTTCCAGGAGTGATTTCTGAGTGCGGAGCATGACCCTGAAGTTTTTCAGGCTAATGGATCAGTCCTGGCACTGTTGGCAGGGGCAGGGGGAGTTTGGCTATGAGGAGGCCTGGGGTGGTGGAGCTGTATCCTTTCACCCTCTAACCAGATAGGGTCAATCCTGCAGAGAAAGGAGGACATGAAAATGGCTGCAGAATGGGTTCCGAGAGGTGAGTGATTTCTGGCAGCCCTCTGTCTCCAGAGCTCTGTGGGCTCTACTCGAGTCACCTTCTGGCAGCAGTCAAACCAGCCATTCCCTCCCACCCCCACTGAGGCCCAGCTTCTCCAAGGTTCTCTCAAGGACAGGGCTTCTTTCCTCTCTAGGGAGCCAGCTTACAAGTAGCCCTGGCACGGGACCTAGCGTCTTATTTTAAGGGCTGAGCCAGCAGGCCAGCATTTGTACTGAATGTTCTGAGATGCTTGACCCAAGCAGGGTGCACAGTGGAAACCCTGTCAGGAAAGTGACTTGCTCTGCAGCCCGAGTTTGTTGGCATTCCGGGGTTGCTGGAATGCTCCCTTTCAGGGCACTGTCTACCTCTGCCGCCTCTATGTTTGCCTCTCCCTGTTCACCCATTTTTCCTGAGCCTCTCTGCTGGGTCAGGCCACACAGTCTCTGCCCTCTTTCCCTATACCAGCTGCAGACGCTTATATACCCTGAGAATCTCAAAACACTCTTCCCTAAGCCTGTGCAGACCAGGGGATGCCCTGCATTTGTGTATCTGGAAACTTGACTGAGACACTCTAGCCTTTGCTTCTAAAGACCCAAAGAACTTTTACGAATGTGCAGCTCCTGGGTCCCTGCATTGTCTCTACAGCCTGTGGTGCATGAGAAACAGGGCATCTTTACTTTTCCTTGAGAGATGCAGTGGGAACACAGTCGAGGCACTCTCCATTCTCCCCCCCCCTGTATTTTTTTTGGGGGGGGGGTTGGGTCACACCTGGCAGCACTCAGGGGTTACTCCTGGCTCTATACTCAGAAATCGTTCCTGGCAGGCTCGGGGGACCATATGGGATGCTGGGATTCGAACCACCATCTGTCTACCTGCAAGGCAAAAGCCCTACCTCCATGCTATCTCTCCGGCCCCCTCCTTCTCTTCTTCTGGGGCTTCTGCTTCAAGCTCCAAGCGGAAGTTTTGGTGTTGGTGCAGGAAGAAGGGACAGTGGAAGACAATGATCTGGGGATGCTTGGCCTGCAGGCAACAGCCAGGTACACACACACCTGCTCCTCCATGACTCTGTGCACTGTCCCTGTCTCAGGTTTTCTGGGATGGAAGTCACAGTGTTCACAGGGCCAGTGTCCTTCCTAGAAGGCTGTCATCATAGGGGTGATTGCTTCTTTCTCTCTGCACCCAGCTGCTCTCCTTGTGGTGGAGACAGGTGCATGGTGGTGACATAGTTTCTGGGTGTAGTTGCCTGTGAGTAGGATGAACTGGGCTTAGATGGTCAGTACACCTGGATTATTTTTTGTTTCTGTAGGCCAGTAAGTCATGACTGGGGGAAGGACCAGACCCTCCCTGGGAGCCTAAAAGCTGAGACCAGCTCCTTCCAAGTACCTCTACCTCTTACTTGTGGGGTACAGCCTGGTGACCTCACTTGTTTTGTTTGTTCTTAGGGACTCCCAAGCAATGTTTAGGACACCTGGGAGCCACTTCTGATGACACAGGTCAACATGGCTGAGCAATTCAATGCTGGGTTCAGAGATATGTTTAGGGGTTCCCAGGACCACACCAACAATGCTCAGAACAACTTTTGGTAGTTGGGGGAGTGTCCAAATTCTGCCAGGGATGGAGCAAGGGTCTCTAGAGAGCAAGGTGTGGTCTTGAGCCCTTGGAATGATTCCCAGTCCCAGTGATGTCATATTTTCAGACATAATTGTCTCATCATAGGTTTTTTTTTTGGGGGGGGTCACACCCGGCATCGCTCAGAGGTTACTACTCCTGGCTCTATGCTCAGAAATCACTCCTGGCAGACTCAGGGACCATATGGGTTGCCGGGATTCGAACCAACCGACCTTCTGCATGTAAGGCAAACGCCTTACTTCCATGCTATCTCTCTGGCCCTCATCATAGGTTTTGGTTAGCTTTGGAAATTTTGTTTAGTTTAGGAGACCCTGAGCAGAGGCCACTTCTAGAGGTGGTCAGCACTGTCGCCCCAAAACTCCTCTCAATAAGATTGGTCAGCCTTCTTTGAGAAGATGGTTCTTGGAAGCCCAATGGATGAGGCAGTCCCTGAAGGAAATTGAAAACCATCACATATCTTGTAAGAGGTTGACTGGCCTAGTTTGGTTGTCTTAGGAGAGAGGAGCCCTCTGTCCAGATCCTAGGACATGGAATGACCTGGGCACATAGCTGTTGAGTACTCAGAATTGACCAGTCAGGGGTGCCCCATATACATAGACATAAATTTTGTCATCCTCACAAGATCTTTGCACATAAGCCCTGCCCATGTTCCTGCCCTGGGCACGAGGAGTCACAATAAAAGATGACTGTGGTTTTAAGTGCTAAGCTCTGAGGTATCTTGTTACTTAGCCATGCAAGACACCTCAAGAGAGTTCACAGCAATACAGGGGACCTTGGATGCCATCCTGACTCTCAGATGAAGGGGAAAGGAGATGCCTTTGGCCCGAGGTAGGTAGGTTCTTCTGAAACTCCAGATACAAAGTAACCAAAGTGTAAATTGTATGCTCAGAAGGAGATTTCAATGAGACCTGGACTCACACAAATACGGACATCTATGCAACTACTTGAAACCTGATTTGTGTTTTTGGAGTTGAGGTGTTGCTATTTCCCTACAAAGAATTGGTTTTCCTAGAGCTATTGAGGGTTCTTGGATTCTGGAAAGTGAGTGCAGATCTTGCCAGGAACACACCCCATGCTCTCAATATCTATTCCCTACTATGATTTCCTGTTTGTTGTTGCCAAGATCAACAAAAATATCTTTGTACCTATTGACACAAAGAAGGTTCCAAAGAGGTTGGGAGTTGATCATTCTGTATCTGACTAAACTGGCAATCACATTGAGAAGCATCTTGAGAGAACCTTCCTGACGCCCCCATGGCACTTGTCCAAGCTCAGTTCCTAGGGGCACCTGCATGCCATTATCTTTTAATTCTTTTCTACCAGAAAGCTCTGTAAGTGAGAAGGAAGTAAATGCTGACCTGCAAGTTTGCTTGGACTCCTAGAAAACACTATTAAATATTTGTATTTGAGCTATAGGAGCACACACATTTGCTCTGAGAGCCTTAGTAACCAAGTTGTTGCTAGAGAGATGGACATTGGCTCTCTGTGGAGAAATCACTTCATCTTTTTGCTCAAAACTCTCTCTGCTGCTTTAATATGCTGGGGAGAAGGTTGTCCTCACAAACAAAAATGGGCACAGTTCTGGCTAGGAAGGCCCAGGAGTGTACACCTATGAGATCTGTTATGGCCCCTCATGGACTAATTCAGTTTGTTCCATCTGTTTTTACCTGGAGAGGGAAGAACAATGGATTATAAATGGCAAAGTGGAGCCTGCCATGCTCTTGGCTTCTTTCTGGTTTAGGAGTTGGTGAGATTGAGCCCATCTTATGCCCAGTCCAGGGCATGTTGTATTCTTTAGCCCTTTTCTGCATTCTGGCTTCTGGGGTAGCATTGCAGGAAGGATGAGCATTCACAGTTAGGGAGATGGTGAGTGAGTGAGAGAGCTTAACATAATCTGAATCTTTTTGTTAATCATATCATTAGGAAGTCTGGTTGTTTGACTGCATTGACAAAAATGAAATCAGAGTCAGAACAAAAGGACAGTAATTAAGGCTCTTTCTTTGTAAGTGGTTAACCTGGGTTTTATTCCTGGCATCCCACATGGTTCCCCAAGCTCCTAGGAGTGATCTCTGAGTGCAGAGTCAGGAGTAATCTCTGAATAGGCACTGCGAAATAGGACCAAGGTCAAAATGAGTTTCCATGGCAGCATAAAACTTGCACACTGAAGTGGCAGGCAAGCACATTCATGAATATATTGTGTGCACACTTTTAGGCTTATCCACAAAGATGCAAAGGGTTTCCTTTCCCTTTGGGCAATTTCACCTGAATCAGCAGGCATGAGTGTGGCCATGTTCAGTACTAGGTCAAAGCTAGCTCGCCCCGATTGAGTCTCTCCCAGAATGCACCCAGGCACCTGGAGCTAAAACCTAACAGATAGATGTCCAATATTGTACATGGTTTTATCATGCTTCTTCATGAGCAAAATTATAGTTTATTGGGACCATGGAGGGAGGCAACCATTTCTATAAGCCATTCCATTTACTTAAAGGCAGACCTGGAACTTACAGGAATTAGTGACTAGATATGGTTATTTTCATAAGATGATGAGAAAACTAAAAAACTTTTTTTAAAAAGTTTTTTTTTTTAAAAAAAAGAAGGCTAAAATTCTTTACAAATGAAACCTGGAAGTTTGCATGTGTCTTTATTTCAGCTTCTCCAAGAATGATCTTGGGAGTGTTTCTTCCTCAAGTGTGCAGGGTCTGATAAAAGATTTTTATTGCACGAAACCCATGCCATGAATGCTGTGTCTTCAAAGATCAGAGCAGTCTTCCAGAATAAAGATTTATATTTTCATATGAAAAGTTTAAGAGATTCAAATTTTATGTGAGTCCAAGAGTAAAGGGTGTCTTCAAAATTCCTTTGACATTTGTGGGATGTTGGATGCAAGTTTATGATCGGATTTGCTAACTTCACTGGGGGATAGATTTCTTTTGGAGCTTTTGCTGCTTTCACAAAGATGGTTGAGCTGTGGAGTAACGCTTTTCTGTTTTAAGTCAAGGAACTTGTTTTTCTTAGACTTTGAGAGGTGGGTGGGTGGGGGGAACATGGGGACTCTATGATGTTGAGTAGATTGTATTGCCCTAAATTTACATCTCCTTCAGGAACTGGAAAACAGGAAACCTCAAGAGAAAAAAATAGAGAAGAGAGGCAAAAGAGAAAGGATAAAGTATGCAAGGAAGAAGAAAGAATAAAGAATGGAAAAAGGAAGAAAGAAATAAAAGAAGAAAGGAAGAAGGAAAGAAAGTTCGTTCTCTCTCTCTTACACACACACACACACACACACACACACACACACACACACACACACACACACCTCTTTCTGAGCTAAACCCAATGATAGCCAAGAGCAGATATTCCAAAATGGCCCTGGAGTATGCCCTCCTACAGACTGATTCAGAGATTCCAAATTCTTCCACATGTCTCCAAATGAGAGAGGGGTCTCTATCATCTCCTGAAGTTCTGGTCACCTTGTGACCTGAGCTTTGATGGTGGCACTGCTTGCCCTCTGGGAAGTTTGGCCCCAGGGTACTCCCTCCCAGCCTGGTCATAAACTTTGAAGAAACCCAGACCATATGGGTCAGCTACACGCGAGTATCTCCAGCACTATTAGCCCTTAAGAAACCTCCCAATCTAGACTGCAGTCTCAGGGGGCCAAGGGATCACCTAAGTGTCCTGTGGCCTTACCTGGGTGTACTAACACCAGTGACCATGTTTTTATTCTGCCTGACCTTGGCTGTTCTCTTGGATGAAGCCCCCACAGTGAGGATTTGGGCAGTTTAACGATGAGAGATGTGCTGGAACCGTGATGGTGGTGGTGGTATGTGTGAATGTTTGTGTGAATGTGTGTGTGTGTGTGTGTGTGTGTGTGTATGTGAATGCAGCTTCTACAAGAGCCAGTTTTCAGGCTCTGACTGAATGCCCAAGTCCTTTTTATTGCTGGGGGTTTCTGCATTTTTATTCATCTCTGCATTCACAAGGCTGGAATGTGCTTCTACCTCTTTGTGTGGAGTTAGGGTTGGATGCATACTTTGCTGGGGACAGAGCAGTGTGTCCTGATGGGACCCAAAGCCAGCTGCCATTATGGTTCTTGGGGAGTGTTCTGGCCTCTGAATATTTCAGAGGCTGAACTCACCCCAATTTCAGTGTCCTGTTGGCTCTACAACATCGTGTCTATTTTTTTTGTTTGCTTTGAGTGGATGACTTTTAAGAGCAGTTTTAGCTCACAGCACAATTGGGAGGAAGGTGCTAAGATTTCCGTTGACACCCTAGCCCACATGGCGCAGCCTACACAACCCTCTGTTGTTAATATCTCCCACCTGAGTGGGACAGTTGTCCTATCAATGAACCCACGTGGACACTTTATAATCCCCCAGCTGCACAGTGTACTCAGCCCATTCTGTGTCTGGAGAAATGGATCGTGACATGTCTCCATCACTATAGCATCATTTGCTGTAGTTCTCTGCGCTAACAACCCTTAGAGTGCTGCCTGTTTAGTGCCTCTCTTTATCACCCCTGGAAACCATTGGTTTCTCCCTGCCTCCACAGTTCCGCCTTTTCCAGAATGTCATGGAGCTGGAATCACAAGCAGGAAACCCTTTCAGGAAGGCTTCTTGCCCTTAGTAATAAGCATTTACCTTTCCTCCATCCCTTTCTTGCTAGCTTGCTTGTTTCATCTTTTGAATAGCATGTCATGCATTCCAAATCTGGATGGGCCACAATTTATTTATTTATTCACCTGCTAAAACAGGTATTGCTTTTACCCAAGTTTTGACGATCATAACTAAAACTGCTCTATGCAGCTTTATGTGTGTGACTTTAGGATTTAAACTCCTTGAGGTAAGATAATAGGAGCTTACCTAAAATACTACTGTGAAAGATATGTATGCAGATATGGTCATAATAAAAATTAAAATTAAAGGATAATAGGAGCACTGTTTTGGAATTATACTGTCAGAGGATGTTTAGTTTTATTTTGGGGGATGATGGGAGGGACTTCTTAAGCAATGCACAGGAGGCACTGGTGCACCGTTTGAAGATTCTCTATCAACAGAGGGTCTCCAGAGCTACTCTCAGAGCACCAGGTGTGCCTGGAATCAAATCAGAGTCTATTGCATTCAAGGCACATACCTTAGCCCCTGTATGAATGTTCTAACCTTAAGAGCATGTTTGGGTGTTTTATAGAAATCAAAGTTAACTGCCTTGGGACAGTTTCATTAGCTCTATCAGCATTGTCTCAGTAGCAAAGGACTTCCTGTGGCTCTATATACACATAAATGTGTCTGTGTTCTGGATTTTGGCCATTTCTAAGTGGTGTGCAGTGGCATCTGGCTGTTTCTTAGTAAAGCTGTCTCTTAGGAAGGAATGAGCAGGCCATCCCTAAACTTGAGGAAGCTGGAGGTGAAACAAACTGTCAAAGCCAGACAAGGGTGAGACTTCTGAGTCACAGGCCAGGACAAGAGAGGTGGCTGGACTTCAAACAGGTCAACAGCTGCCCCTATGAAAGTGGCCTGAGCACATTATCTGGCTGCAAGAATTTATGATGTCCAAGCCCCAGATTATTCCTGCTGCATGTGATCAATACAAATGTCTGTTCTGGGGTTTTCCAGGAAGTAGAATCAAGTTGTCTAGGCATAGACTCAGGGACACAGGTGAAGAGAGGCAGGAGAATAGGCAGTGCCAGTGTACAGCCCACAATGCCTGCCTGTGAATGCTATGGAACTGGCAGTGTTGAAAGAAGCATGAGATTGATCCCATTCTATGCCACTGTGCCACTGAGATGGGCCAGGGTGGGAAAGTGTAGAGAGAGATGGAAAGTAGGAATAAAATAAATATGGAATGAGGCAGTGGACACAGATCCTGTTGGCTAAGGAACGGGACTTTGAAACTGCTCTGACATTATAAGTCTTCCAAGGAACACTTGAGAACACCGTGACTTTGTGAACTTGATTTCTGCATGCAAAAGTAGCTGGTTTCCAAACATTTAATAGCTGAGGCCACAGATGACTTGTGCTCTGGCTCCTGCTGCTTGCTCCCTATATGTCTCTGCCTCACCAGTCTCTGGTAGGAAAGTACACTGGTCCAGCCTTTGGGGAAACAATATGGATATTTCTCAAAAAACTGAAAATTGAGCTCACATATTATCCAGCAATACCACTTCTAGGGATATACCCTTGGAACATAAAAATACAATAAAAGCAATGCCCTCTGCACGTTATGTTTATCACAGCACTATTTGCAATAGTCAGAATATGGAAACAACCCAGAGGCCCGACAAGAGAAAATGGCTAAATAAACTGTGGTACATCTACACCATGGAATATTATGTAGTCATTAGGAAAAATGAAGTCATAAAATTTGCCTATACATGAATGAACACGGAGATTATTATACTGAGTGAAATGAGTCAGAGGGAAAGGAATAGACATAGAATAGTCTCATTCATCTGTGGTATATAAGAAAAATAAAAGATAGTATGGTAATAATATGAAGCGCCAATAGAGATGATGAGCACTAACTTCACTGACATATACTAAGACAATGATAGTGAGATGGAGAGAAGCAGAATGCCTATCCCAGAAACAAGCAGGGATGGGGCGGGGGGAACGGGAGACTTTGGTGTTGGGAAAGTTGCACTGGTGAAGGATGGTGTGTGTACATTCTATGACAGAAACCCAACTATGAACATTTATGTAACCATGGTGCTTAAGTAATTTATTTAAAAAAAAGAAAAAGAAATATCCTTTTGGAAGTGACCTGGTCTTTTCCCAACTCAGATCCTCCCGGCTTTCTCCCTTGTTGCATCAGGATTCTGGCCATTCTGGGCCACAGACTACATCTGCCATGGAAAGTAGGGTTGTTGGTTGTCAGCCCAGTCAATGTGCAGGCTCCTGGAGATGGCCCTTGCTTTTGAAAAGGAGCCTCCTGGCCACTCTTTTCTTCCCACCACACTTACTGGATTCTTGTCTTCACTGTCCTTGGGACAGCCCTGCTGGCAGGTGTGGAGCTCACCATCTGAGTCATTTTGTGGCCAGGGAGAGTTGTCAAAGCTGCTTCCTGTCTCAGCATTTGCCAGTTTTCTAAAAAAAAATATTTTTTAATAGTAGAATGGTTCGAAGTGCTTTTCTACACACTAACTCATGAGGTCTCATAATCCTGTGGCTGTAAAGGTCAGAAGTTGGGGGATAGCACAGGATTCATCTGAGAGACAGGAGACCTGATGCTCCTATTTCATGAACCCTAGTCCTGGTTTCTAGCTTCCCACACACCACATGGATTTTGCTATAGTCCTGGAACCCCTCTAGATTTCCGTGATATGAAAATGCTGAGGGTTCACTTGTTTTTTGAGTCAGAAAGTGCTCTTGTCCCACCATGCTACTGCTGCTTTCTAAACATTCCACCAATGGGACAGTCACAGGTATCCATGGGGCTGAGAGGATGCTAGTACTCAGTGCTCAGGAACCAGGGCACAATTTACAATGAAGCAATTCAGAACTCTTCTGGGTTGATGAGCTGAGAGTGGGATGTTGGTGATGGTGACCACAAAAAAACAGATAGAGGCCAGTGGTCAGCAGAGACTGTATTCAAGGGCGCTCCTTGTCTCTCTTAACATTTTCCTTTATGAAAATAATCACAAAAAGTCATGAATTTATAGAACTCATGCCTTCTTCAGGTTCCTGCTGTTTCTTTGTCACAGATTTATCACAATCTCTAATGGATGGTGTCACTATATAGTTCTGTAGAACCTCTGATGACTGTTCAACAAAGGAGAGGTGTCTGGAAGCATCTCTCAAGAAACTTAGCAGACAAAATGACCAGTATCAGGGTCTTTTGTTCAATGAAATTTGGGAAGCCAAGGATGAAGAGAAGGCAAAAAATATGAGGAAAAGAAGCAGAAGCAAAGGTATTCTGCCAGCATGTTGTTCTCTTTTCACATTATGTGGCCCTGGGACCTGAGGGCACAGAGAAATCTATACTCCTAACTGCATAGCCAAACCACTGGCCAGCTGCCTCTGCATCTCGGTTGACTGTGTGAAGCATCACTTTCCTAGACTGAGATTTATGTGGAGCACATGATCATTAATACACTTTAAAAAATATAATTTACAGGTTTTGAAATTTGATTTTTCTAATCATAATTCATAGGTGCCTCTCACTGTTAACATGGGAACTCCCTGATTTTGCTTGTTCTATAGTAGTTCTTAGTATGAGCATAATTTAATTATTGGAAACAATTGTATCATTGGTGATCATTTATTTTGTTGGTGTTGCTTGTACAAACAGTACTGCAATGAAAAAAATCAAATATAAATTATATATAAAGGAATAGTATATTATATACTATATAATATTATACTTACCACATTTATATATAGCTAGTGGTAGGAATAGATGTATATATTCATATTTGAATGTTTAAAATGTCTGTAGGATAGATTCTTAAAGATACATTGCTAGAGACTAAAATGATAGTACAGTGAGTACAGTGAGTAGGCTACTTAGGAAAGAGTAGGTACTTGCATATAGCTGACTTGGGTTCTATGCCAGTACCCCAGATGGACCCCTGAGAACAGAGCTGGGAGTGATCCCTGAGTGCAGATCCAGGAATAACACCTGAACACCTCCAGGTGTGATCTAAAAGCAAACAAACAAAAGGAAATAAATGTGCTAAACTCCAAGAAGGCATGCATGTTTACATTTTGATTATTCTCCAATGAACATATGTTAATTCATACCTCCACTACGGAAGAAGAAAAGGCATCTTCCTATATCCATACCCTCTCCAACACTGGGAAATATTTTTTAGTCATATAACCAATAGTCATTAGTCATATTTTTATTTTTGAAGTAAACTAGTTTTATTTAAAGAAATTTAGAGAAATTTGAGGGGAGAAAATGAGAAATTAAGTGCTCATGGGCTTTTTACCAGAGTGGAAAAAGTGCACATCTCAGAAGGACTTACTGGTTGAGAATGAACCAGGAGTAATAATTTTTTTTTTTTTGCTTTTTGGGCCACACCCGTTTGACGCTCAGGGGTTACTCCTGGCTATGTGCTCAGAAATCGCCCCTGGCTTGGGGGGACCATATGGGACGCCGGGGGATTGAACCGCGGTCCTTCCTTGGCTAGCGCTTGCAAGGCAGACACCTTACCTCCAGCGCCACCTACCCGGCCCAGGAGTAATAATTTTTAAAGTAGTACAGATGGTCATAGTATCTCACAGATGCTTCATATTTAATGTTTCTGAAGATTGTTTTTCACCTCTTTAATACCTATTTAAAGTGTCTCCCCTAGAAATCACCAGCTCCTTTCTATATCAATAAGGCTAACAACCTTTGCTTCAACAGAAGACTGAATCCAGCATGTAAAGGTCTAATGCATTTAGCTTTATTTTTTACTTCCTAAAAACCTCCTCCTGAGAACACCCAGGTCCGTGGGATATTGGGGAGCCAGGAGAATGAAGGCAGTGAGAAGTGATAAGAGGCAGGAGACTCATGGAACAAGAGTTGGGAGTGAACCCTGTACACACCAAATTGAGGGCCTCTCCTTCACAGAAGGCAGAAAAGAGACTCTGACCCTGGAAAATGAATTTTTGCTTTGAAAAACTTTGCTTTGCTTAAGTTTGGGTTAGCTGCTCATTGTTTTTGCTAACTGGTAAAAATGTTTGATTGGGGGGGCCAGAGCAATAGTACAGTACATAGGACATTTCACTTATGCATAGCTGACCTGGGATCTACACACTAAATTTTATATGGTTCCCAAGGAAATGCCAGAAATTATTCTGAGCACAGAGCTTGGAGTAGTAAACCCTGAGCATCAATCATTAAGTACCGTATTTTCAGGTGTATAAGACGACTGGGCGTATGACAACCCCCTAATTTTACAGTTAAAACATAGGTTTAGGCCTATATTTGCTGTATAAAACAGAATGTTCCTGTGCTGCAACTGTATCTTCCACAGTGAGCCAATCACAACAAGCAAAGATCCAAAGGTTATATACTGTAATAGATGTCCTCTCTGACTCTGGCCAATCTGAGCAGGCTTTTGACAGTGTAGATTCGGGTACAGAACTGTAGAATTAAATAATTAACGATGGTGCTGGATTGAGGTGGATGGATGGAGGGATTTTTCTCTGCCATTCCAGGCCATGTGGCTCCGCAATCCCCATTCTGCTGGTGGGTCCCAGGTTTAGGTGAACGGCGGAATCAGACTCATCCAGAGACAGGCATCAGGAAGCATCAACTTTATTCATGCCCTATCCACCACATGTGTGGCCTATATCATAACCTTTTAAGCATTCAGCCATTCTTAGCTAGCCCTGTATCTTAACTCCTTTCAGCCATCTTCCCTTTGACCTCCATGCTGGCAAAAGACCAAAAGGGCCTAATCCCCTCTGGTCAAAGCCTTATCTACCCTTTCCAAGACCCCTCCTAGGAAATGGGCGGGGTCTTGCAGGTAAGGTCAAGTTACCTAAGAAGAATGGGGGGGTGATGAGGCTTCACAGAACACTGTATAATTTGCATGCATAAAAAGCTTGCTTAGATTGGCTGAGTTAGAGAGGCGGTCTGAGCAGTCTGGCAGTGATTGGTGCAGGATTGAGTTGAAAAATTCGTTTTGTGGCAATATTCAGACTATTTTCGTTTAGCAGCATATTGAAACATTTTTCGGGATATACTCGGTGTATAAGACGACCCCTGATTTTCGGTTGACTTTTTTTTTGTTTCAAAAGTCGTCTTATTCGCTGGAAAATACGGTATGTCTCCTAAAGTTTTCAATTACTGTTTGTTTGTTTTTTGGGGGGGGCACACCTAGCTTTGCTCAGGGCTTAGCCCTGGATATGTGCTCACTGATCACTCCTGGCAGAGCCTAGGCAACCGCGTGAGACTTGAACTAGAGTCAGCCACCTGCAAGGCAAACACCTTAATTTCTGAGCCATGGCTTCAGGCCTCTAAGAGCTTTCATGCACATTAAACTCTTAGGCTTGGTTTCGGGCAGTCTCTTTTCCCCTGCAGATGGCCATCGGTTTGCTTGACTCTTGGCACTCAACCTTCCCCTGAGAGTTTTTCCCTGAGACTGGCTTGGAAGTGCCCCTCCATGTTCTCTATGGAGCCCATAGTTTCTGAAGCATATTTTTGGCTTTTGTTGAAGTGGTGTTCATTTCACCAGGGAGGAAGCAGACTTTTAGCTGCTTTTGGTGTTTCCTCCCAGGGTTTTAGCCTCTCTCCCTCCCTGTTGTGCATGTATCTGCAGCCATCCCTAGGTCCCACAGTAAGACCAAGTCCTTCTGCTAGAATTTTTTGGTTTTCTGTCCTGTCAGAAGATACTTTTCTCTCCCGAGAGCTTCATTCCCTGCTCTGAGAGGTATTTCCTGCACAGCCTGAACACTAGTGTCCTCCATCCTCTATGTCACCTCTGCCTGTCAGAGGCAGGTGACCTGGTTGCCACTCTGTCACCTTGGAACACTCAGTTCCAAGTAACCCTATTACTTGTTCATAAGGCTTTGGGCTGAGGAAGGCCAGAGTCCAAATCTGTCCTGGGTCAGGCAGGCAGGCATTAGGATGGCATATTGAGGTGGGGCCTGGTGAGACCTGCAAAGGCACTGACATGTCTGGGAGGAGAAGTTCAGACACTATCTGTCATAGCACAGAGCAGAGTTTGGAGGGAGAGAGGTGGGTTGTCAGGGCAGTGCAGCCGGTTGTGGCCTGCCGATCTCCAAGTCACTAAATCTGCACTGGGGGTCAGGCTGCCCTGGCCCAGCCTTATCTTTAAGCTAAAAGTATTCAACAAGGAACTGCCACGGCTAAACGCCTGGCTGAGGTGGCTCTGCCTGGGCCAGCTTGCTGCAGCTTCTGGGAGGAAGAATAGGTTTTTCTTTTTTCTTTTTTTTTTTAATTGTGACTGAAGTTCATTACACAGAATTATTTACAGTACATAGTGATAATGAATGAAGGGCTTTTCCACCACCAATGTTGTCCTCCCTCCACTCCTGTTTCCAGCTTGAGAATAGGTTTTTCTTCAAGCCTTACAGCCTCATGCAACTCTTACAAATGCTGGTTCCGGAAAGTGACCTGTCAGGTGGGGGCCCATAATGCCCCTATCAGGGCAAGTTGAGGCTGGACCCTTCCTGGCCTGGCCAATTTGCAGTGCCTGTTCTTTTGGGATAGATTCCTCCAGCCATGGAGTAGAACAATTCGGGACTCTTCAGCATGAGATTTTGCTCCTCTGAGGAAGTTGGATGAGGAGGGCTGGCTGCCAATACAGCACATGCTGGCCTGGCCAGGGCGGGTCACTGTGGCCTCTGTGAGGAGAATGGACTCCCAGAGCTGTTCAATCTGAGAAGCTGGCCAGTGAGGTAGTGCATGTTCTGCTTTTCTTGGGAGAGGTTTCTGCTGCAATGTCTGGCTGGCTGTGAGCTTGCCTCCCTGTGGCTATCAACTCAGTTGCAAAGCTCCACTACCCAAGTGATTGTGAAGCACCTACTTTCTCCTCTCTCTCTCTCTCTCTCTCTCTCTCTCTCTCTCTCTCTCTCTCTCTCTCTCTCTCTCTCTCTCTTGCAGAATCTGATGTTTCTCAGTTGTCTATGAGCTGCTGCTCCAGGTAAACTTCTAGGCGAACTTTCTTTCTGTCCCCTTTGTACTGGAGAAATGCTTCCAGGAGAAGATAGAAAGATGTACAAAACAGGCACATAAAGCGAATATTTACTCAGAATAAATCAGGAGGACATTTATTTTAAAACACATCCTCAAGATTTTTCCAAGGCCCACATTCACTTCTGTGATTCTCACATTCACTTATGGCCACCCCTAGTTTGGGAAGTGAGGCTGTGAACCCGTGAGGGAGAGAGTGGCTATGGCCCGAGGTGTACAAAGATAAAAACTGCTCTTGATTCCCTGCTTCTGGCTTCTAAAATTTTTTAATTAAATGTGAGGCTCTCTTTCTTTCTCTCTGTGTCTGTCTGTCTCTCTCTCACACACAAACATACATGAACATATAACAATAAAAGCCATATTCAAAATCATCTGCATCATGAATCTGAAGGGTTTCTGGCAGGCTCAGCTCATGTTGCATTTCTGGGGTCTAAAGGGGCCAAGAGTGGAGAATGTTTGAGAAATGCTATAGGCTGCCCATAGGACTGACTAAGTAAGGAGGGCACCTCCCTCCATCTCCAAGACCTCCCCACCCCTATCTCCCACAGAGGCCTTCACCAGCACAGCAAAGGCAGCCCTGGTATGTGCCTAGGCTCCAATTCTCATCTCTGCAGCCAGCACACATCCTGTTCTATGCAAGTAACTCACTTTCTTCTATTCAAGCAAAGTAGTATGAACTGTGAACTGTAGTGGTGCCTGTGGGCTGGGGCAGGGGTGGCCAGGACACCTGGGGGTCACTGCAAACACAACTTTACTTTTATGAGGGAGGACACATGCCCCCCAAGCTGCTTCAGATATATTGGTCCCATATCTGAACATTGTTGCCAACACGATGCTTCATGTGCATGCTTCATGTGCATGTGATGGGAGGCACTGGTTCTTGGAGGTAACTGAGAAACAAAGATTCTGTCCTGGAGGTAGATCTATGGCTTTGTGTCCCCAACTCATCCTTGAGAAGTGTTGCACAATGGACAATGCAGGTCAGGACTTTGGGGAGGGTGCAGTTGATAGCAGGACTGGTGCAGGCTGGATTGTGGAGGAAACATCATATTTGTATGCCCAGTAATCCATGAGGGGATCCTACTGGGCTGACCTCACAGGCCTGTTGAGCTATGGCATCAGAGACTTGCTTGTCCCAGAGCAGTGATTGAGATAAAATGGCAGCTGCCAGGTTTCTCTGAGCTATATTCTCCACCAGAGCAAGTCCTGGAAAACAACCTAATGCATGAGATACCCACAGGACTATGAGAGACAGTAGGACTCAACCCCCACTCTAGTCTCTCAGCTCATGCTGGTCAGTGAGGGGCAGAGGGTTCAGGAGAGAATCAAGCCCTGCAGGTCTGTTTCTTAGCACGAAGTGATTTTTAGTGCCACAGAACCAAGATCCTGGGATGTGGTCAGATCTCTTTCTTTTTAAAGTTATGAAAATGAGTATTCTATTATTAAAAATAAACTTTAGAAAAACATGCCTATTAAAATATGGTTAATTTTAAAACAGAATGTCAGTGGGCAAAACATAAAAGGAAGAAGAAAAATTATCAGTTACAGTTATATTAAACCTATGTTGTTAGTTACATCTATGAGTAATCTTGAAAAATATAATGGTTAGTTATAAGATAGATTTCTGCATTTACTACAGACTTTCTTTCATGTTTTAATGATTTTTAACTTTAAGACATAAGCCCAATAGGTAAATTTTATGGTATTTAATCAATAGTACAGTCTAGAAAAGTTCTCTTAAAATATATTGTTTTAGACCTTTTCTGCCTGATTTTATGCTAGTATTTTATCATTTTTGATGTTTGACCAACCATTTCAACTTTCAGAACCAAATTGTCCTCAAATTATTCTAATATAAAGATAAGCATAGAAATGTCTTAGGCCACTTTCCTAAATAGATTATGTTTAATTAATACTAAAATTTTTAATGTGCACAATCTTTACTTTTAAAGGCAAATAAAAACATAGCAATAATCCAATAATCAAATACAAGTAACAATGGCAGAGGCTCAAAGATCTAAGCCAATCTCAAAGACAGCTAATTCCTAATTAGAATACCATGTAATGACTTGTTTATAACCAGAACAAAAGTAACAGGTGAAAAAAAACAGTACATGCAGAATAAGATAAGTAGCCATAATTAATCTTTAACATTCTAATACCATAAATATATACTTTTGAATAATTAAATCTAAAAGCCTTATTTAAAAAATTGACTATTCAGAGACTGGAGTGATAGCACAGCAGTAGGATATTTGCCTTGCACGTGGCTGACCCAGGATGGACCTGGGTTTGATCCCTGGCGTCCCATCAGGATTCCGAACCAGGAGCAATTTCTGAGCTCATAGCCAGGTGTAACCCCTGAGCATCACCAGGTATGGCCCAAAAAGAAAAAAATAATTGTCTATTCAGCTAAGTTGGTGCAAATGCACTTATGCTTATTTATTTCTTAGAACATCAAAAAAAAAAAAAGAAAGTTCTATTCCTTTTCATCATCTTTATGATCAGGTTGCAAAGGACATGCTTTTCTCTTTGCTTTTCCTAAGCCACTGCTTTCTGCCTCTTCAGAAATCCAGTTCTCTTTTTCAGATTCATTAGGGTATGGTTGAAGAATTCTCCAATTCCTTTTTACTTGGGATCTGGACTCACACAGGTTCCCTCCTGTATACTTATTTTCAGCTTTCCTTGATGAAGACAAAGATGACATGGAGTTGGTGGCAGTGGTGAAGGAATTACACACCTTCTGTGGGGCCTGGAAAGTCACCACTTTTCTATAGGAACCAGAGATGCTATCAGTTTTATTCTTCACTATGGTGCAAGGCCAGGTAACAAAACAGAGGGACAAAACTTGTGGGGTGTTCACATATCAGGTACCTCTTTCTTTTTTTTTTTAAAGGCAGGAGTGATGTACAGCAGACAAAGCATTTATTTGCCTTGCATATGGCTGACCCAAGTTCTATACCTGGTACCCTATATGGTTCTCCAAGCATGGCTAGGAGTAACCCCTGAACATCACTAATGTTTGATTTATAGTTTGTATATCTATAACTCAGGATTGCATACAACTTTTTTGTGTTACAGTGGTAGGGCGTTTGCCTAGCATGCAAATGACTTGATATGGACCAGGGTTCGATCCCTGACATTCTTTATGGTCCTCTGAGCCTGCCAGGAGCAATTTTTTTTTTTTTTTTTTGTTATTTTTTTTTTTTTTTTTTTTTTTGTGGTTTTTGGGTCACACCCGGCAGCGCTCAGGGGTTATTCCTGGCTCCATGCTCAGAAATTCTCCTGGCAGGCACGGGGGACCATATGGGACACCGGGATTCGAACTGATGACCTCCTGCATGAAAGGCAAACACCTTACCTCCATGCTATCTCTCCGGGCCCCAGGAGCAATTTTTGAGCACAGACCAGGAGTAACCTCTGAGTGCTGCTGGGCATTACCCCCCCCTCCCCCCAAAAAAGTTCTTGTGTTAAAAGACATAGTGAGTGGAAAATGGCCTGCTAGTGTCCAATCCCTGGCATGCCATATAATTTCCTGAGCACAGCCAGCAGTAATTCCTGGGCACAAACCAAGGGTAAGCACCAAGTGTGATGTTTACAAATAAACTAATTAATAAACAAATAAAGGCCCAGAATCATTGACAACCACACACACCAGGCACACTCTCACCCCAGAGTATAGTGTCTGTATGGCCTCTTTGCACCAGGCCTAGTGACATGACAGTGGTTGCCCATGTCTGGCTCATATATGTGATAGAGTGCAGAGGCCATCACTCTGGTCTGGCCTTATGTTCTGGGTGGTGGTGTCACACTTGTCTATGCACAGGGCTTCTCTGCAAGACATTGTTTGAGTGAAGCTCCAAGCAAGCCTCAAGAGACTGTTTTGTTTAGCCAGGGACTGAACTGGGGCCTACTGCCAGCAAAGCTTGTGCTTTAATCCATTGAACAACATCTCCAGCTCTTTACTCTTTCCTTACAGAGCAAGAGTAAGGCCCCACTGGCCACAGGTGGGGCCCGAGCTCTAGAGTAGGTGGAGAGGGTTGGCTCAGAGAGGCGGGATTTGGGAGCTGTCTAGAGGCCTAGCCTGAGGTAGCTATCTGTCGCCACAAGATCCCAAATCTCACAAGTTAGACTTCAGCATCTGCTGCTCTATTACAAGCACTTTGAAATTTTCTGTCATTTCCTTTTTTATTATAAACAATAGATTGCATGGAGTTCATTGTTTTAAACTTTTCAATTGGCTAATTACCTTTTGGGAAAAACTTGAAATGTGATGGGTTAAAGAAGAAGGATGTGTTGGAGAAGGGGAAGAGCCAGCAGGAAAGGGGCAATTTCAGGTGGTACCTACAGAGTCTCATGGAATGACAGGCATGAGGGCAAGAACCACCTGTGAGATACACTCGGGATCACTCCTGGTGAAGATCAGGTGACCATATCAGGGACTCGGGATTGAAGCTGGGTTGGCCATGTGCAAGGCATGCACTGCTTTCTGGCCTTGCCTCTAGTCTGTGTAATAGGTATGTAATGGCAAACTTCCTTTGTGACTCCTTTGAAGGTGCCCAGTTGAACCTTCCTCAATTTTGAAAGATGCTGCATCAGGCTGGAAGCATCTTGATGGAACACATAGGATCCTGTGAACTTGACAGGGTAGTTTCCTACATACGTCTTAGTTGTGGAGGTAGTGAGGGCTTTAGGTTGTCTGCACCTGGCTAAACCATGTACCTGTAAATGTCCTTGAGTGTCTTCTCTCTGAGCAGCCTGCCCACTTACTTGGGCATACTGATCTATGAGTCATCTGTCCAGGCACAAATTCTACGATGCAACCGGTGACACACAAAGTTACAGTAATGATGTCCAGAGGCTGGGTAGGGAAATGCTGCAGGCCCATGAGTCTGCAGTTAGTTAAGAAACTAACAAACAGTAACCAGATGGATAGTGTACTGTTTACAGCCCTTGCTTTGCACATGCCATTCTAAGTTCAATTCTTGGCATCATCCATGGTGCCCTGTGTCACTCCAGGAGTAATCCCTGAGTATTTAGAGGTAGGAATAAGTTCTGAACACTGTCAAGTGTGGCCCAAACATCCACCTTTCCCTCCAAATTAAAAAGATGCTAAAGAGCTGGAATGTCTTTCTGGAAGACTCAGAGGTGTTTGTCTGGAAAGCCATTTCTTTGTGTAGTTCACCTTCAAGGTCATTTTCTCCCAGGAGTGCTCTACAGTTCAGTTCCATGAACAGGAACCCAAGGGATACTAGATCAGTGAGCTATGGAAGTATCTCTGCAGAGGTCAGGGCCTTTGGGCTTCCATTCCTATCTTAACCTTTCTTCCCACTCTACAACTCGTCCTTAGTCTTTCACTCACCACACTGTCAGGAAGTGTGAGGACCTTCTCTCAGTTCTGATGAAACTCAGAAGGCTTAGCCATGTGCTCCATGGTCCTCTGAGCCCACTTGTGTAAATCAGGGATACCTACAGCCCCAACATACAGATATGCCAAAGAAGGGGATATCTCTGGTTCAGTTCAGGGACCTTGTCCCACAACCTATTCCCCATAGGCCACTGGCCATGTTCTAAGTGCCACCAGGCCCATGCCTTTGCCCACACTGAAGTGCTGCTCTCTTCCCACCCTCCTGGGAGCTTGGCTTCTGGAGTGTAGCCTCTTCTGCTTGCCCCATGTGGCCTCCCAGGATGCACCCGGCCAGCAGAGAAATGCAAAAGGCAGATTTTGTGTCCTTGCAGCTGAGTGACCTTGGGCAGGCAGAGAAAACAGAAAGGAGAAACTGCTCAAAGACAAGCAGATGATCCTGACAAAACAAACAAACAAAAACCCAAAAAGGATTTGCTTCACTTATACTTAAGGTATTTCAGGACTCAGAGACTCAATGTGCTGCTTCTTTTATGGATAAACTCCAAGAATCAGATATGCCAAATAGGAGCTGATTCTATCTGCAAGGTCCTGTCCTTGTGATGAGGATAACCAAGTTTCTTAGATTTCTGATGGGCTCCATATCTTCAATTGTTTTTCTCCAGTCCCACCCATGCAGGAAAGCCAAGACAGGAACAATTTTGGTTCCCTGAGTCTTCCTGGAGAGGGTAGTGCAGATGAGTGGATTGAAAATTCATAGTGAATTTGAATGGGTTCCAAACTGGAAACTCTGAGTACTGCCTTCTCCTTTAGTGAGAAGGGTCATGTCCTGGCCTGGCAACTAGGAGGATGCATGCAGGACCAAGTCTGGCCTCAGGGACTCCTCCTCTTCAGAGCCACTTGGGCCCAGTCATGAATGCAGCTGAGGAAAGAGTTTGCATGCACATTGTTATCTGCAGGCCCCTGCCACTGTAGTGAGGTCACCAAATTCTTTCACCTGGTGCACAGGGAGCTTTACACATGGCATTCAGCAGACAGAAAATTTGCTCTTGTGACGGGAAAGGAGACACACCCCAGTAGACATGCGCAGGACCAAGAGCAGAGGTGCTCTCAAGGGTGGTGAGGGGACACAGCAGCCCCTGTAGGGTGGAGCCAAGCCCTTCCCCTTCCTGTCGGGGGGGGGGGGGTGGTGCCTGTTCTCTGCCCTCCTCGAGCAGAGGGAGGGAGTGGCTGATCCAGCTTCTCTGCCTTGCTTACAGAGAGCTGGCTAACAGCAAGTAGGTTTGACCATCCCTATGCTTGCTGCCAGACCTCCAGAAACAAGCTTCAGAGTAGATCAGAGGCATCTCTCTTTCTTTGAATCCCCACTTGCAATTCCCCTAAGCTGAGTCTGATTTTCTCTCCCTGCCAATAGCTCTCAAGTCCACCTAGCAAAGGAGGCACCATCTCTGCGGGTGCCTCTGTATACCCATGGGGTCCAACTTGGGTGGCCAAGTAGAGCCAAGTGCTTGAAGCAGTGCCTACTTGCTGCGCCGCCACTCCCTCGATGAAGCTGACACATGCGGGAAAACCATGTTTCCTTGGCCCAGTGCCCTCCTGCCAGCAGTCGCCTCCTCAGTTCACTGGAAACAAAACAAGAGGCGATTGGGAAATTCATGTGCCCAGGGCTGGCTGGGAGTGCATGAGCCTGTTTAGGGACAAATGACCGCATGCTGCTTTCAGCTTCAGAAGGGAACTCTCTTGAGGGGGAGGTGTGTGGCACAGCCTGGCAGGGACATCTGTGTCCACAGAAGATCCCAGCATGACAGACAGCTGGTGCAGAGTGGCACCTGCATGGGGTCCCAGGCTCACAGACTCGCAGGGAGGAAATCAGGCCCTCAGCTGCTCCTCTCACACAAGCAATACCTCTGATGTCACCTCAGTGTCCCCATTTTCTGGAATCCCCAGGGTTGGAAAGGCTGGGTGTTCCTGCCAGTGACGGGGACAGAGGTAAAGGAGAAAGGGGACTTCTGCAACAGGAACAGCTGTGATGCTGTAAGCAGTGAGAGATGTTGTTGTTGGTTTTGGACAACTGGTACAATGGCTGTGGAATTCCAAGGGACATCTTTAGTATAGTTCCAGTCCTCTCTTTTCACTGGTTCTGTGATCTAGTCCATGCAATTGGTTAACTGAAAGCACATAAGCAGCAAACTTGGCCTGTCCCTGTACCCATTTCCCTCACCACTGCCTCATATTTGCAGCCCAGGTGTCAGACAGGAGTTAGGTATGGGGGAGTCTCAATTTCAAGGGCTCCTGAGAGGGCTTGGGATCAACTGGGACAAAGGACCAGGAAATTCTATTGGTGCACAAGGAAAATTGGAAACCTTGCAGAGGATGATTTATTTGTTTGGATTTTGGGCCCCATCCAGAAGTGCTCAGGGCAGAAATTGGGGACCTTTTGCAGATTAAACTAGAGTCAGATGTACAAAGAAAGTACCTTCCTCTGGACTATCTTCTGGGCCCTAGAGAAGGGCCAGCTAAGAGCTCAATTGGACTTTCAGGTGACCTTGCTAAGCCTTCTGTTCCCTCCCTCTCTTGAAGGTTCTGATCCATGGGGTCTCCAGGGTGGGATCAGAGGGACCACCAGGGTGAGTGACTCTTTGGTGGCATCCTGGACATAGGGCGCACCTTGTCTGTACTATGAGCTGGGTGTCATCTCCTCTCACATGAGGCTCACGTCCTGTGGAGAAGTTCCCTTGACAAACATGACTCAGAAGTGCTTCTAGTTGAGAACCAGGCTTGCAGTAGGCACCAGTACTTGAAGTCGAGCTCAGATTTCATTACTATTTGTGTGAACCTGAGAATACTCTTTTGACCAGGAAAAGGGCCTTTGAGTCCCTGAGCATCAGTGGCTGTTCCAGGATGCAAATGAGCAGACATGAACATTTCTGCATCTGTTGCTCTGATTTTGTTAAAAAAACACCCCTGGGCCGGAAAGATAGCATGGAGGTAAGGCGTTTGCCTTGCATGCAGAAGAATGGTGGTTCGAATTCCGGCATTCCACATGGTCCCCCAAGCTTGCCAGGAGCAATTTCTGATCGCTGCCGGGTGTGACCCAAAAACCAAAAAAACCAAAACCAAAACCAAAAAACAAACAAACAAACAAACAAAATAAACAAAGCACATCTAAGAGTGGCTCTCGGGACCCTCCAGAATCTGGCTGGCAGACTCAGAGGGCTGCAATATGTGAACTCAAGTCCAAGAACTACAGTAATTGGGAAAGTGGACATGTCGTGTTTGGGGGGCCTTTTATGGTCACATGTACACATAGGACCCAGTGCATTTGCCCAGAATCCTTTCTCCAGCAGAGAATGGAGGAGGTGAATTTTAGGAAGGCCCCAAACAGGATCACCTTTTTAAAGGAAGTGGCTTTGGGCACTGGTGCTTCTGTCAGTTTCTTATCTGAGCTTCTAGAACACATGCTGAAGTTGGCTTCAGAAATATCCAAGTGTGTATGTAGACTAGGCTGGATTTTTGTGACCTAAGGGGCTCCTCAGAGGATCTGGGATAGAGTAGGACTGAAGAACTAGAAATGCTCAGTGCACAAAGGAAATAGGCTACAGAAGCCTTGCAGAGGATGGTTTATTTGAATTTTTAGCACAGTTGCTAGTACTGAACTTTGTATTTTGATTCCCTAGATGGAGTTTAACAACACAGACATCTACCACCAGTGGCTCTCATTTGCATGAACATGAAGCTGCAGTTAATGTCAAGGTCTAGTGTCCGATGGAAATTCCTAATGACTTCTCAGGCTTTATGTGCTCATGCAAGAAGGCAGGTGGCTGACATTTCTGGAACATAGGGCTCAGAATCACCTCATTATGACCTCACATCAACAAAAATATCTCACATCGGCTGTGATGTTTCTTCCTAGTACTCTTCCTGCACAGTGAAGCACTAATATCACCAAGAACATCTTTTTCTTTAAAAAAATCTTTTGGGGACCCTTTGAGAATCTTGCTTAAGTTCCTTCTCTGGTGGACCCAAGTTATACATCCCCCAATACTGGTCTCCTAAGAGTCACACACAGGAGAAAGGACTGGGTCACCTCTGGCCTCCTCCCCTCTGTTCCAAAAGTATTCACCTGCTGTTGCCTGCTCGACACTGGCTTTCACCCCCACCCCTTGGGCATGCTGCAGGCCTTGATGGGGGCTCTGAGAAAGGGCGGATGGACATAAACACCTTCCCAACTTTTGATCCCCTGGGAGTTTGGCAGCTACAGATAGCACTCCAAGACCCTGCTGGAACCAGGGGTGCTGGCCTTCATGCTGGTAGCTGCCTGCATAACCTTTTTGGCCACTCTTCAGGGACCCATTCACAGTCCCTCCTGACAAGTGAGCACAGGTGAAGCAGACAGGGTATTCATGTTTAGGCCCCCAGACCCCCCAAAAGTCTTGCAGCTAGGTCAATTTGGCAGCTCCCTGCATTGGGCCTCCCTTTCCACTCACATGGACATATTCTAGCCTGAGAGACGAGTCCTGAGAGCTGTGGGGAGATGAGAACTTACTGGCCTAGGGTCACTGGCAACAGGAACTATGGCAGGCAGATACCCATCCAGTTTAGCTGATATTCCAGCCAATAAGCCAGAAAGTGCCAAGGGAGATCTTATCACTGGTTCTCTGACCTGTTGTGACTTAAATGCATGCCAGGAATCTCCTTGAAGCTTGGTATTCCTGTTGCAAATAAGAGCTTCTTGAGCAGGTTAAAAGTATGGGCTGGCTCTGATTACATTTGGTGGGAGAGCAGTATTTATCTCCATCTATTCTCACCCATGGGTGAATCTGAGTGAAAAGTGATTTGAATTAGGTGATTGGTCCAGTGACCCTTGCAAAGATCTAGCCTCGATTTGTTCCTAGTAATAAAGCTTCTATCTTTGCCTGTGTCTTATGAGACCACCATATTCACTGTCAGATGCTTTGACCCACAGAAATTCTTGCTTTTTCTCTACTTGTACCTATAGCAGAGGCAACTTCTATATTGGATTGTTTGGGGTAGAGAAGTCCCCCCCCCCCCAATTTTTGAAACTAAGTTCATGAACTTGGCTCCTTTTAGATGAAGATGCAACAGTCAAGGTCAGTGGGCTGGGAAGTGTGAAACATGGTCTAAGAAATCTAGTCAGCCATTGTTGAGAAAAATGGCGCCTACATCTTTAGAGTTTGAATATCAGAAATAATATGGATGGGGAAGGTCTTCACAGAATAGCCAAAACCAGGGCAGTGTATCTCATGTTGGATCAAGCTATCTGAACATCTAAGGATAGTTAATAGACAAGGAGTATCACATATGCATTTGGAATCACAGATCACACCAACATGCATAGTGGGAGTTGATTCTCCTCATCCTGATTTGGTGAATGTCATTTATCAGACCTGGCTTGGTACTTTGGCTTTGCTTGGTGCATTTCATCTACTGGGTTTGTATATGCCCACATATCCCAGCTGGATGAAGCCATGCCTACTTCTGGCCTCCTCAGGCTTTATTCTCACAGAGGCTTAGAGGCCCCAAGAATTGATACTATCTCCTCTGCCTGAAACCCTGGGAGTCAGTCTCACAGGTTCTGGGGATATTCATGTACATGACAGGACAATCCTCTTATCTAAAACAACCAGAGTAAATGCTCCATGCAGCCTCATATGAGCCTGGAACTGGGACTTAGTTCAGCAATAATAGGGAGAGGACTGAGGAGAGATCCAAGGTTGAATTTTTGGGAAAGAAGAGATTGCCTAGTACAAACGTGAACTTAGCACCATTGTCTAGGACTCTTAGTAAGTTACTCAGTCTTTGAGGACCAGACCTGGCCTGAATGGGTGAAAGGTTGTGTGTTGAAGTGGAGGCCTGAGAAGGCCAAAGGGACTCAGAAGACTTTGCCTCAGCCATATTGGCTCCGATGATTTATTCAATGGAGTCTTGTAACACTTGGAGAAGTGCTTGTAACAAAAGCTGGCCCTACCTGAATGCAAGCCAGGTTCTGCTTCTGAAAGAGCTATAAAGCTGTGGTTGTTTCTGGTTTGGGCACAGGGCTCAGGGCCCAATTAGGTTCTCCATTGCTGCAGCCTGAGTCCCACACAGCCAGTCAGCTGCTGCAGTATTGAACATGCCATGTGTGGTTCCATCCCTGAATGAAGTGGCCATGTGTCTTGTGCAGAACTTCCCATACATGTAGCTTTTGCAGGGAAGACCTGGCCTAGTTAAACTCTAATCAGAGCTGGATGTTGTTTATCATTGCAGAAAACCACAGCACCACCAGGCAGGCTGAGGTCAGGCAGATGTCCTCACAAATCTTCCTTTCGACGCAAGTCCTGGGGACTCGGAGTCCTCATCATGGTGCCTAAACACTCTCTGAGGAAAAAGCTGTGTTTAAAAAGGATTTCTTTTTCAGTTTCATTTTCTATGGACCTTTAGAATAGTTTGTTACTTGATCTAGCTATTCATTCACTCTCTTTTCATCCATTTATCCAGCCCTGCTAGTTTTGTAGGTGAATCGTGCAATCTAACAATTTCAACTTTGGAGGCTAAAGGAAGAATGATTGAAAGTGCTGGTATGATCCTTTAATCTGTACCGATTGTATGGCACACATCACAAAGAATGAGAATAAACAGTGTTGGCGGGGATGTGGAGAGAAAGGAACTCTTATCCACTGCTGGTGGGAATGCTGTCTAGTTCAACCTTTATGGAAAGCGATATGGAGATTCCTCCAAAAACTGGAAATCGAGCTCCCATACGATCCAGCTATACCACTCCTAGGAATATACCCTAGGAACACAAAAATACAATACAAAAACCCCTTCCTTACACCTATATTCATTGCAGCTCTATTTACCATAGCAAGACTCTGGAAACAACCAAGATGCCCTTCAACAGACGAATGGCTAAAGAAACTGTGGTACATATACACAATGGAATATTATGCAGCTGTCAGGAGAGATGAAGTCATGAAATTTTCCTATACATGGATGTACATGGAATCTATTATGCTGAGTGAAATAAGTCAGAGAGAGAGAGAAAAACGCAGAATGGTCTCACTCATCTATGGGTTTTAAGAAAAATGAAAGACACCCTTGTAATAATAATTTTCAGACACAAAAGAGAAAAGAGTTGGAAGTTCCAGCTCACCTCAGGAAGCTCACCACAAAGAGTGATGAGTTTAGTTAGAGAAATAACTACATTTTGAACTGTCCTAATATTGAGAATGTACGAGGGAAATGTAGAGCCTGTTTAGGGTACAGGCAGGGGTTGGGTGGGGAGGAGGGAGATTTGGGACTTGGGTGATGGGAATGTTGCACTGGTGATGGGTGGTGTTCCTTTTATGACTGAAACCCAAACACAATCATGTATGTAATCAAGGTGTTTAAATAAAAAAAAATATGCAAAAAAAAAAATCTGTACCGATTGTGATGGCAGTGGCCCCAGTGCCTAGCTTCTCCCAGTCTCTGGGATAAATAGATGGCTTACAACTACCTCTGTTCTTCCTTGTAAGCCCTCAGGAATCCTAACACCCCTGCACCTCCATATCAGACTGGCCTACAAGCTCATTGCTGAATTTGTTGCAGGATCACAGGCATCCATGATGGTGACCTTGGCCCTTGGGCTCTAAGCAGATGCAGCTGCAAGCCAGAACCAATAAGACCTAAGTATTAATTTGCCGTCCTCTCCTCTGAGCCCCACAGTTCTGCAAGTTCCCGGACGAGGCTGAGTGTTTGCTTCTGGGCCTTTTCAGTGTGTTTGGAGTGTGTGTTGACATAGGGTGATAAGACAGCAAGATGGGAAATGAGTAAGGTGGGCTGGCATAGATCCATGGGTGCCAATGCTGCACAAATGGCTGGAGAATCTTCTGACCATTTCAGGGGTACCATAGGGGACACCACATTTGCTTCAAGTTTTAGGGGTCCCTTACTAATAGTTGGAGGCTTTCATGTGTTTTAAGGAGTCAGTTTCCCATCATCACTTATCTTGTGCCCTCTACACTGGGGTTCACTTGGCAGGTGTGAACTGAGCTGGTGTTGAGCTGATTCTATATCTGAGTTAAAGAGCAGTTGTAGGTCTCTCATATTGTAAGAATATCCTGGAAGAGAATAGGGTAGCTTGTGTCCCTTTGGTTTGGTTGCATTAATTATGTTGGGTTTGGTGAAGCAGCAGAAGTTGGTGTGTTCTCTAGCCATCTCATAATATCATGTTCTGGATGATGTATCTGAACAATAGGTGTGGGCCTTCACCCTTTATCACTTTCTACGGTCTGTCTGTTCTGTGTGAACACTGAGAGTTGAAGCATCTACACAGCGATCAGAGTGGGAGCATGTGCGCATGTGCAATGCTTCAGTCAGTGTACCAGCAGGTGGGCATATGCACTCATGCATGCCTCTGTCTACATCTCTGTAGTAGGCTGCTGTACTAATCATTGAGTGTGGGTGCCTGTGACTCTAGGGAGTCTCTAAGGCTGACACTGAGGCTGGTTGGGCTGCTAGCAATCTGTGCCAGCCGGCATTAAGTTAGGGACATCCACAAGATCCGATTCCTTCCCTGGTGGCTTTGAGAAACCTCCATCTATCTGTCTCCTTGACTAGGCGTTCATCTCCTGGATTACAGGAAGCCCGAGACAACAGAACTTGACATTGCTCTGGGGTTTGGGGGCAGTTCCAATATGGGTCTCGAGGCCTATTCAGAGACATGCATGGACACTGGGCCAGGGTGATGAGCTTCACTGTCTAGGGCTCTGGATACACATACGGCATTGGGGACCAGTGTGATGAGTGCATTCAGCCCACGTCCTAGCACTGGAGAGGCTGGCTTTGTAGTTTTGTAGTGAAACTCCACGGGGTCAATAAAGTGTCTGGTTTTTCAGTTCAGGTATAACTGTCTGCAAGTGAGTTATGAAACAGCTCCCAGTTCACAGCCTTCAGCTGAAGTTTGAAGGACCGATAAGGACTCATTGATCTGCAAAAACAAACAAGTCCAGTCTGTGTAAGGAAATTTGCAGATGAGAGCAGGCTCTGTAGGGCACTCAGGGTGTGAGTGTGCATGCGTGCGTGCGTGCGTGTGTGAGTGTGTGTGTGTGTGTGTATGTATGTGTGCATCTGTGTGTATTTGCTCTAGACTGTAGGATGATTCTTGAGGTCAAAAGTCACCCCAGATGAGCCTCTGGTGGAGGCCCCTGCCTAAATCATGCAGCTGCTGCTGCTGCAGGCTGACTCCATAGCAGCAGATGGCTCTGTGTCCTTGTTGGGGTGGGGGGTGGGAGCCAGGGCCATTAGGGCCATCAAACAGAGTCATTGCAGCTTTCAGCTCTGGACTTCCCAACAGCTCACTACCCTTGGCTCAAGGAAAGGAGGCAGCTGCTCCTGAGAGGGCTCCCAGGTGGAAGGTAAAGTCGGGGGAAGAGTGAATCCTGCAAGGAAAACCATCAGAAAGCAGACTATGCAGTGGATTGTTCCAGCATAATCTGGAGGCAGGATTGGAGAAGGACACTTGGGGCAATTTGCCTGAGTATTGGTCATTGGTCAAGCCTTGGCCCAGGTCCATTCTATGAAACACATCAGTGGTTGCTTTTGACAGTGTGAAGATACTTGTTCCTCTAACCCCCTTTGTGTGTGGCCCAGCAGTGTCAGGCCCAAGAGAGGGAATGGATTGCTTGTCACCCCGAAACTTTTCATTTTTAGAAGAAAGCTGGGGCCACAGTTGCAGTGTTGCATATGCGTCACATAAACAAATTTCTGAATCCCAGTCCCAGCACTTCAAATATCACTGGATGTGTCATTGGTGGTTTTTGTACCATTGTGGAGATGAACCATGACCAAAAAAATAAAAGTTGACTGCGTACAGAGCTTGTGAAGTAATTGAACTTGAGACACATTTTTTTTAGCAGACTTTGTTCTGCCCTTTTCCAAACAAATTCTTAGTGTCTTAAGTTCTGACTTACGAAATCTTTGCATGTGAACATTCTTGTTTTCACTTCAGCCTTATTTCTGCTGCAGAGTTCTCCACTGTAGCCAGTCATGGCTTCCTTCCGATTGTTGCCATATTATATAGACCCACCTTTGTAAACCTAAAGTGGACAGATAGATCCCAGAGTATGGCCAGGTTGCTTTAGAACTTCACAGTTCCTGCTTGTGTGACCTTGAGCAAATCAGTATAACTCTGTGCTCTACATGTATAATAGTATATGCATCAGATACCTGTAAAGGATTAATCACTGAAAATGGTAACTGGCATGAGTTAAAGGTCAACATGGGGTCCAGAGAGAGCACCAAGGGTTAAGACATTTACCTTGCATGTGACACATTCTTTGGAACTCCAAATCCTTCCAAAAGTGGTCCTTGAGCATAGAGATACAAATAAAGCTTGAGCCTGCCAGATGTGGCCCCAAACCCAAACAAACCATCCCTCCCCAAATCAAGGCTAGATATAGTGATGATGAAGCAGGGGTGAGGATTTGGAGGAGTTCGTAGAGTTGACAACTTCTTGAACATATGCAAAACTTCTCCCTCTTCTAGCAAAATATTCCCCTCTTCTATTGACTCTTTTTTTTTTTTTACCACTAATTAGCTTGTAATCCCTTCCCTAGGATTGTTCTGTTCCTAAGTGTCTTGTCTTGACTGATTGCTCCAAGTGAGGCTTTTGCTAGCATTTATGGCTAAGTGAAGGTGAGACTCAGGATGGTCTTGACTTGGTGGTGCATTCTGAATACTGCTGGCTGAATATTCATTGTAGGATGTAGACCTCTGGAGACTGAGGACTGTGCCTGAGTTTACAATAGCATCTGTCATGTATATAAGTTCCTCCAAGGAGATGTGCCTCAAGGAGAGGCTTTTAAGGAATGATGTCAGCTGCTCTGAGATAATATGGAGATTTCATGCTGCAAAAGGCAGTGTTTGTGTTGCCAAAGCCCCAGGAGATCAATAGGGTAATTCGGGCATGGCAAGAGAGGGCTGCAGGCTCTTGGAGTGAGTCAAATCTTGTCCTTTTCCAAATGTGTGTGCAAGTACTGAATCCTTGACCTAACATCCTCCTTCCTTGGACATAGAATCTTTAAAGACACAGTCAAGTTAAGAGGATATTATTATGGTAAGTCCCCACCCAAAAAACTCTTTTATTCAAATGAAGAATTTTTAGACTTGGGGCTAGTGAGGTGGTGCTAGAGGTAAGGTGTCTGCCTTGCAAGCGCTAGCCAAGAAAGGACCACGGTTCGATCTCCCGGCATCCCATATGGTCTCCCCAAGCCAGGGGCAATTTCTGAGTGCTTAGCTCAGAAATCCTGAGCATCAAACGGGTGTGGCCCCAAACCCCCCCAAAAAATTTATAGACAGTGGCATACAGTAAAGTTGAAGACAGACCCGGGTGCAGCTAGAAACTGAGAAAAGCCACAGGTTTTTGGTCACCTGATGTAGCAGCAGCAGACCCTGGCATGATACTGATTGGGACCAAAAAGACTTTAGCAGAGTGGAAAGTCAGCCCTGTAAAGAGAGTGTATATCTTCTGGAGAGTGGAAACTAGGTCTTTGTAGCACAGTATATAGCTTCAAAGAAGCTTTAGATTCTAAGGGACATGTGTTAGCAGCTTAGTAAAAAGGAGGACTTGAGGTTGGGCAGGAAACAAGGAGAAGAGCTGAGCCCATTTGGTCTCTTGCTCTGCTTTTAGTCCCAAATCAAATCCAGTTAAACAAGATCACAAGACTCAACTGTGCCCTTCTAGAATGACACCAGTGCCCCAGTGTGCCATCCCCACTGTGCAATATTCCCAGTGTCCTTGTCCCAGAGCTTTCACTCCAATGACTCATTTCCAGTATCTCAATCCCAGTGTCTTGTATGTACCTAGTATCTTATCTTCAGTGTCTCGTTCCAGTCTCTCATTCCCAGTATCTCATAACCAGTGTTTCCCTTCTCAGTGTCTCACCCCCAGCTCACTAACCACTAATGCGCATGTCCTGGAGTGCTGGTGCCAGGACATACTCCAGGTACATGTCCATGGTTTGCCTCTGCCCTGGTGCACACCTGGTTCATGCCCTTCACCAATATCTCCTAGAAGGTCTCAGCACAATCAACTTCATGAGCATTGTAGAATGATTCCACTGGAGATCAGCTCAGTGCTTGAGTGCATGTTTTTCATGCACAAAGTCTAAAGTTTAATCTATGAATACCTACAAACAAGCAGAAAGACCCCATTGCATTGATGACAATGTGTGCAGAGAAGATGAATTTGAAGCACAGAAGTGCTGGGTGGGACCAGAGTAGGGCCAGTGGGTAGGGCCTTGCATGGGGCTGACCTGGGTTCAATTCCTGGCATCCCACATGGTTCCCTAAGGACTGTCAGATGAGTGCAGAGTCAGAGGTAACACCATGAGCACCACCAGATGTGGCTCCATAACCCCAAGCAAACCAAAATAATAAAGAAGGCCATATGCTCTTGAATTAGTCTAGTGCTTTGTGTTGAGGAGTCCCATCTCCCTCTTCCTCATCAGTGAAAGTTTCTGGCAATGAGGGTCATGGCTGCCTTGAACCACCATTTGCAAAAGACCACTTTTTTCTTCTCTCTTAGTGGCTGGGGAGGAAGGGCAGTGGCTGGTGATTGGAAGGGGTTCTGTGCCTAGATTCAGCTCCCTCCTCCCCACTCTGTCAGCCCTGAGTTCTGCCCAGCAACCCAGCCATGCTCCATCTGCTGTCTGGAATAATGAGCTCGACCCGCTGCCTGCCGCTGGCACAAGCTAATGTTCATTCTTCTATTCACAGGATTAGCCTGTCAGCTTCCCATTGTTGTTTGCTAATGGCCTCACAATGTGCCTGCCTGTTACCTTTCCTTCCTGCTGGGTGCTGGGCCTCAAGCTGTCCAATGTGAAGGGCAGGAATGTGAGCGGGTCCTCTGGCCACCAGATTGCCCCTCCTGGCCTCCCTGTAGCCATTAAACCCACCTCAAATGTCACAATATTTTATGGGGCCCTTCCTTGGTGACCTAGTTGAGTGACTGCATGGCTGTCTTCTGTGTCTTTTTAAGCCTGACTTTAATCAGGCCTAGGCTAGCCTGGAGCCTGTGACAGATGGCCCGGGGTGCCTGAAGTGGGTATAGAGCTGTGACCTCTCCATCAGTGATTTTCCAGGAGAGGCCATGGCTGAAGAGCACAGTGAATTTGTGTTCCGTGTGTGTGTGTGTGTGTGTGTGTGTGTGTGTGTGTGTGTGGTTGAGAACCAGATCCTTCAAGGAAGAAATCTTTGCATCCCTTTCTGCTTGTTCTTTTTGGTATTTTTGTTTATTTGTGTCATATCTGGTTATACTCAGGGCTTACTCCTGGCTCTCAGGTCTCTCTTGGTGGGACTTAGGGATAATAGATGGTACCAGGGATTACATCCAGGTTGGCTTCATGCTAGGTAAGTACTTCAATCACTGTGCCATATCTGGCCATAATTGTTTGTTTGTTTATTTATTTATTATTTATTTTAAATAATATGTTTTACAGTCAAGGGCAAGGTAGGCAAGTAGAAGATGTTCCTGGCAGACAGGACTCTTTGTCAGTGGGAGTTTGGAAGACTGACAGCTGTGGGCATTGCAGCCTATAGGAACCATCTCTCTCCACTTACCCAAAAACGGGGAGATGATGTGTATGTGTGTTTGGGCCCTTGTGCAGGAAAGGGGATGGAGGGATGGTAAAGAACAGAAACTTCTAGGACAAGTCATGACTTCACTTCCATAAACTTTGGCAGAGCACAACTTCCCTGAGAAACGGGGCCTCTGTGTGTCTGCTATTCATGGAGCAGGGAACTCAGAGGTCACAGGTCAGAGATGTTCAGTCATAGACCACTGTCTTTTTTTGAGGCTGACTTTGACCTCCACCCGCTGCCAACCCAGCACATGCAAAACTGTGGGTGGTGGTGATTTCTCGCTTGCATTTTCGTGCACATGTGTGTGCCCACCCCCCTTTTGCCCCCTGCCCATCCCCCCACACCTCACAGCTTCCCTGAAGGCCTGAGCACGCGTCCCAGACTGCTGCAGGCTTTGTTGTCTGAGCTCCCAGCTCTCTCCAGATTTGCTGATCTTAAAAGCAGTGACAGGCCGTGGCAGTGGCATAGCAGTCTCGGCACGTGGCCATGGCGGCGAGCATAGCAAATGAGGAGACGGAGTTGGACTCGCCCGGGGGGGCTTTTGAGCTGCCCCCCCAAACCCGGAGGAGGAGGCTCAGCAGGTGCCCGTGAGGGGTTGGGCAGGTGCGCAGCCCGCCATATGCTCCTTGGGTCGGGTTTCCAATGTGTCACCCCCCAGGTGAATAGGGGGGATGAGGGCCCACACGACCGACCTGCCACCTCTGGGCACTGTGTGCATTGACAGTTGTTTGGCTCTGAACCCTGGACACAGCAGGCTGCCGGGGACAATCGCTGGGCGCAGTGGGCGGGCGGCGGGGCCCCGCAAGAACCTCCTAGCTCAGTCCATTTGCCAGGGCTCAGTTTGGGGATCAACGAGGCACGTGCCAGACACACTTGGGGTGGGGCTGACTTTGCTCTGTCTCAGAGTTTCCTGTGGGGGAGGCTGGGTGATCCCGCAACTCAGGGTGGACCCTCCAGCATGGAACTGACTGACCCCTTGGGGGGGAATCTTTTCTGGGATGTGAGCTCTGTTTCGGTGGCAGGACCATCTTTCAGAGCCCTTTCCCTCACCTTGGGAGCTGCTGGCCAATGGGGTGATGGAAATGTCTCTTAACTGAAATAAAACAAACAAAAAAAGCCCGAGTATCCCACTTAGCAGTGCAGACGAGCTAAGATGAATTAACTCCACGGAAGGGGGGAATCTGTCACGACTTCCATTCTTTGGGGGTCCCCCAACATCTGCTTTCTGGTATAGGGAACATGTGGCTCTAGGAGTGACTTGGAACCTCAGGGCTGTGACCCATGTCCTGAAGCCTCATCAGTGCCCTAGGCTGCAAGAGTGCAGGTGTGTGGAAAGAAAGCCATGCATGCAGTGGACAGGTGGCAGACATATGTCAACCCCCAAGGGAAGGCGGCTTTGTGGGGTTCAGGGGTCTGTGGGTTGTCTCTCTGCAGGAGACAAGGTCCTCTGGTCACACAGATGCACAAGACGTGTCTTGTCCTCCAACAAAGCTGTTCTAATAGCTTCGGAAGGGTGAGTGTGATAGACCCAGGCAGCCTGTCTGTCTGGGACTTTCTGAACTGATATACCAGCTCAGGGACAACGGCCATTGCTCCAGGATGCCTGAAACATAGGTTACGGTGCACAGCTTATGGTTGTGCATGCATCTTGAAGTAGCTTTACACAAATTAGAGCTGGGGGGATGTCCTGCAGAGCAGCATTTCAGAGCACCACGTGCTGCCAACTGTTGCAAAAAAGGAGAAAAACCATCACCCCAGGGGAAAAAGGAGGGGGCACACTTATTAGGGCAGACGCTGCCCCCCTCCCCTCCTCTCATTGTTCCAAAGCCGGCAGCCGGCCGCCTGCGACAGCTGTGTATCACTAACAGCTGCTTTTTCCTGGGGTGAAATTAAAAGATTAAGGGGTACGGGCACGTGCTGGGCTCTGGAGCCCAAACAATGCTTGATTTAGGGTGAAACTTGTCTGGGGAGGCTGACAAAGGAGGAGCCTCCAGTTGGCCAGGGGTCAAGGGGGGGTTTGGGGGGCTGGTTCCATGGGAGACAAAAGGGCCTCAAGGGGAGGGGGGGGCGTGTGGAGGAGCTTGGCAGGATGAACAGAGGGCTCCCGGGCTCAGTGCAGCTGTTTCAGCTCCAGAAATTTGAGACGGGTCTTTTCACAAATACAAATGGTGGGAGAAGAATAGGGGGGCACGCTTCACCGAAATGGCTCGTTTGCAAATGAAAAGGAGATTGAGAGCTCTTACATTTTTCAAGTTTTCACCTTGGAGGCTGGTGAATGGGTAGTTCAGAGGGAGGACCACGGGCTAGAAGCGTGCCGGGAGCAGATGGGAGAGATCCCGGGCGGCATGCGTGCCCTTATGTTTACATAACAATCTGGGGCCACTGTTTGGAGCCCAGCTTGGGTGCAGAACCCAGCCCCTAAATGTCTAGCATCCCATCTCTGCTGTTTCAGGCCTTGGGTGGCGGTCCCCACGGGAGGTTTTTGCTGCAACCTGTACCCGTGTTAATTTAGTGGCTGAATGATTAAATTCGCTTTGTAGCCAAGAAATCAGGAGACAACTTTTGAGGAGGCCTGCAGGTGGTGGGTACTTCATGGCATGACCTGGGAGAAGCCCTGCACCCTATGCTCCAGTGTAGGCCTATCCCTCCCTTTCAGGCTGCAGAGCAGTTTCTTAGAGACTGGGCCGAGGACAGCAGTCTGGGAAGACTATGCCAGGATTCCACACAATCAACTGGTAGATAGATCCTCACTTGACCTTGAGGCAGTATGGTACAAGTTTCTGTGGACACTGGGTGCCAGGCACCAGGGGCTGAAAGAGGCCACAGGGTGTGTGTAGGGGGGGGGGGGGAGAGGGGAAGGCACGCTGTGTGGCCTGTGTCATGGTTGTGATTTGTCACAAAGGGCCTGGCTGGACCAGCTGGCGAAGTCTGGGGGAGGCCTTGAGATCACAGATTAGATTCCAATATTGCATCTGGTCAGCACCAGATTTATCTCCTAGAAGTGTGCTGAGCAGACTCTGCCCCAGATTTTAAAATAAATAGACAGTCTTTAGGAGTGAAGGGCAGAGTTTCTGCAACAATGAAAGAAGCTATCTACATGGGGTGGGGAGGGGAGGCCCTAGGGGTTACGTGTTTTTATTTGGGAAATACAGGTCAAAGTACAAGTGCTATGGGAAGAGTCCAGGCACTCAAATCTGAGAGACATTCATGCACTCACAGGTGCTTGTGCTGAGACCTGTGACACCCCACAATCCCAGAATGGTTTTATGGATGCCCAGGACAGTGACTGTGGCTTCTTCAGAGGCAGGTGCAGGGCTCCAGCTGGGGGACAGACACTCTCTGGACACCTGGTAGTCAGGGTGCTGAAACTTGTGGGGCCACCATTTGGGATGGCATCTTGGGGGCTGAAAACCAGAGCCCAGAGCTGACCTGACAATGGGGCAGGGTGGGCACCAGGTTGAGGAAGCCAACCCAGGATTCTTGGGTGATCCTTAAGTGGAGGGCCTGCTTTCCTGGGACTCCGCACTTGATTGTTTTCCATGATCTGCTCATCCCTCTAAGTTTAAATTTGAGCCAGGTTGTTTCTTTTAGTATTATTTTTGTTTCTTGGGGGGCCACATCTGTCAGTGTTCAGGGATTACTTCTGGCTCTGAGCTCAGGGATCACTCCTGGTAGGCCTTGGGGGATTGTATTGGGGGTACTGAGATCAAACCCAGGTCTGTAGCATGAAAGGCAAGCAACCTACCCACTGTACAATCCACAATGGCCAAGTTACACTTTTGTTTCACTTCCTACCCACTTGTGCCATGTACACAGGCTAGTAAATGCTCAGACCTCAGGTAATACCTACCCAGGTTTTTAGTGTTTGGGCCACACCTGGCTGTGCTCAGGGCTTACTCCTGACTCTGGAATTAGGGGTCACTCCTGATGAGGCTATTGGAATCCTATGGGGTGCCAGAGATCAAAGTCTTATCAACTGCATGCAAGGCAAATGCCCTTCCTGTTTCACAATCTTTGGGTTGCCCCAACTTTATTCTTAAAGTAACAGGATCTGCTTGGCTGCCTTGCAGGAAGGCATGTATGGCAAGGACAAAGCTTATTCTCAGTGGGCAGATTCTGAGCCACTGGAAAAAGGTGCTAGCCAGTTGGTGATCTGCCTATAAGTGGCTTGCACTTGTGGAGAGTAGAGGAAATGCCTAGGTTTTCTGAGGGAGCATCTGTCCTCAGTCCAGATGTAGCCTGAAGAACACACAGAATGATGTGCCCTCAGGAGTCCCTTAGCTCACGTAAGTTTATACCTCAGCTCTGTACTTATTCATGTCCATCTGGACCCTAACCTATCCTGTCCCACCATAGCCATCTGAAAGCTCCATGTTGGTGATTTGTCACAGAAGGGACCCTAGAGTGCAGCAACTTACAAGAGAAAAAAGTTAGCAGTGGCAGCTAGAAAGTGGTCTTGGTTGGGTTGTCTTTTGGTGAGACTCCTGGGTCCTTCATGGGTCTATAGTGGCCAGTGTCCCAGAACCTGATATTTGGGTTCTTGACACCAAATGCGGAGACATGATACCACATGAAGCATTCTGATACCACATGAGGCAACTGATACAACATTGGTACCCTGACACCACAGATGGCAACATGTAACACAAGTGGTACATAGAAACTACTTGTGATCCCTTGACACATGCGATACCATTGACAACACTAGTGATACACCCTAACACTACATATGATACCCTGATACCACATGTGACCTACTGATACTACACATCATACTTTAGTATCACACATGGTATAACACATGTGATACTCTGACATCACAATGTGCCCCAACATCACATAGAGTGTCTTAGTCCTTCTCTTGCTCTGCATAGGAAAGAAAGATCCCCAGAAGTATTCTACAGCTGACACAAAGGGTTGGTGTTCATGGTTTGTATGTGGAGACTCTGATTTTGTTACCTGGCATTTCAGGGACGTGTTCTTTTTATTCAGGCTGTGACTGCACCATAAAGAGTAAAGAGGTTCCTACTTCTTCAATACTACAACTCAAACAGCTGTTGGAGTGGAGAGAACAATATAAGATCATAAAATCTAGTTGCCTTTTTTGCACTGGGTCAGAAAGAAAAGAAATGCCTCCCACACCTGGTGCTTTTATTATTTTTATTATTATTTATTTATATAATATATAATATATATATCATTATTTATTATTATTCTTTTACACTTAACATTACCAGGAGGAAGCCACACTTTTTGCTCCTTCTTTTCTTATACCACCCATCCTTTTTAAATGTCAGTGTCCGGTTAATTCTTGCTACTTGTCCCAACCTCTGGGATAGTTAGGCAGAATGTAATTTCCGATTGATGTCAATGATCTTAACTTGTTGAATTCCCATGGCCCTTCTTGGCCTTTATTCCCTTGGAAGCTCTCCTAATGACTTTCCTGTTACATATTTTCCCTAGAGATTTCACCATCTTAGAAGTTATTAAAGGGTTTGTGGCCAAAGGCCCATCTTCCATAACTTCTTCAGACCGGCCAAGGACTTTGGTCTCTACGTAAAAAGAAGTGAAATTTCATGCTACTTAGCTCCAAATGAACAATTAAATGGTTCAGTTTTGCAGTTTCAACACCTGAAAAGGAGCAGATCAATTAGACAAGGGAAGATTTCTTAAACTTATCAGAGCCCCTTTCTTCTCTATCCTTGTTATCTGTAACAGTAATGCAGAAGTTAAACAACAGAAACCACAGCATCATAGCATTATACCTGTACCCTGGTAAAGTTCTAGCCATATTAGTGATTGCATTTAAAGCTTTTTGTTCCTTATGATCTGATTTATTACAACCAGTAAGCACATTTTACATAGATTACCTAAGAGAGGTGAGCTTTATGTTAAGCCCACTAGAATGCATTTAATTCAATCAACTACAGAAAAATAGTTTTTTTCTCCCCCTTCACCTTGAACCTTGCCAGATAACAGAATAATCTTGATTTGTTCCTTTGCATAAATAGCAATACTGGAGAAATATCTATCTGGGGGTATCCCATTAATTACAGAACATTTCTGAGGATTGGTCAAGGACAGAGCAGGTGGTTCCCCAATAAAGGCATCATACTTTGTCATGTGAGGGTTACCCAGGTTTGGCTGGTGTAGAGATGAGATGAGGTCAGTTCAGCATGATGATCTGAAGGATGGCCTTAAGCATCTCACTCTCTGTAGGAATTTCTTATAGGTTGCCTGCCCCACCCCTCTCCAGGGTTGGGAGAGACTCTGACCTCTGGAACTTTTCTTAAGGCTGCGGGCAAAGTTGTGGCCAGTTGGCGCAGATCCAGAAACTCCTAGAAGATCTCCAGTTTCCTCAGGTCATTCCACCTCTATGGCCTCCCTGTTACAACAGCCAAGTACTTCACAGTAGGGACCTGATTGTCACTCAGCCTCAACACCTTTCAATTCTGTTCCCCTGAAAGAGGGCTCCGGGGTCTCCTAGCTGACTTTTAAGATTTCCTGTCAGCATGAGGAGATAATCCCCTCTACAGAGAGGAAAACTTCATGCCTGTATTTATGCAAATCAACACAATGACATGAAACATCAAAAATACTATAGGTGCTAAGAAAAGAGAAAAAGCAGTGCTTCTCAATTTACAGAACACACAGAACAACCGTTATGCGTGTAATTTTAAATCCCATTTGGAAAACCTTGATTTTCTGTAATTCCTAAAGATCCAATTTTTCTAAGAGCACTGTAACATGAGTTTAGAGAATCTAAGCTCCTTTTCCATAGAATCCTCTATAAAAACATTAGGCCATTTTTAATTTAGAGATATACTAATAACAATACAGTTTTGTTCTAACCTGCACATTACTTTTTTCGATTTTTAACTTTCTTGCATAAAAACTCATCTGTGCTCCTTTTTATAACCTTCTTTCTTCGTCCTCTGAGGGTGGTCTTGCTGCTGTACCTGTCTCAGGCAGCTACATGCACCCTCAGAGCACTGGAGGGCCTTTGTTAGTTTGGTGCTGCAGCCTCTCCTTAAGGATGTATTGGTATATATTCATAGGACCTAGACAGCCATATCAGCAACTGAATCATTGTAAGTTCTCTCCTGGACGAGCCACATTCATCAAAGGATGAGACCACACAACTGGAATAAAGTTTAATACTTTAATCAATCTGCCAAAAAGTCCCCACATTGGCCAGTCAGGGCCATCTCTCAAAGGAGATGAGCCTCACTGTGCTTTTGGCAGGAACAGGATAGTGACTGGGGGCCACCAGAGGCAGAAATCTTGGCCTGTTGACTGCAACCAGATCTGTCTGTTTGGGGTTCCTCTGCATAAGGCAGAATGGTGACACTTCTAGGATCCCTATTCTTGGAGACTCATGGAAAGGGGGCTTGGAGGCTTGGCACCCTGCAGGGGTACTAAAGGCCTATAGGAAGCTTGGGAATACCCCCAAACTCTGGGGCAGAGTGGGAAGCTGCAGAGTACTGAGGGAGAGACTCTCTATAAGGTACTGGATCTGCAAGGGAAGGAAACTATGAGCTTTGCTCACCAGACACAACCAAGCTCAGTTTGGTGTTGCTTTTTGCTCCTTCTCTAGAACGCCCCACAGGCACATACCAAGAAGCTAAGGTCCTTCCAGAAGGCTTACGAAAATCCCCCCACATCCCTACTCTCCAAGCTACAGAATGTACCTCAACCTCACTGCTGCTGGGTGCACACCAAACACTTTCACTGCTGCCTTGTCTTCTACTGGAAAGAAGCATGTACTGCAGGCAGTGACCCCAGAAAGAGTTATGTGCCCAACAGTGTTCTTGTGGGCAGGTGGTGAAGGTGTTCTGGGCACTGTCCAGAACTGTGACTTACAAGGCAAGGGTGGACACGGGAAAAGAAACCTTAATACTTCCTTTCTTTCTCCCTCCAAGACCTCTAGGTCATGTTAAAAATGTCCCAAACCAGTTCCCTAGGCTTCACTCCTCTCTTGACCAGAGGGGTCTCAGGACAGGGCCTAGGCACTATGACTTGAGCTGCAATGAGGCTGGGGTGGAACTTGGCTGGGGTGGACCCAATTGTGGGGAAGACTTGCAGCCCTTGTTGTAGGCAATGTAGTCGGGGGCCATCTTAGCTGCCACTTTCACCAGATCATACCTACAACTGCCATTACCCTGAGCAGAGCTATTTCCAGGTTATCGCACACAGCAAATGGCATATATAAGGGTGCATGGCTGACCCAAACATGGCCCAGGGCTCCACTCAGGGCATGTAGGTACTGGAGAGAGAGAGAGAGAGAGAGAGAGAGAGAGAGAGAGAGAGAGAGAGAGAGAGAGAGAGAGAGAGAGAGAGAGAGAGAGAGAGAGAGAGAGAGAGAGAGAGGGAGAGAGAGAGAGAGAGAGAGAGAGAGAGAGAGAGAGAGAGAGAGAGAGAGAGAGAGAGAGAGAGAGAGAGAGAGGAGAGAGAGAGAGAGGAGAGAGAGTGTAGGATACCTATCTGAGACCCACCCATTTCTGGGAGGGGTCTTGGGAACCGGATAATAGGTGTGACCTTACTTCCAAGACCCGGCCCATTCCTGGGAGGGGTCGTGGAATAGGTAGATAAACCAGGAAGCCAGGGGATTAAAGGCTTTTGCCTTTTGGCCCTGCTGGGCTCTCGGAGGAAGATGACTGAATTATAAGATGCAGGGCTAAGAATGGCCGAATGCTTAAAAGGTTATGAGATAGGCCACACACACGTGGTGGCTAGGGCCTAAATAAAGATGATTCTTCCTGAAGCCTGCCGGTGAGTGAGTGATTTCGCGTTTCACCTGGGCCTGGGACTCGCCGGCTGCATGGGGGATGAAGCCACATGGCTGGGGCCTAAGCACAAAGGCCTCCATCCATCGCCATCCAGCCCCATCCTTAATTATTTCATGCTACAAGAGAGAGAGGAGAGAGAGAGGAGAGAGAGAGGAGAGAGAGAGGAGACCTCAGATCGGTGGTAATGTGCTGGGCCATGCTTTGGAGGCAAAGGGAGGGCAGTGTCACCCGAAGTGGCCCTCTTCTCAGGAAGGAGTGATCCCACTGCAGAAAAACACACCCGATTTAAGCCCCTTCCTTCTAGGGAACCAGCAGGTAGATTTAATGCCCATCCAGTCAACACCCTGGTCTGGCCACTATCTCTCCCAGAAGAAGCTAAGTCCAACTCTGTGCTGCAGGACTCTTGAGTGACAGGCATGTCCAGTACACGAGGATATGAGAATGAATCACAAGAGTGTGTCATGATTCAGAGCTAGGCACAATGTCGAGATGAGCATGTAGCCAAATGTCCCAGGGCAAAAATCAGTAGCTAAAAACAGAATAAAACAAGCTCTCCAAGAAAGTTGTGGAGCCAACATGAAACAAAGGGAAAGGAGGCACATAGAGGAAGCTGTGAAGAGATAAGAAAATAAAAAAGGTTCAATTTTCAATGCTGAGAACATTCTTCCTGCATCAAGAATGTGTTCAAATCTTTGCTGGATGTTAGACAGTTCCATGTGGTGCAAATTGAGCACAGTTACTATGATAATGATGATGTTTTATCTTATATATTCATTCTTAAAGTTTAGTCATCGGGGCCGGGCGGTGGCTCTAGAGATAAGGTGCCTGCCTTGCCTGCGCTAGCCTTGTGCGGACCGTGGTTCGATCCCCCGGCGTCCCATATGGTCCCCCAAGCCAGGAGCGACTTCTGAACACATAGCCAGGAGTAACCCCTGAGCGTCACTGGGTGTGGCCCAAAAACCAAAAAAAAAAAAAAAAGTTTAGTCATCATGATTTACAGCTTTGTTCATGATAGTTTCATGAGTACAACACCCCAATGCCGTACTCTGGACCAGTGTGTCCACTTCCCTCACCACTGTTTCAGTGTTTCACCTTCCACTTCCATTTCCTACCACCCCATTCTGCCGTGGTAAGCTCAATTTTGTAGATGCTTCTCATATTAGTTGCCTTTGGCCATTTGTATTCCCCTTTGTGAGTTACTTCATATCCCATATGAGAGATCATACTGCATCTGTCCTTCACCTTCTGGCTGATTTCTCTCAATATGATCCTCTCCAGATCCATTCTTTTTATGACAAATTGTATGATTTCATCTTTTCTTATAGCCAAGTGGTACTCCATGTGCATATAGACTAGTTTCTTTATCCATTATTTTTTCTTGGATACTTGGATTGTTTCCACATTTAGGTTATTAGGAATAGTGCTATAATGAAGATAGGAACACAAATTTCTTATTTATTGGATTAACTGAGTTTCTGTGATTTACAGTACTGTTAAGATGGATTTAATGCACATAATTTTAACACCACACCTCTCATCAGTGTGCCCAATTCGACTCCCCAAAATACCTTTTTTTAAAATAGTGTTTTGTGATCTGAGTACAGTGGGCAAGACACTTGATGGGGGTTCATTCCAAGCGCTACATATCGTCACTTGAGCCTCACCAGGAGTGAGCTCTGAGCATAGAACCAGGAGTGAATTCTGAATATTGCCCAATGTGATCCATCCCACCCCATCTCCTGTCCCCAAATAGTGTTTTACACAAATACACACACATATATGTATGTATATTGGGATCATACTTGGTGATCTCAGAGCTTACTCCTGGCTCTCTTCTCAGGGATCACTCTTGATGATCTTCAGGGACTATATGTAAGGCCAAGGACTGAATTGGGGTCAACTGAATTCAAGGCAAATGCTTTATAAACAATACTATCTCTTCTGTTCTCAGCAATATTTTAGTTAGTTATTTTACTATAGATAATCTTGTTTTTATTTACTTAGATAATTAATAAGCCAATGGTTATGTGTCACTAAAGAAAAATGGTCCAAATGAAGAGCATTGACATGCCAAGGTAAAATAGTTTAAAAATAAGGATAGAAGGTGTGTTGAAAGAAGACAGGAGAATTATTCTTTCCATAAAACAATATGACAGGAATTACTTTTGAGAGCTGATGAATCTAGAATATGCTATTCTACATTGGTATTGGCTAATACTATTCTATTCTATATTAGGATATATAATTAGGAATCCAAAGAGAACAATGAAAATACTGACTGTAAGTATTGGGCACTGGAAAAGAAAAGTAGTGAAATGTAACTGGAAACCCAGTAGTATCATTCAAAAATGAAAGAAAAGCTGCAGCAGGCACAGGCACAGGCACAGCCACTATTGAAGACCAAAGGGCACAAGGCTTTTTGTCTGGAAGATGTTTGGGGCATGGCATTTGCCTTTTCTTCATAAGCTTCTGGGTTTTTCTTTGCTCATGAGATGGAGTACTATTTCATAGGAAAAAAGAATGTAGAAAATGTGAAAAATATAGTAAAGCATAGGGAAAAGTAAAGAATGTTCCCAAGTGTACCTGACAAATAACCAGTTATAACTCACACTGTTGGCATGTTTCAGACTGCATTATAGTCAGTTTTCCTAAATAGTTACTGGGTGTTTTTATTATGATTTCTCTTTTACATACTAACATATTCTAAGCATTTAATGGTGACATCAGATCTTTTGGGAAACAAAGAATTTAAATAACTATTATATTCCATCAGCTTATGTAACTAGTCATCTAACAGTTCCTCTATTATTAGAGATTTGGATAGCTTCCAATATGTTTCAATGACAAATTCTGAGGTGAAGTTCTAAAAGCTATAAATCTTCGTATTCATAATAACTTTCTGAGGACTTATTCCCAGAGAAGGGATTACAAGGTCAACAAGTGTAAATATTTTTAAAAATTTTCTACATTGTGAAGTTGCTTTCAAGTGAGAGTTCTGTTTAATTTCTTTTCTTTGGAAATCTACTGGTCTACTCCCTTTGTTATCATCTGTATCGTTCAGACCCGCAGGATGTACTAAAAGTTAGTCATACATTTATCTGGGATTGGAGAATTGGCCAGGAGAAATTCCATAAGTGTGTGGCGTTGTTAGCATGCTATAAATATTGACCCTTGTAGCTAGGTGTAAAACCACAGGATTTGTGAATGCAAACCACCAATGAGTTCTGAAAATAGCACCTCTTGAGAACTGAGCTCAAGGCTGCCTCCTTTGTGCTGATAGCAGGAGGGAAACTGCTGACTATATAGAGATTGTTTTGGCTGGGATGGGCTTGTGAACCCAGATAGAGCAAAATTATACATGAGCATAACTGACTGATTTCTTTCCTTTATCTTCTTTTTTCATCTTTCTCTGCTCTCTTCTCTTTCCTCTTCCCTTCCTCATTGCCTTTTTTGTTCTTTACTTCCCTCCCTCCCTCTCACCCTCCTTTCCTTCCTTCCTTCCTTCCTTCCTTCCTTCCTTCCTTCCTTCCTTCCTTCCTTCCTTCCTTCCTTCCTTCCTTCCTTCCTTCCTTCCTTCCTTCCTCCTTCCTTCCTTCCTTCCTTCCTTCCTTCCTTCCTTCCTTCCTTCCTTCCTTCCTTCCTTCCTTCCTTCCTTCCTTCCTTCCTTGCTTCTTTCCTCCATCCCTTCCTCTCTTCTTCCCTCCCTCCCTCCCTCCTCTTTTCTTCCCTTCCTCCCTCCCTTCCTCCCTTCCTCCCTCCCTTCCTCCCTCCCTCCCTCCCTCCCTCCCTCCTTTCCTTCCTTCCTTCCTTCCTTCCTTCCTTCCTTCCTTCCTTCCTTCCTTCCTTCCTTCCTTCCTTCCTTCCTTCCTTCCTTCCTTCCTTCCTTCCTTCCTTGCTTCTTTCCTCCATCCCTTCCTCTCTTCTTCCCTCCCTCCCTCCCTCCTCTTTTCTTCCCTTCCTCCCTCCCTTCCTCCCTCCCTTCCTCCCTTCCTCCCTCCCTTCCTCCCTCCCTCCATCCCTCCCTCCTTTCCTTCCTTCCTTCCTTCCTTCCTTCCTTCCTTCCTTCCTTCCTTCCTTCCTTCCTTCCTTCCTTCCTTCCTTCCTTCCTTCCTCCCTTCCTCCCTCCCTCCCTCCCTCCCTCCCTCCCTCCCTCCCTCCCTCCCTCCCTCCCTTCCTTCCTTCCTTCCTTCCTTCCTTCCTTCCTTCCTTCCTTCCTTCCTTCCTTCCTTCCTTTCTTCCTTAAAAGCTTTTAATACTAAATAGCAAATCTCCTTAAGAACTTTAGGAGATCACAGGTTTTTCTTTTTTATAAAATTTTTTTATTGTGACTGAAGTTCATTACACAGAATTATTTACAATACATAGTGACAATAAATGAAGGGCATTCCCACCACCAATGTTGTCCTCCCTCCACTCTTGTTCCCAGCATGTCTCCCACATCTCCCTCCTTTACCTCCCAGAATCCTAGTGCAAATGGTCTCCGCCTTACAGTTTGTTATAGGTTGGGTATCTATTCTGTTTGGTGTTCCAGTCTGCTCATTTTTTATTTACACTACATGTTCATATGACTGGTCCTGGTATCATTCTTTTCCCCTCTCAATTTATGAGGCTAAATGATTCAAATTATGCTATTGTGTTGGAGATAAAAAGATTAAGAAAAAGAGGAGAAAAAATTTGGTAACAACTACTAAAAAAAAAATCACCAACTAATATCCACAGAAGTGGAAAAGAAAGAAAAAAGTGGGAGAAAAAAAGAGAAGGAAAATAATATCAAAAAACAAACAAAAAATAAAACAAAACAACACCAGAAAAAGTGCTGCAGTGGCAGGGTTTGTGTTACCCCACCTTTTTTTTTTTTTTTTTGTATAGGCACAGCAAGTATTGGGGAAGGAAGGAAATTCCCATGGCCTAAGAGATTCAGGGTTTCTCCACTCTTGAAGCATATTGTCATGGGAACAACCACTGGCTCCATACCTTCTCATTGCCATATCCCAGGTTTTTTTTTTTTTTTTTTTGTGGTGTCAGGAACTTTCTTCTCTGTTGTGGATGAGAAAATAAAGCCACTATAGCAAGCAATCTTGGTATTTGTGCAGGTCCTAGGACAGGGCCTAGGATAGAGTCTTTAAGGTTCTAGAGGTATTGTTCCTCCATTGTTGGTGTGTTCAGTTTTCTGTATCATGTGCTCCATGTTTTTGCTCATTCCCTAAGCTGAAGTCTAGGAAATTATGGTTCCAATGGTTCTGCTCAGTCTCTGTTGTCAGAATTGGGCCTCTGTACTAAGAAGTCTTGATTTTTGTAAAAGACCTGGGCTATAGCCTAGGGTAGGATTTTCCTTAATTGTCTCAAGGTACGTTCTGCCCAGTCACAGTTGTCAAAGTCAGTTTTCTGTAGTTAGTGCTCTTATTTTTCATAGTTCAAAGGACGATACTTCTTCTGATTTCCACTTAGTGTTAGGTGATGTGATAGGACCTCCTGGTCTTAGGTCAAGTTTTCATTTCCTCGCTGTCCTGGTTGTCATATTAACACTGGCACAAGTATATCTCCCAACGCAGCTTAGTTCCTGGTGTTGTTGCATGGGTTTGTTTCAGTTCTACATCTGGGATTTGAGAATGAACTAACACTGTCCAATCTCGTGGAGACTGAATTGTATCCACATGACATATGTCCAGGATGGGAGGCACCCTTGTATAAAAAGTGTGAGTTTTTATCCTTAGAAGATAAGATCTTGTGTCTGAGTCTATGATTTCCCCTTATTTACTGTGCCTATATAAAAACGTATAGTGTCCTTTTGTATTGCTGGTGCTATTCAAGGTAAGGATGACAGGCTACATGTACAGTATCTGTGGTGTGGTCTGAGCTTTTATCACAGGCAAGACGTTTTCTTGGTTTTTGATCAAGCAGCACCAAAACTGGTGAGGGTAGAGAAAATATGTATATATAAAAAATAGAGTATATAGATAAAATCGAGATATATATAAAAAAAGGAAATTGAAAAAAAAAAGGGAAAAAGGTATTTGAAAAAAGAAAGTGACTGGGGAGGCTATCTGTATGTTTAGGAATACATATCTTAAGATACATTATTATAAAGATATTAAGCTAACGTAGGCAATATAGACCTCCCAATTAGGTCTTCTGAGATATTCTTGTGGGGAGTGAAAGCCAAGGTACATTTTTTGTATCACAGACTTTGTTCTAGAGTTTAAGATATGATTTGCGGCATTTCAGAGTCCTATAGTGTCCTTGAGCTGGGGGTTTTGCTGCAGCTAAATCCGGTATCATGCAACCGTCCACGATTTGAAGGTGGTGAGACGGGTCACAAGCTTGAGTCAGGAGGCTTATTGGTTGTGGTTTATTGCTGAGACACAAGATGAGAGATCAAGAGGATGTCATTCTTTGAGGAGCTGGATGGTGGTCTGTTGGGAAGGAGGTCCGTCTTGGTGCCTTATGAGTTAAAAACTGAGGGTAAACAGGGTTAAATAAGGGGGAGATAACAAATCCAGGTTGGGATATGGGGGAGTGGAAAGGTCTCTGGGTGTGGAAAGGCAATATAGAAGAAGGGCTCTATACATTGTATAGATAAAATGTTTAAGGCTAAGGCTCGGTAGTCAGAGAGGACAACTGTATAGAAAGTAACGTTTACTTAGACACTGACTTCAGAGATCTATTTGAGTGCTATCCTCCGTACATAGGATATTCCATTTCCTTACCTACAAATAGTCAAGAATTAGAATATTTATGGACTATGTTAAAAAGGTTATATGTCTGCGCCCGCGCGCTTTTGAAAATGGTTGAGATAAATCTGCTTTAGCTAGCTGTCCAGGGGTTCTTTGGCTAGCTGTCCAGCTCAGTGCCCACCACATACCAGTGCAAGGGACCAACTCTTGGCATGTGGTGTCTCCAGGCCCAGCTCTGGCCTCTGTAGCTTGTGAATGAATGGATAGGGGTGGAGTTTTGCTCCACCCCACCCCATCCCCCAAGGCCCAGGTTACCAGATCAGGCCAGGAAGACCATTCTGGCATGGGGGATTCTGGGCCCCCGGACTGACTGGCAGTCCGGGGGTTCTTTGGCTAGCTGTCCAGCCCAGTGCCCACCATATACCAGTGCAAGGGAGCAACTCACAGGTTTTTTTTTTTTAACTACTGACTTTGATGAGTCTAAACACTCATCTGCCATCAAAAGCAGATGCAGAAAATAGAACACATGGAATCTAAGACACAGCGATCTTTGCGTGAGGCTTAGAAATGCTGTTCAACTTCTGAGAAAATCAGGTATTTTTGTTTAGAGTGAAGAAGGCAGAAAATGATGAGGGATAACATTTTGTAGCCTGGAGCTTGAAGAGGACACTTTAGACAGAGTAAAGCAATTTGTTGGACTTGTAGAGAAGTCAAAGAAATTCCCGGGTAGGTAGAACTCTCACAAAGTGCAAATAACTGAGAATCGATCTTAGATTTTGGTTGCTGGAAATACTTTTTTTGCTTCAGCATCTTTCTTGCCTAAGTGACAGTTTTACTGAGGTGACTTCCTTCCTATCAGTGATATCTTCACCTTTCACCTACATTTGCCTTTTAGCCACTAACTGATTTTCCCAGATGGCTGGATGGTTCCCAGAAGGTAGCACAGGCTCATGAAACATTTACCCTTTAGCACCTGGTTCAACAGGTATAACAGATTTCACAGTGTGCTCTGCACTATGTATATATAAAGGATTTATATATATATATAAATATATATAAAGGATGTATATATATATATATATATATATATATATAAAGGATTTGAATTAGAATGTTTATAGCCATGCTGGAAACAAGAGGTGCTTATGAAAGAGTGTAATAAAAATTCAAATCAATAACAATGATAGGCTGGTACTTTATCTTATACTTTGAGACAGAGGAACATTCTTTTTTTGGAGGGGGAGAATACCAAGCAGCGCTCAGGGATTCCTCCTGGCTCTGTGCTTAGGAATCATTCCTGGCTCAGGGGACCATATGGGATGCCAGGAATAGAACTTGCATCTGTCCTGGGTCAGCCACTCGCAAGGCAAATGCCCTACCCCTGTGCTACCACGCTGGCCCCAGATCATTCTTATGATGAAATGACCAGCAGCCTCAGATCAAAGCGATGTAGAACTTTATCTTGAGTCCATATGGAGAATATTGGGACATTTGAGTTGAATAGTAATAATATATAATTTATTTATATTTTGTGTTTTTTTCTGGACTGGAAGAATTTCTGGCAATGCTCAGGGTTAACTCTTGGTTAGGGCCTGGAGAGGTCTCCTGCCAGGCTCTGAAGACCATATGAATGTCAGGGATTAAACCTTGGCTGGCCACATACAAAGCAACTGCAGTATTTTCTGTGCCATTGCTCCAGCCCCAAAGAATAACATATATTTTGTTTAAATATAGACCAACTTTCCTAAGAGGTAAGATCCCATTCCTGTCCTCAGAAGAATATTTTTATCCTCACTGAAGAATAATCAATTAATTAATAATTCTGTCATTGAATCTCAAATCCTAGACAATTAGAAGCTGACTATCAGCATTCTCTGCAAGGAAACCCATTAAGCAGGATCCTTTTGGGAAGCAATTTTGCAACACAGAACTCGAAAAATGTGCATTTGTGGTGATGTTGCAATCCCATTTCTGGAAATACACCCTAAAGAGATTATGAGGAACACTGATTTATATTCAAAAATTGATTTTAGAGTTATGAATTCAGGAAACACAGCAGTGACTGAAACAAAGATGAATGAGATGTCAGAGCCAGCATTAGGCAGAACCTAAACACAGGCTGGATCTCTGGACATAGAGAACATAAGAAAAGTATCAAGGAGGCTACAATGTCATCTGCAGTTGGAGTTGCAAATGTTTTTTTGCTTATTTTCTTGAGCAAGAGTTCATAGTCAAATGGCTGCAGAAAATAGTGGACTTAATTGACACGTGGTACAGATGATGATTTAGTAGAGACCATTAGTGAACAGTTAGAAAAGATGTTTGTTCTTCAGCAGTGGAGTTGAATTTTTAGAAGATGGAAAAAAAGAGGAAAATTGTCAACAAAATTGATGTGAGGTTGAGTAAGGCAAATGTGGTAAAATGGGACAAATTATGGTAGGAGATGAAACTAGGCCAGTGTTATTCTGAGGATGAATAGATGGACTGAAGGTATGGGAAAGAACAGAGATTGGAGAATAGTTGAGGGTGCAAAGCAGGGGAGTGGGAGGGGCAAGGAAGAAAGAAAAGGAACAGAAGCTGAGGGCATCCAGCATTTTTAGAATCAGGCCTTCAGTGTTCATACCCAAGCCCCTCCCCTGAATCTGCTCATTGCAGGGGCTGGCTGGTGTGCCTCATAGAGAAGCCCGAGGTTGGGTATACAGGGAACCTTGATGGTTTGGGGGCAATGTCAGATCAAGACTTTAGGAAAAAGAGGATGAAGGAGAGTATGAACCCACCTGGTATAAATTTGGGGTAGAAAATTCTACATGAAAAAGCTGTTGGAGAACTATGTTCTTTCTCTTATTAGTATTTGGAGAAGAGTTCTGATTAGAAAAAGTTTCCTTCTAGTGTGTGTGTGTGTGTGTGTGTGTGTGTGTGTGTGTGTGTCTAGTGTCAGAAATTTAATGCAGAGTCTCTTACAAGTAAGGTGAGTGTTCCATCACATAGCTACATGCTTGGCCCTTATTATTATTATTTTTTAATCTTCCATGGCTGAGTTGGAGCAGACAGTAAGGAAACCATCCCTTTAATAAGAATAAGTCTTGGGCTGGTAGATAGTATAACTCTTGCCTTGCATGCAGCCAACCTAGATTCTATCTCTGGCATTCCAGATGGTTTTCCCCTGCACTGCACTGCCAGGATATCACTGTTCCTGACTACAGAGCCATGACTATTTCTAGGTGTGACTCCCAGTTCCCCAAATTGAAATAAAAAATAATAATCCTAAGGTTAGGATAGTGTCCTCAGTAAAACAAGTTTAGTTTAGTTTACAGAGGGCAGCACCTGTGTAACCAGGCAAGAAATAAAAAATTACCATGACTTCAATATTGTGTATTAAAGGTATTGTTGATTGTGTATCACCATATGTCCAAAGATAGAATATTCCAGCACCTTCATGTACTTGCTAACTCTTCTTAATGTACCTGCTAATGGAAGCAGTGGTTCATGTGTTTAGAGCCAGGGAAGAAAAACTGTGTCCAAAAAATGGCCAATTTATCCTTTTGTTAGGGTCTTGAGGTTAACTTAGAACCTGGATATGCCAGTATCTGTCTGCCTCATTCTTGATAAACAACTCTGCTGGACAGAGGCAGGAACTGCCAATCCCATTGACTTTATTGTGGTAAATCATCATAAACTAGCTTTCCCAGGTTCGATAGGAAGTGGAAGTTCAAGTGGAAAGTGCTAGTACAAGGCAGGGATGGTGAGTATGAGAAACTGAAGCCCTGGAGGTATGAAAAATCTGAGCACAACATGATCCCAGGAGGGCACAGCACTGGCAGCCTTGGGATTGAGGGCTGGTCAGATTTGACTGTGACCTTGAAGAAAGAATGACTTGAGCCTTTTGAGACCTCAGGCGTGTGAGCTCAGAGAGCACAAAGTGAAGAAGAGGAGAAAGTCAAGGAAGGAACCTTTGAGTGCAAGTATAGGAAGTGAGAAAGAGTTCACCCCGATTGTATGGCAGAATAGGGAGTGGTAAGGCCTAGGTCTTCATCCTAAGGAAGAGACTATTGCCCTGGCTTGAAGCAGTGTCTTACCTGCACACAGCCTAGATTCACTCTGAGCATGTGGCACCCTCAGGTTCTTAACTTTAGCTGAGTGAAAGCTTCTGGAAGGTTCTATACAAGCTTCTGACTCCTAGTAGAATCCCTTTTGTTCTAGGCAGAGTGGGAAGGTTGGATTTCAGGGCTAAAAGAAGGAAGGATAGTCTTGGAACTACTTAACTATGCCAATCTTCAGATGTGTTCTATTGGGGCAAGATCTTTTGATCTGGCTGAAGCTCCCCACCCTCTTTGGTTTGGGGCCACACTAAGTTGTCTGTACCCAGGACTTACTTCTGGCTCTGCACTCAGGAATCACTTTTGGAAGGGCTCAAGGAACTGTATGGTGTGAGATTTAACCCAGATCAGTTGTGTGAAAGGCAAGTGCTCTCTCTGCTGTACTAGCTGAAGCTAAAGCTAAAACTAATCTGAATTCATAATCAATTGCCACAGGACATTCAGTGGGGTTAGTTTACCAGAGTCTAAGTTCATTCAGATCGGAGTTCTATTAGTCACCTTCCTTTGGCTCAGTAAAAAAAGTCAACTACAATTGGCCACATTTCAAATTCTAGGAACCCTGGAATTCCCTCGAGTCAGCATAAGTGAAATTTGCATCTCACAGCAGGGGGTGGTGATTGATGCTGTCTATACAGCTCATGAGCAAATGGGTTCTGGGCCATGTGGATACACTTGTTGGTATAGGAAGCAGCCAGCTTTTGAATCACAGATGCTGACAGTAAATTGCAAATGTCTCTCTCTTCTAACTTGAAATTACATGACTGCTGTGCCCAGAAGGCAAATCTTCCTGCTGCTAATGCAGCTTTGTTGGCTTCTGGCATGAATATGGGGCCACCATTACCTGACCCATGTATAGGCCTGGTTAGGGCTGTCCCCTGAGAAAACTATCTGCCTGGGGTAGGCTAGTTGTCCAGAAGACTAGAAGTCAATACTCACCTGTATATCTGAAGACTCTCAGGAAGTGTGGGGGGCAGAGGGAAGAGTGTGTGTGTGTGTGGGGGGGCGGGCAGGCAGGGATCCCTGCAACTGCTGTGTATCTGTTGTTGATGATCTGGATGCTGACCCAGGGAGGTAGAATCCAAGCTCCCCTGAGAGCAGCTCTGTAAGCCTTCCTCATGAATTACTGTTGGCTGAAGCAAGAGAGGCATTTCTGTGATGTTGGCGGGCTCAGGAAGCGGTGAGAGGCCTGTGGTGAGCAGAAGAGAATGCAAAACTGTTTGAAGTTAGTGCCGCGGGGGACAGCAGTGTAATTTCCCCCAGCAAAGACAGCCAACCTTTCTTAGAAAAACTTTGCCAAGGGTGCTGCATCTGGCTGTGTTCCAGCATGGGGACAGTCCCAGGCTGGGTGCAAACAGGGACTCACCCAGTTGCAGGTCTTGATGTGCTGTGGCAGTAGCAGCTGGTGTGAGTAAGTCCAGATCACTCTGTGGCATTATTAAGACTTGGTGGCTCATGGCTAGGTGAGCCAGCTAGGAAATCCAGCCCTCACGAGCTGGTAGACAGCAGGGATTGTGGGAGCATTATTTTTGGAGATTGCATAGGATACTTTTATGGTTCCCTGGCATACTCAGCTTAGAGGATGACTCACCCCCATATTTCTGCAGACTTTGTGCTTGAGCTATGGTGCATGCTGGATGAGTAGTTTAGGTTTACCCAGGGACCTGTTCTGATGGTAACAGGGACTTGAGCCTGATGAGTGTTTGGTGTGGGTGCTGGATACTGAGTGTTACTTCCTGTAGAGGCAAAGCAGGGAAGTTAAGCTTTTGGAGGTCTCATGCTTACATGATTTGGGGACTCAGAAAAGATAAGGAGGACTGGAGAGGTGAACAGGGGAGGGGTTAAGGGGTTAAGTCATCTTGCAGGTGACTAATCCAGGTTCAATTCCTACCATTACATATGGCTCTCTGAAGCCAGCCAAGAGTGATTCCCTGAGCACAGGGCCAGGATAATCCCCAAGCACTGCTGGGGGTAGACCTAAACAACAAACAAACAAGAAACAAAAATGGAAAAAAAAAAGGCAATAAAAGCAAGTCTACTGCACTTGCTGGAAAGGAACATGCAAAGTTTACAGGTCCAGAGAATTCACTTTGCTAAAGTCAGGGAAAAGGCATAAAGTCAAAGTCCATTGCTAAGGCTCCTCTAAAATTGTCTGTGAGAATGAAGGATCTCAGTCTTGTTTATACTGTCCTATGGCTTGTCTTCATTCAGGTTATGGAGGATCATACTGTGGACAATAATGTGGTTCCAGAGAATTTCAGACAGATCAACACAATGGGCTGATCATGATGGAAAAATACACCGCATGTATTAGTGATGACCATGTGGAGGCTCGTAATAGAAGTCCTATCCACATGATGTCATCATTGCTGGAAAAATCATAATCATGGGGAGGGTCTTACTAAAAAAAAAAAGCCTTAAAATCATTAGTACACATAGGGAAGAGGCAAGGGCAATGCAGAGCTTTATCCAAATCCAAAGACAAATGAAACATTGGGTAACTATTTGCAACTCAAATAAGAGATAGAGGGCTCATTTTCCTAAATAGAAAGAACTGCTGCAAATCAATAGCCCACAGACCATTAGTCCAAATAGAAAAAGTGGGGTGGATATGAATGAGGAGTTCTCAAAGAAGACAAATAGTTCAAGCACATGGAGTAACATCCCACCTCATGGAAAATAAGACATTCAAACTAAAGCTTTGTTGAGAATTTTATTGTTAGGTGGGGGTGGAATCTAGGTCATTCTGAATGATTCTCAGCCAACCAGGCTGGTATGTTAACAGTAGGAGCTGTGGACATTGTGGTGTTTGGGGTTCCAAGGGTAACAGACAGAAGTGTTCAGGTGACCTGTGGTGCTATGATTGAACCAGGGTCAGTGGCATACAAGGTCCGAATCCTTAATTCTTTAACCCCTGTCCTACTTCTCTGAACCTGTGTTAAAAAATTTTTAGTAGTATTTCTTTTTAATATTTTTCCAGTAAAATTTATATACCCCTTGTAGTCCCTCATGCACTCCAAGATTTGTGATTGCAGAGCCAGGAGTAAGTCCTGAGCATTGCCAAATGTGCCCCCCTCCCAAAGATAGGTCTTTCTAATGAGATAGACAGACAGATGGACTGACTCATTTATTACTTTGATTTTCTTTCACAAAATTCTCATGCTTAAAGTAAAAATTTGACTATAAGGCTATGGTTGAACTTTGAAAATTTTGAAGTTTGGGGCTGGAGTGATATGGGGCCAGAATGATAGCACAGTGGTAGGACATTTATCTTGAATTCTGCCAACCGGGGACTGATTCCAGGCATCCATATGGTTCCCTGAGCTTGCAAGGAGCCATTTCTGAGTGCAGAATTAGGAATGACCCCTGAATGAGCCCTCTGAGTGTGTCCTAAGAATAATAATAATAATAATAATAATAAAAAACAAAATATAAAATATATAAATAAAATATAAAACAAAATATAAAATATAAAACAAAATATAAAATATATAAATAAAATATAAAACAAAATATAAAATATAAAATTTTGAAGTTGAATGGCAAATGGTTCCTATGATTTTGCTTATGCTCATCTTTTAGTTTATGCTGAAACTTTTATTTCTTTATTTGGCCACTGTGCTTTACAATTCTGTTAGAGATAGATAGGGTTTTGTATATACAACATCCCAGTATTATCCCATCTTAATTCTCCTTGTCCTACGTTCTCAGGTTCTATTGCCTTTCTTTGACTATTTGTTATTCCTGTACTGTTTATTTTTTATACACCCTATCCACTGTGCTATGGCTCCAGCCCCAAATATAAGAAAAAAGTATATATACATATAAGTTTTTTCTTTTTCCAGTAAAACTTGGAAAGCTGATGCTAAAATGTAGGAAATACAAAGACACAATAAAAGACTAAAGTGTTGTTGAAAAGGAACCCCAAGGGGGTTCACACACCTTCAGAGAGAAAGATCTGAGGGAAAGATGAACACTGTGAACCATGGCATGGGTCTGTACAGTGACAGGGCCAACTGACTAAGGTAAGAGTCCTCAACAGATGTGCCCATGCGCATTGCTTCATGATAGAGATTTATTGAGCAATGTTTCAGTAGACAATTTTGTCATTGTGTGAACATGATAGCATGTAACTTTATACACCTTAGTGGTACAGTCAGTTCCACATCAAGAACTAGATTGTCTTGCCTTTAGGGACCACATTCATGTATGTGACTAGCTATTGTCTATATATATGCACATATATACATATATCAAAATTAATTTGGATACTGTCATTTTTATACGTATAATGAGTAACATGTAATTTTTTTCTGAATGTAATAGGCAAAAGCTATGTTCTGTAATCATGGGAAAATACTTTTATTACTATTTGATGTCTATGAATTTACTTAATAGGCAAGAACTTCAACATGATAGAAAAGTGTCATAGGGACTGGAGTGGTAGCACAAGCAGTAGGATGTTTGCCTTGCACGCAGATGACCCAGGATGAACCTGGGTTCGATCCTTGGCATCCCATATGGTCCCCCAAGCCAGGAGCTATTTCTGAGTACATAGCCAGGAGTAACCCCTGAGTATCACTGGGTGTGACCCAAAACCCAAACAACAACAACAACAACAAAAAGTTTCATAGAGGTGAAACATCAATAAATTTAACAAAATATTAAATATTCTTTTCCTTAAAAATAAATATTATGAGTGTTAAAAGATGACTCTCGGGAGGAGAAAAGGAAGATATTGCAACCTGTAGCAAATATAAAAGACTTGTATCCAAAATAGAGAGCATACTTATAATCTAACAAGAAAAGACATAGGAAAAATTATTTCTCAAAGTGCTAATGAATTACTTCCCAGGCTAATGAAAATTACTGATCAACTTGCTAGTCACCAGGACTAAGCAATTAAGATTACTAGGTGAAACGATAGGTCCACAAAGTTGGAAAAGTGAGAAATAGAAAATTTGAGTAAGCCAACTCATAATTGCTACTAGTGAATGCACAAGTCAGTATGAAGAGGTAGAATTTATCACCATTTAAGTTGGAAATTTTACACACCTTGTGGGTAGGATGGGTTCAGCTCAGGCCTGAGAATGATAGAAAAGAGGCAGTGGGGCTGGAGTGATAGTGCAGCAGTTAGGGCACTTGCCTTGCATGTGATTGACCTGAGTCTTACCCACAGCATCCCATATGGTCCCCTGGGTAACCTCAGAAGTAATTACTGAGTGAAGAGCCAGGAATAACCCTGGAGCATCATCAGACATGGCCCCAAAACAAAAACAATAAAGCTTATTTATGGGCGCTGGTATGATGTAGAATGGGGAGGGCATTTTCTTGCACAGAGCTGACCCAGAAGGTTTGATCTCTGGCATCTCATATGGACCCTCAAATACCACCAGGAGTGTACAGTCCGGAGTAACAGCTGAGCACTGTTCAGTGTGGTCCAAAAATTGCATTTATTGAAGATAGAGTCAGCATCTCTTTTATATATTGAGTCTCCATGTTTTAGCATGCCTTACACCTTGATTAAAATGAGAACAAAGAGAAACATGAAACATCAAACCAAGCTGACGTTTCTAAAATGAAACACCATGATAATGTTGATTAGGGTTTTTTTTAGATATTTCTGGGAGGATTTTAAATTGGTGTAACACCTGAGAAATGCAATTGGTATTCTCTGCCCAAATAATAAATGCAAATCCTCTAGCTACTACAAAGAGTAGTATCTTTCTATACGACTTAGTATATTTGTGCAAACCAACATTTTTTATTACAAAATCCTTGGAAATCAAGAAATTAAACTAAAGACTAATTGATTAGGTGACTTGGTACATTCATTCCAATGAATTCATATGATTCACAAACCAGCTGGATATTTATTCCATGGACATAACCACGAAGACCATAGCGGGAGTTTTGGTCATTTTCTACTCTTTTTTGTATACCTTTTACAGGTTAACTTATGAAAATTAAAGTGAATAAAACTGAAGTGCAGAACTTTGTAATTTTCTATGACTTTTCTACTTGCAATGCTCTACATATTCTTTTCAAGTTTCTAATCTTCCTGCCTATTTGAATTGTGGCATCTTCTGATTGCTATTGTTATCACTAACTACATGTTTCTAAATGGAACCAACTATTCTCAAGCCACATGAATTGGTTCTTCTGCCATTTATTTCACATCTTCACAGTTTTTATCTGGAGACTTCTGGTGTGTGGCTTAATCAGAGGAGAATTGCCCTATGGTCTCTCAGGCTCGCTCTACTGAAAAGTTACATCAACACTTGGTTGTGGGGCTCCCAGATGCCAGTACAATTTCAGTAATATTGCTTGTACCTTCGCTTACTTGGGGCTATTCTTGGGGGTTCTGATGCCAGCACAATTTTGGCTGGTGCTGGGGATTCAGGAGATCTCACATGTGACTGTTGTGTGCAAGGCCCCAGACCTAAGAGCTATAGGTACCACATTCAGTGATGTGGGTAGCTCCAGAGATCTAACTCACAGCCTCATACTTGGCACACAGGTGCTTTGGTAACTAAACCATTTTCCTTCAGCAGCTTTTTCTCCTCAAATGTCTATTTTATTTAATCTCAATGGTCTTGAAGACATGTATTATGAAGCCAAAAAAGATTTCTCTCTCATTGTCAATGTAGTTGAACTTTCAGAGATATAAAATCTATTAATTTGAAATTAGATAATTCTTGGCCAGGGAGATAGATGACTCAGGGACTGATTCCATACTTAACATGGATGAGACCCACCTACATGGGTTGGGGTTTGATCTCTGGAACCACATGTTTTTATAGTTATACCAGAGGAGGTCCTCCCCCACCCCATGAACACCATGCTGGGAATATCCCTTGAGCACTATTGAGTTTAATCCCCAAAGACTTCCCTCCAATTCATTTTACTCATGTTTTTTTGTAAGAATATTCATTAAAACCTTTTCATAAAAATGAATCTGAGGGTGGAAAACAGAAACTAAACATCAAGGATTACATCCCAAAGGGCTCCAGGATCATATATGGTGCTGGGTTTGAATCTGGTGGGATACATTTTAGACAAGTGCCTTACTGCTGTCCTATTGCTTCAGGCCAGAAGGATTAAGCTGGGCCCAGTATGTGGGCCTTGAGCACCTCACTCCTCCTGCTTGTTCACAGAGGCAGCTGCCACTTAACTTAAGTACTGGAGCCCCATAGAAGGGTCCAGTGTCCCAGCCAACAGATCAGGGCTTCAGTCTGGGATATCATATGTTGTTTCCAAAGACAGGGGCTGCCTCTGTCCCTATGGAGAAAAGTGTGAATCTTTGGGCTGAGACATAATATGTGGCCACATTATTAGTAATGGAAGATGGTGTCAGAGGAAGACTCTGGGCATGTCTGCTGCTACCTGACACACACAGGTGGTCTGTAGACTGAGGTGCTTCTGAGAAAAGTGGGAGCCAGAATAGTACAGGGGTAGGCATTTGCCTATTGTCCACTTGAGTTTAATTTCCAGCATTCCACAAGGTCTTTTGAGCCCATAAGGAGTGGTCCCTGAAAGCAGAGCCAGGAATAAGCCCTGAGCATTGTGGGGTGTAGCCCCCAAGCAAACAATAAACAAGAGAATAACTTTTGCAGCTTAAGACTCCCAGTCTGGGGCCCGGAGAGATAGCACAGCGGCGTTTGCCTTGCAAGCAGCCGATCCAGGACCAAAGGTTGTTGGTTCGAATCCCGGTGTCCCATATGGTCCCCCGTGCCTGCCAGGAGCTATTTCTGAGCAGACAGCCAGGAGTAATCCCTGAGCACCACCGGGGGTGACCCAAAAAACAAAAAACAAAACAAAAAAAAAGACTCCCAGTCTTCGAGGTGACTGAGGTGATTTGGGCAGAAGTGTCCCAGGAGCTAGGGAGAATATAGCATTTTGTCCCTCAGGAGAAGGATAGAAGCTGCTTACAGGCTGTACCTATGAGTTTGTTCCTGTTTAGCTGCTGTCACTTAAGAAAGCACCAAGGCTTTATGGTACTACTTGGTCATTCTTTCTCTGGAGTTGAGGACGCTGAGCCAGTAGTAACAGAAGGAGGCTCCTCAAAGCTTCCCAAGGCTGCATGGAGCTGGTGCCGCACATTTGGATAAGCCATTGGCCATCTACTGTTGGCTTGCAGAGGTTTCCAGCTAAAGATACAAACTTCTGCAGTTCTAAGGTTTCTCATGGCCTGCTGCTGAGTTTCACCAGGTAGGTCCCTAGAGTTACAGGCAACTGCCTTCATGCTCCTCTGGAAACTGTGCACACAAGTTTCTTTTCTTTTCTTTCTTTTTTTTTTTTTGCATCTGAACTTCATCCTAGATGATTATCTGAGTGGACCCTGAGGTTGCATGTACCATGCCCCTGCTTATGACAGTGCACTCCAAACCACCAAACTAGGGAGGGAGGAAGCAAAGAGCCCAGAGGGTGGTCGTGGTTGAGGTCCAAGGAGCTCTGCCAGGCTGTGCAGGGAGTGGAGACAAGTCAGGCCAGGACAGCAGAAGCGAGCCAGGGATTGATGGAGAAATGACTCCTGGGTGCCAAATGTGTTTATTCTTGGCAAAAAGCAACTTCCTTTTCAGAGAAATGAGGCCCAGTGAGGACACAAAGCATTTATCAAGAACCACTCTGTGGATCCAGGGCTCAGTGCCTAGTGTTGAGGCCTTACATGCCCTAGGAGACCCTTAGGTGGGGGGACAAGGAGAGACCCTGTGAGGGTCTGTAGTATCAGAAAGGCCCTGGTGTTTAGAGAATGCTAGGGCCTCTTGCAGTATTGGCAGGTGCCAAAGGCTATGCTGTTCACTCTTGGAACCTGTTCTTTCCTGCTGGGTATCCAGGTGAGATTCACAACTGCAGCAATGATGTGCTTCCTCAGCAGTCACCCCTTCAGTTCTGGGGCTGCAAATATGGTTCTCAAAGTTGCGGGGGGCAGACTGGGTATTCAAGGCAACTGCACTCAGCTCAGTTCTTGCAACCATGCATGGTTACTTTGACTTGTGGGAGGATCTTGTATGTTCTTTCTCTCTGCCCACTGTGTCCCTGAGTGAGTCTGTCTATATCCAAATATCTCTCCTGTCTTCTTGGGGGTGTGCTTTTGGGCCACACTGGGAAGTGCCTAGGGCTTACTCCTGGCCCTGTGCTCAGGTATCATTTTTGGTAGGGCTCAGGGATCCCTATGGAATGCCAGGGATCAAACTGGTATTGGCCATGTGAAAGACAAGCACAAATTCCTGTACTGTCTTTGAGTCCCCTAAACCTCTCCCATTTTATAAGGACATTGAGTGGCTTAGTCTCTGCTTTCTTGTCCCTTCATTTTTACTTGACTCCTGCAAAGACCCTTAATTTAGGTTAAGTCACATTCACAAGTACTGTGGGAGGTAATTTTTACACATTTTAGGGGTCTTCAATTCAGCCATACATTGAAGATTTTATTTTTTATTCTGTTTTATAAATCTTTATCTAAGCACCATGATTATAAGCATATTTGTAGTTGGGTTTCACTCATAAATAGAATAACCCCCTTCACCAGTGCAACATTCCCACCACCAAAGCCCCCCCCCCACCTTGCCTGTATTCCTGACAGGCATTCTACCTCTCTCATTCTTTAACATTGTCATGCGAGTTGTTAGTGTACTTATTTCCCTAACAGCTTTACCACTCTTTGTGGTGAGCTTCAAACTGTGAGCCTATTCTTCCAACCCTTCCAGATCTTAACTCTCTGGGCCTTATTACAATAATGTCTTTAAATTTTCTTAAAACTCATAGATGAGTGAGAATATTTTATCTCTATCTCTCTCCCTCTGACTTATTTTACTCAACATAATAATTCCATGTACAACCAAGTATAGTAAAATTTCATGACTTCATCTTTTTTGGCAGCTGCATAATATTCCATTGTGTATATGTACCACAGTTATATTGAAGATTTTAGCTTTTCCTTTCTGTTGTAGGTACTTCCACCCACACTAAAAAGCCCCTAAGCACATATGCAAGTCAGGATCCAGGTCATTGGGCTCCCTGGAGATATGCTTTCAGGGTCTACATCAGGGGTCTCAAACTTAATTTACCTGGGGGCTGCAGGAGGCAAAGTTGGGGTGAGGCAGGGCCGCATAAGGGATTTCACAAAAAAAGTCCTCAAACGTCATTATTAACAGTTTTAATTATTTCTTCTGAACATGAATAGAACATTGAGTGATGATCATGAACAATTCTTCTGAACATGGCATCCTTGCTGCCAGAGACTTCACAGTGCTTCTTCTCACAAATCTTAACCACATTGGCTTTAGAGAGGAAGCAGTTGAGACCCTCAGTATGACTTGAAGATGATCATCATTAAGTCTAGACCTGTACTTTGACTTATTGAAGTTCAATGTGGAGAATAACTTTTCACACAAATATGTGCTCCAAAAAAGGCACATGGTGCGCTTGAACATTCGGGAAAGCTCAGGGAAGCTGGGGGGCAATTCTCTCAAAAATTGCCCATGCATGTCTGTTTTTCCACTAATCTCCCTGAACTTGGCTTTGAGATCAGAGTTTCATTGCAGGTCAATGAGCTCCATTTGAAAGCACAGGAGGGGTATCTTGCACATCAAAGGAAAAGGGGTCCACAAAAATTTGGAAAGTGGCTCTGTGCTTTTTGAAGTCTGCAAATCTGTGATCAAATTCCTTCTCTAGCTTAAAAATAGCATCAACATATTTCTCACCACTGAATGGTATGCCTGCATCCACAAGTGCCTTGTATGCTGGGAAATGGCAAAGGTTTTTCTGAGAGAGCTGGGATTTCCATAACACAAGTTTTGTGGAGAATGCTCTCACTTTGTCATAGGCAGCACTGATAAGCTGCCCCAGGCCTTGTAACATCTTGTTTAGTACATTCAGCTTATGTGTGATGTCAACAAGAAAACCTAAGTCCATGAGCCATCTGTGATCACTCAACTCAGAAACAGCATTCTTTCACTTCTTCTGTCAACTCAAAAAATCTTTTCAGGTCATTTCCCCTGCTGAGCCAACATACCTCGGTAAAATAGAGCACATCTCCATATTCTGACTCCATTTCCTCTAAAAAAGCATGGAACCTCCTGTGCTTTAAGCTCCTGGATCTTATTTGGTTGATGCATTTCACAACAACAGACATCACATTGTCACACGGCAGGTATTTACTGCAAAGGGCCTGCTGATTGATAATGCAGTGAAGAGCAATGGTCTTCTCTACACCCTCCTCTTCAAGTTTTTTTTGAACAAGTGCCACCAGTCCATTTTTCCTTCCTGTCATCAATGGCGCTCCATCGGTTATTATTCCAACAAACCTCTTCTTCCATGTCAAACCTGCATTCTCAATGGCATCACAAAGATGCCGAAATATTTCATTAGCGGTGGTCTGGCCATGCATTGGAATTATTGTGAGCAGCTCCTCTGTCAACTCAAAATTGCAATCAATACCACAGACATAAATTGTGAGCTGTGCAGTGTCTGTTATATCTCTGCCCTTGTCAAGAGCAACTGAGTACGGATCAAAACATTTGACTTTCTCACATAGTTGATGATAAATGTCACTTGACAAATTCAGAAATGCACTCTGGCACAGTGTTGGCAGAAAGGCTGATTTTGCTAAACTGACCTTTCTTTTCCATACAGATAATACTTGCAGCCTGTAACATGCATTTTTAAACAAACCCTCCTTCTGTGAATGGTTTCCCTGCCTTAGCAATCATCTCACTAACCATGTAACTAGCTTCGACTGATGCAACATTCTCTTTGGTTGCTTTCTTGAATAAATCTTGTTGCCTCATTAGACATGCTTTAAGACTGGCAACCCGCTAGGCTCTTTCATTTCCTTGATATTTTGCACATTCCTCAGCATGTTTAGTTGAATAATGGCGTTTTAAAGTTGTATTCCTTGTGCACTGCAACTTTCTCTGAGCAAATAAGACATGTGGGGATGCCCCTGTGCTCAACAAAGAAATACTGCGTCTCCCACTTTTCCTGAAATTGTCTGTGCTCGTCATCAATCTTTCTCTTCACTGCAGGCTTTGATGAAGTCATGATGAAGGTACGACAAAATCTAATTCTGTAATAAACTTCTCTTCCTTAGGCCTCTGATAATGCAAGGGACAGCGGGCAGGAGCAGTGGAAATGATGTCTGCGCTAAGTGCAAAGTATTCGCGATTATTCGCTTACTGAATATTCGCAATAAAAAACCATATTAGTAACAAAAAAATCACAAAAAATCGAATTAAACATTTGCATACCCTGAATGGAACTGCTCGGGGTATGCAAATGTTTAATGCGATTTTTTAATAATATCTTTATTTAAGCACTTAGATTACAGACATGATTATAGTTGGGTATCAGTCATGAAAAGAACACCCCCTTCACCAGTGCAACATTCCCACCACCAATGCCCCCCATATTTGTCCTCCTCTCCTCACCTGTATTTAAAACAGGCTGTCTACATCCCTTATTCATTAACATTGTTATGACAGTTGTCAGTGTAGTTATTTCTCTAACTTCAGTCACCACTCTTTGTGGTGAGCTTCATATCGTGAGCTGGTCCTCCTCGCCCCTCATCTCTATTATCTCTGGGAATTATTACAGTAATATCTTTTATTGTTCTTAAAACCCATAGATGAGTGAGACTATTCTGTGTCTATCTCTCTCCCACTGACTTATTTCACTCAGCATAATAGATTCCATGTCCATCCATGTATAGAAAAATTTCACGAATTCATCTTTTCTGATAGCTGCATAATATTCCATTGTTTAAATGTACCAGAGTTTCTTTAGCTATTCATCTCTTTAAGGGAATCTTGGTTGTTTCCAGAGTCTGGCTATTGTAAAAAAATACTGCAATGAATATAGTATAAGGAAGGTATTTTTGTATTGTGCTTTTAGTTCCTAGGGTATATCCCTAGGAGTGGTATAGCAGGATCCTATGGGAGCTCAAGTTCCAGTTTTTTGAAGAATTTCCATATTGTTTTCCATAAAGGCTGGACTAGATGGCATTCCAACAAGCAATGAAAGAGTTTCTTTCTCTCCACATACTCACCAGCACTGATTGTTCTTGATCTTTGTGATGTATGCCAGTCTCTGTGGTGTAAGATAGTACCTCATTGTTGCTTTGATTTGCATCTCCCTGGTAATTAGTGATGTAGAGCATTTTTTCTTTTTTTTTTCCAGGGAGGGCAATTAGTGATTTATTTATCTATTTTTATTTTTTTAAATATTTTTATTTAAACAACTTTATTACATGCATGGTTGTGTTTGGGTTTCAGTCATGTAAAGAACACCACCCATCACCAGTGCAACATTCCCATCACCAATGTCCCAAATCTCCCTCCTCCCCACCCAACCCCAGCCTGTACTCTAGACAGGCTTTCTATTTCCCTCATACATTCTCATTATTAGGATAGTTCAAAACATAGTTATTTCTCTAACTAAACTCATCCCTGTTTGTAGTGAGCTTCATGAGGTGAGCTGTAACTTCCAGTTCTTTTCTCTTTTGTGTCTCTTTTATTGCAAGAATGTCTTTCATTTTTCTTAAAACCCATAGATGAGTGAGACCATTCTGCGTCTTTCTCTCTCTGACTTATTTCTCGAAGCATAATAGAACCAATGTACATCCATGTATAGGAAAATTTCATGACTTTATCTCTCCTGACAGCTGCATAATATTCCATTGTGTATATGTACCACAGTTTCTTTAGCCATTCATCTGTTGAAGGGTATCTTGGCTGTTTCCAGAGTCTTGCTATGGTAAATAGTGCTGCAATGAATATAGGTGTAAGGAAGGGATTTTTGTATTGTATTTTTGTGTTCCTAGGGTATATTCCTAGGAGTGGTATAGCGGGTCCTATGGGAGCTCGATTTCCAGTTTTTGGAGGAATCTCCATATTGCTTTTCATAAAGGTTGAACTAGATGGCATTCACATAGCAGTGGATAAGAGTTCCTTTCTCTCCACATCCCCGCCAACACTGCTTGTTCTCATTCTTTGTGATGTGTGCCAATCTCTGAGGTGTGAGGTGGTACCTCATAGTTGTTTTGATTTGCATCTCCCTGATGATTAGTGATGTAGAGCATTTTTCATGTGTCATTTGGCCATTTGTATTTCTTCTTTGTCAAAGTGTCTGTCCATTTCTTCTCCCCATTTTTTGATGGAATTATATTTTTTTTCTTGTAAAGTTCTGTCAGAGCCTTGTATATTTTGGAGATTAGCCCCTTATCTGATGGGTATTGGGTGAATAGTTTCTCCCACTCAATGGGCGGCTCTTGTATCTTGGGCACTATTTTCTTTGAGGTGCAGAAGCTTCTCAGCTTTATATATTCCCATCTGTTAATCTCTGCTTTCATTTGCTTGGAGAGTGCAGTTTCCTCCTTGAATATGCCTGTAGTCTCAATGTCCTGGAGTGTTTTGCCTATGTGTTGTTCTATATATCTTATAGTTTCAGGTCTGATATCGAGGTCTTTCATCCATTTAAATTTAACCTTCGTACATGATGTTAGCTGGGGGTCTAAGTTCAATTTTTTGCAAGCGGCTAGCCAGTTGTACCTACACCACTTGTTGAAGAGGCTTTGTTTGCTCCATTTAGGATTTCTTGCTCCTTTATCAAAAATTAGGTGATTGTATGTCTGGAGAACATTCTCTGAGTATTCAAGCCTATTCCACTGATCTGAGGGCCTGTCTTTATTCCAATACCATGCTGCTTTGATAACTATTGCTTTGTAGTACAGTTTAAAGTTGGGGAAAGTAATTCCTCCTATATTCTTTTTCCCAATGATTGCTTTAGCTATTCTAGGGTGTATATTGTTCCAAATGAATTTCAAAAGTGCCTGATCCACTTCTTTGAAGAATGTCATGGGTATCTTTAGAGGGATCGCATTAAATCTGTACAATGCTTTGGGGAGTATTGCCATTTTAATGATGTTAATCCTGCCAATCCATGAGCAAGGTATGTGCTTCCATTTCCTTGTGTCCTCTCTTATTTCTTGGAGCAGAGTTTTATAGTTTTCTTTGTATAGGTCCTTCACATTTTTAGTCAAGTTGATTCCAAGATATTTGAGTTTGTATGGCATTATTGTGAATGGGGTTGTTTTACTTAATGTCCATTTCTTCCTTATTACTATTGGTGTATAGAAAGGCCATTGATTTTTGTGTGCTAATTTTGTAGCCTGCCACCTTGCTATATGAGTCTATTGTTTCTAGAAGCTTTTTCATAGAGACTTTGGGGTTTTCTAGGTAGAGTATCATGTCATCTGCAAACAGCGAGAGCTTGACTTCTTCCTTTCCTATCTGGATTTCCTTGATATATTTTTCTTGCCTAGTCTCTATAGCAAGTACTTCCAGTGCTACATTGAATAGGAGTGGTGAGAGAGGACAGCCTTGTCTTGTGCCAGAATTTAGAGGAGAGGCTTTCTGTTTTTCTCCATTGAGAACAATATTTGCCTCTGGCTTGTGGTAGATGGCCTTAACTATATTGATAAGGGTTCCTTCCATTCCCATCTTGCTGAGAGTTTTGATCAAGAATGGGTGTTGGACCTTATCAAATTCTTTCTCTGCATCTATTGATATGATCATGTGATTTCTATTTTTCTTGTTGTTGATGTTTTGTATTATGTTGATAGATTTATGGATGTTAAACTAGCCTTGCATTCCTGGGATGAAACCTACTTGATCTAGTGGATGATCTTCTTAATGAGGCATTGAATCCTATTTGCCAGGATTTTGTTGAGGATCTTTGCATCTGTATTCATCAGCGATATTGGTCTGTAATTTTCTTTTTTGGTAGCATCTCTGTCTGGTTTAGATTCAAGGTGATGTTGGCTTCATCAAAGCTATTTGGAAGTATTTCTGTTTTTTAAATTTCATGAGTCTTGCCAGGATTGGTACAAGTTCCTCTTGAAACGTTTGAAAGAATTCATTAGTAAATCCATCTGGGCCTGGACTTTTGTTTTTGGGCAGACATTTGATTACTGTCTTAATTTCCTCAATAGTGATGGCTGTGTTTAGATATGCTACATCCTCTTCATTCAACCATGGAAGATTATAAGAGTCCAAAAATTTATCCATTTCTTCCAGGTTTTCATTTTTAGTGGCATATAGCTTCTCAAAGTAGTTTCTGATTACCCTTTGGATCTCTATCATATCAGTAGTGATCTCTCCTTTTTCATTCCTAATATGAGTTATCAAGTTTCTCTCTCCTTCTTTGTTAGTTTTCCCAGTGGTCTATCAATCTTGTTTATTTTTTCAAAGAACCAACTTCTGCTTTTGTTGATCTTTTGGATTGTTTTTCGTGTTTCCACTTCATTGTTTTCTGCTCTCAGCTTTGTTATTTCCTTCTGTCTCCTTATTTTTGGGTCCTTTTGTTGAGTGCTTTCTAATTCTATGAGCTGCGTCATTAAGCTATTCAGGTATGCCCCTTCTCTTTCTGGATGTGTGCTTGCAAAGCTATAAATTTTCCTCTCAGTACCACTTTTGCTGTGTCCCATAGGTTCTGATAGTTTGTGTCTCCATTGTCATTTGTTTCTAGGAAGGTTTTGATTTTCTCTTTGATTTCATCTTGGACCCACTGGTTATTCAGTATTAGGCTGTTTAACTTCAAGGTATTAAAGTTTTTCTTCAGTGTACCTTTGTATTTCACATATAATTTCAGGGCCTTGTGGTCAGCGAAGGTAGCCTGCAAAATTTCTATCCTCTTGATATTATGGAGGTATGTTTTGTGTGCTAGCATGTAGTCTATCCTGGAGAATATCTGATGTACATTAGAGAAGAATGTGTATCCAGGCTTCTGGGGGTGGAGTGTCCTGTATATATCTACTAGGCCTCTTTCTTCAATTTCTCTTTTCAGGTCTAGTATATTCTTGTTGAGTTTCCGTCTGGTTGACCTGTCAAGTGTTGACAATGCCGTGTTGAGGTCTCCCACAAGTATTGTGTTGTTATTGATATTATTTTTCAGATTTGTCAACAATTTTATTAAATATTTTGCTGGCCCCTCATTTGGTGCATATATGTTTAGGAGAGTGATTTCTTCCTGCTGTATATATCCCTTGATTAATACAAAATGTCCATCTTTGTCCCTTACAACTTTTCTAAGTATAAATTTTGCATCATCTGATATTAGTATGGCCACTCCAGCTTTTTTATGGGTGTTGTTTGCTTGGATGATTTTCTTCCAGGCTTTTAATTTTGAGTCTATGTTTGTTCTGACTATTCAGGTGTGTTTCTTTTAGGCAGCAGTAGGTTGGATTGAGTTTTTGATCCATTTAGCCACTCTCTGTCTCTTAACTGGTGCATTTAGTCCATTGACATTGAGAAAAAGAATTGTCCTGGGAGTTAGTGCCATATTTATATCGAAGTTTGGTGTGCCTGTTGATCAGTCTTGTTTGTCTGTTAAACCATGTATTATTCCTTCAAACATGAAAGTGAGTTTTGCTGGGTGCAGTATTCTAGGCAAAGCATTTATTTCATTGAGTTTTGTCACTATGTCCCACCACTGCCTCCCGGCCTTGAGTGTTTCTGGTGACAGGTCTGCAGTATATCTCAAGTATGTTCCCTTGAATATAATTTCTCTTTTCGATCTTGCTGCTTTCAGAATTCTGTCTCTATCTGTGGGATTCATCATTGTGACTAGGTTGTGTCTTGGGATGCTTTTTCTGGGATCTTTTTTAGTTGGTACTCTTCGGGCATGCAGGGTTTGATCGCATGTATTCATTAGCTCTGGTAGTTTCTCTTTAATGATGTTCTTGACTGTTGATTCTTCCTGGAGATTTTCTTCCTGGGTCTCTGGGACTCCAATGATTCTTAAGTTGTTTCTGTTGAGCTTATCATAGACTTAATTTTCATCTATTCCCATTCTTTGAGTAATTTTTCCATTGTTTGATCATTTGCTTTAAGGCTTTTTTCCAATTTCTTCTGCTGTATGGAGTTGTTATTCATTGTAGCATGAAATAATTAACGATGGGGCTGGATGGCGGTGGATGGCGATGGATTTCTTTTTGCCATCCCAGGCCACGTGGCTCAGCAACCCCATGAACCGGCGAGTTTCAGGCCCAGGTGAAGCGCGAAATCACTCACTCACAGTCAGGCTTCAGGAAGCATTAACTTTATTCATGCCCTATCCACCACATGTGTGTGGCCTACTCATAACCTTTCATGCATTCAGCCATTCTAGGCTAGCCCTGCGTCTTAACTCACTTCAGCCATCTTCAGGGCCAAAGGAAATGGCCAAAAGGCCTGAATTCCCTCGGTTCCAGCCTTATCTACTTTTTCCAAGACCCCTCCCAGGAATGGGAGGTCTTGCAGGTAAGGTCACACCTATTATCCGGTTCCCAAGACCCCTCCCAGAATGGGTGGGTCTCAGGTACACCACAATTCATCTCATCTTCCAGTGTACTAATTCTATCCTCAGCTGCTGTTAACCCGTGGGAAAGCTTAACCATGTTTTTCTTCAATTCATCAACTGAGCTTTTCAGACCTGTTATTTGACCTGAAATTTCAGTTTGGAGTTTCCTGATTTCTATCTTCATATTCTCTTGATTCTTATTAGTGTTCTGTTTTATACTTTCTTTGAGTTCTTTGAACATCTTCCATATTGTGACTCTAAACCCCTTATCTGAGAGACTGACTAGTTGGTTGGTCATGTTCAAGTCATCAGAGTTGCCATCATCATTCTCTATGTCTGGCGCTGGCCTGCGTTGTTTCCCCATTGTCACACTTGTATTGTGGGTTTTTCTACATGTTGTGGTTGTATTCATTGGCTAAATGATATGCAAGGCTGGGAAGCGAAGTGGAGCGGCTGTGCTCCTCTGGTTCCACCCTTTCTGGGATTGTAAACTGACCTCCAGTGAAGGCTCCAGGGAAGGCGAGCCATCCGCAGATGAGACACACACAGGATGAAATCAGGCCTAAAATGGAGCACAGCAAAAAAGACAGGCAGATAAGGGTGCTGGCATCTGAGTTCCAGCAGAGTTCAGCGGCTTCCCCTTTCTGGGTGTGTAAGCTCACCTCCAGGGAAGGCTCCAGGGAAGGCAAGCCATCCGCAGATGAGCCACACACAGGATGAAATGAGGCCGAAAATGGAGCACAGCACAGAAGATAGGCAGATAGGGGTGCTGGTATCTGAGTTCCAGCAGAGTTCCTCAATTTTGTCTCTCACTCTGAAGCAGGCAGGATCACCGGCAGGAACACTGATGAAATCCAGTCTCAGGCAGCTGGAAACTGCATGGCCCAAGATGGCTTCTGCGCCCTTCTGACTCCCAGCAGAAACCAGCAGGAATCAGTGTGTGTACATCCCGACCCACCTCTGAAGAAGGCAGGATCACCAGCAGGAACGCTGATGAAATCAGTCTCAGGCAGCTAAAAACAGCATGACCCAAAGATGGCTTCTGCATCCTTCTGACCACTAATGCAATTTTGTGGCGATGCTCAGGGGTTACTCCTGGCTGTCTGCTCAGAAATAGCTCCTGGCAGGCACGAGGGACCATATGGGACACCAAGATTCGAACCAACCACCTTTGGTCCTGAATCGGCTGCTTGTAAGGCAAACGCAGCTGTGCTATCTCTCCGGGCCCACTAATGCAATTTTTATTGCGATTATTCAGTAAGCGAATAATCGCAAATACTGCGATATTTGAAGGCCACAAAATGTACGGAGGGCCGCAAACGGCCCGCTGGCCGCGACTTTGAGACCCCTGGTTTACATGCAGCCGCTTCTCTTTATAGGTAGTCATAGTGCTGTTTTGGATCAAAGACTAGCAGGCTGCCACCTCCACCGGGCCTTCTGGCTGGCTATGCATAACCTGTTTCCAAGGATTTGGTCAGCATATTTTTCAGACTATGCAGTCTCTGTATCACCCTTATTAGACTTGGACATGTTTAGTGTCTATTCTCAGTTTTAGGGGCTTCATGTGCAGTGCTGAGAACCTTGTGTCCCTCTTCCCATCAGTCAGTTGCTTTTGCTCCCCTGCAAAGACACAGAAGGTGGGTGTGAATCTCCTGCAATGAGACTGTGCTTAGTACTGTCTGAGCTCACATTCAGCCACAGCCACCTCACTGGATGTGAAGGTGTTAGCAGAGTCTGGACATTTTGAAGCTCTATGCACTGGCCTGCCCCCCACTTCCCTCCTGCATTGAATTCCTACCCTGGCCTCCCCAGACTGCCATGGAGTCACATTTAGCTCTGCCTTTAAGTTCAGCTTTAACACATGCCAAGTCAGGCCCAAAGTAGATACAGGGAGGAGGGCAGTGATCGAACCCCAAGATATTGGGGTCTTCCTTTCTCTATGATTTAGGCCAGCCCCCACCTCAGCTGCATTGTGAACACTTGTGAATTCTATGCAGGTCCCTGAGCCTCATGACTTTGCCATGTCACATGGTCATGCAGTGATGAACCAAGGGGGCGGAGGCAGAGTAGAGTTACCCCCAAATGGACCAACTGTCCCCATAGCCTCTCTCTGTACTTAGCCCATGAGCTATGGATGAAGTGTGAACACACACTGGTCTTATTCATAAAGCACATTCATATGTGTGAATGCACTCATCCAAGGAAACTTTATGCACATATGCATACCTCCTTCTCTTAATTTCATGCTGTGCCACTTTGATTTTGCAAAAGAACTGTGTCAGCACCAGCTTTCAGGACTGAAAGAAATCTGATATTTTGTTCCTTCTGGAACCACATCCAGCTGGGCTTGAAAAGTATTACATGTTGGGGCCGGGAAGGTGGCTCTAGAGGTAAGGTGTCTGCTTTGTAAGCGCTAGCGTGGATGGACCGCTGTTCGATCCCCCGGCATCCCATATGGTCCCCCCAAGCCAGGGGCGATTTCTGAGCGCATAGCCAGGAGTAACCCCTGAGCGTCAAACGGGTGTGGGCCAAAAACCAAAAAAAAAAAAAAAAAAAAAAAAAAAGAAAAGAAAAGTATTACATGTTTAGGGTTTGAAAGTCACTCCTGGTGATGCTCAAGGGAACCTGAGGTGTTGGGAATCGAACCTGAGCCTCCTGAAGGTGAAGCATGCCCCTTCAGCCCTTTCCCTTTGAGTTATCTCTCTAGTTTTAAATTTGGGGGGATATAATTGGGATATAATGTGCAGAGCAAAAAGGATTCAGAAGTAGCCTTGCAACAGCTATTCTTGGGGCAGTAGCACCCTAACAGGAGGTCTGCTTCCTTACACTTTGCCCAGGAATTCTAGGCAGATTCTGAGTACCATATATAGTACCTGGGATTAAATATAGATTGGCTGTATGCAAGGCAACTACTCTACTCATTGTATTAGCACCCTCTTTGTTCCCCTTTATTGAAGTCAAAACATAGAATATTGGAGTCAAAGAACTAGTGCAGCAGGTAGAACTTTTGCCTTGCATGTAGCAAACCCAGGAGGTTCAATCCCTAGCATTTCATGTGCCATCAGAAGTAATTTCTGAGCTCAGAGCTCGGAATAGGCACTGAGTCCAGCCAGATATGGACTTCCCCCACAAAAACAACAATGACAACAACAAGCAACAAAATAAAAAACCAAAATAAACAACACCCACCCACCACCACACAGACCATCAAAGTTGCATTCTTAACCACTTACAAGTATATGGCATTAAACACAGTCACCATCTCTCTCTCTCTCTCTCTCTCTCTCTTTCTCTCTCTCTCTCTCCCTTTCATTTTCTAAATTGTAATTCTCTCATTCAAACATGACCCCCCATTATTCCTCCTCCCTGTCTCTGATTACCACCTTTCTCTTTTCAGGCAATCAGAATCTGATGACTCTAGGAACCTCATGGAAGTGAATGTAGGACACTTTTCACTAAACTGTGCTTAGTTTCTTTCATGTCATATTATTTAAGATTCTTAACTGCATCCAGATTTCCTTCCTGTGCAGAGTTGAATAATATCATGTCCTCCATTTGGTTCCTGTACTCACATACTAGTGCATGCTTGCTTGGCTTCATCTCTTGGCAATTGTGAGTCGTGATGCTAGGAGTATGTGTTTGCAAATGCTGTGCAAAGCTTACATGTCTGGGTCTGTGGTCACAGCCCTTTCTGTTTATAGCTGACCTAAGTAGCTAGTCAGAAACCAGCTATTCACACCCCCAGACCTATTTACTGGACTGTCATTAGGGCCTTCCTGTCATGGGTGCCAGAGAAAACTGGGCAGAGACAGGCAGTAGCAGCTGCCACATGTGCCTTCTTTTAGGAGGTCCAGGTGGCACCAGGCATAGTCCATGAATTACCCATAATAATTTTCCTGACAGCAGTGTTCTTCCCACCTGTTGCCAACAAAGAAATCTCATGTTCCTTCAGTCAGGTCAGGCCTAAGGGTACTCAGTGCCAGAGTAGGCAAAAGTAATGATTATATGGTCTGTTCAAATCTGCAGGGCACACCCATGGAAGTTAAGAAATCTTCATGGAGCAACCCAAGTGAACACTTTATGAAGCCAAGTGTATTTCAGGCCCATAGAGAGATGCTAAACTTGTTGTGGCCACACAGAACTGTAAAACTGTCCAGCCACCAGGGCCAAGAGATGCTCAGCAGAGTGAAGAACTGGCTGTGAAAGGCAAAAGGATTCATGGGCTTGCAAAACAAATGGACTGTGAAGGGGAGATGGAGAGAACTGGTCCCAAGGGTTATGCTCTCTGCATGGCTTGCAGACCTCCATGGTAGTCAGGGCATACAACTATGCCAGAGATACTTGAGAGTTCCTTCCAGAGCAAAAGTTAAGGAAGGTCTATTGCTGGCTGACAGTGATAAAGCAGGAATGGAGCAGCAGGACCATAAATTGTGGCATTTAGGAGGTGTTAGGACGCAAAGACGGGTGGGCAAGGGAGAGGAGTCTGATTTCATTTCCCAGAAACTGTGGCCTTGCTCCTAAATCATTCTCACATCAGGTGACTTTACAGCTCATGCTGTAAAAACACCCTTTAGTGTGTCCTCTGAAAAAAAGAACAGCAGCCCTGAGAAACACTGATAAGGGATATGCAGCAGTATTATCAGAACCAGGAGACATCACACAGGGCCATGGAGCCAGGCAGGAACCCCCTCCAGTTCAAGCCTGCTGACCATGTCAGTGGAAGTCTACTCAGCCTGGGCTCTGCCCTTCAGACTGCATACACTTGCTTCTCATTTTTCTACAACCTTCTTGAAACTCTGACTGGGACACCCATGGCTTAACCTAGGGCTGGGGCTTCTACTAAGTGCATCTCAGAACTGGTTCTTTAGATAATGATCAGATCCTATGTTGTTTTGATGGCCCTCTGTGGGCATGGCCTTCTGCCCCATTACTGCTTTGAACTTAAACTATCAAAGTGGGAGAAGAATCAGAGGTGCAATCACCTTTAGTTTCTCTCAAAGGTTGGAATTCATGTTAGGGAGGAAATCATAGCTCAGTCTGGTGTGTTTAGGAAGTGAATTGACTGGGAAGTTCATGGAACAGAGAGAATGCAGAAAGCCAGAGTAGCCGGAGGAGGGGAATATAGGATCAATGTAGAGAAACTATAGGACTGAAAAAATCTGAACCAAGAACTCACACAGGCAACTAAGAAACAACCTGGAAAGTAAGAAACAACCTTCATAAAGTTATGAAAGGCAAAAAGCAAGACTGAGGAAGGAAAAAGGATAACCAGCAATGAACCCAATATAGTTATGAAGCATTAAAGAAATGAAAAATAGCCTGAAAGTAATATTCATGAATTCCAAATGTGGATTTGGAAAATACTTAATTATTTGGGGGGGGGGAAACAATACTTTGCAATTCTCAGGACTTACTTTTGGCTCTGTACTTAAGGATCATTCTTGGTGGGCTTGAGGGATCCTAAAGGGTAATAAGGATCAAACCTGGTAGGCCAAGTGTAAGGCAAGTGAAGCATTCTATCAATGCACTATTTGTTGGGTTATGGAAAATACATTATCACACAACAAACACTGACAAGTGAGAAAGAATGGAAGTCCTAAAAGGGCAAAGAACAAATGGTTGCTGTGATAATTTTATGCAGTTATCTTGGAAGTCCAAGCAGAAAATAAAGTTCAGTTTGATAAATTTTATTTTCTAACTAAAGCTCATTTTTTAGAAAATAAAGTTCATCAAAAAGTTTCAAGAATTGGGAGAATTCTGCATGAACCAGAATTGATGAAGATATGAAAACTTTGGTTCAGGTTCTACCTGTCTGAATGTCATCACACTGAGTTATAAACTTATAAACCCTACAAGGAACACCAGTGTATATCATATAACTTATTTTCCAAGCAATTAAAAATAGAGTGCAGGTCTGAGTGATAGTATGGCAGGTAAGCCACCTGTCTTGCATGTAGCTGACCTGGGTTCAATCCCTCACATTTCTTATGGTACCCTGAGCACCACCAGGAGTAATTCCTGAGTGCAAAGCCAGGAATAATCACTGAGAATTTGCCAGGTGTGGCCCCAAAACAAAACAAATAATAAAACAGAATGCTTTGCATACAGTTACAAAGGGCAAAGATTCACTTGGGAGTAATCTGGATGTGAATAAGTGGCTGGGCAATCCCACTGGCTCTTCCTGGCTTTTTATTGAGTCAGAATTTGGTTGTCTGCAGAAATAGCATGAAGGAGCTCAGGAATCTGGACTCAGCTTGGGAAAGTAAGGAAAAAAATTTGACACAGCAAGGGAAAAGCTTTGTTATATCTGTTTGGCTCCCAGGATTAAAATCAACTCCCTCAAAAGACATCAGGTTATTCCTTTCTGGAGAAATTGACCCAAGAGAAAAATATCCCAAAGATTCAAGTCCCAATTGGAATGGCCAGGATTTTTAAAAAATATATCTTTATTTAAACACCTTGATTACAAACATGATTGTAGTTGGGTTTCAGTTTTGTAAAGAACATCCCCCTTCACTAGTGCAACATTCCCATCACCAATGTCCCAAATCTCCCTCCTCCCCACCCCAACCCCACTTGTACTCAAGACAATCTTTTTACTTCCCTCATTCATTCACATTGTTATGATAGTTATCAATGTAGTTATTTCTAGTTGCACTCATCACTCTCTGTGGTGAGCTTCATGTTGTGAGCTGGACTTTCCAGCCCTCCTCTCTTTGTCTCAGAATTATTGCAAAAATGTCTTTTATTTTTCTTAAAACCCATAGATGAGTGAGACTATTCTGCATCTCTCTCCCTCTGACCTATTTCACTCAGCATAATAGATTCCATGTATAGGAAAATTTCATGACTTCATCTCTCCTGATGGCTGCATAATATTCCATTGTGTATATGTACCACAGTTTCTTTAGGGAATGGTCAGGACTTTATCAGCTGACTTCGAACCATCTGCATTTAGAGTTACCACAAGGACCCCAATCTCTCTATGTATATAAACTTCAAAAAGAAAGGCCTTAGAGAGTGTATGGGGAATATGACAATTTCCTACATTCCACTGACTCTGGTTTGGATGGATTGTCTGCACCACACATAATGTCCTCAAGCACTGCCAGAGGGGTCCTCTTGAACAAAGAAGTAGGAATATGCCCTGAGAACTTCTAGGAGTGGCCTAAACCCACCCCTAAACTCCTCCCTCCAAAAAAAGTGTTAAAAGTGTGTACCTTATACATATGTAAGTATCATATTTAAAAATGACAAATGGGAAGCATTTAATTGTTGTCTAGACAAAAAATACTTGTCTATCTTCCAACTTGAATTATGAGATACCAGCAAAAGTAGAGGTAGCAAAACAGGTATAGAACTATTTTAAAATGGAACATGCAACTTCATTTATTTTTATGTTAAAAGTCCAAGATAATTAAACTAATTTGAACTGAGAGCATTAAACTATGGAGTTCAAGATAAGCATCCAAAGCATAACTACATTTCTAACTACCAGCAACAAGGTATGATTTAATAAAAAGCCCTCCTCACATTATGATTATGATTGAAAACTAAAAAAAATTAGTTAATGTAAAAAGACTCTCTGATACTTATTGTTATAAGCTGAATTTATACTTAAAATAAGTATACTTATAAAAAGTGTGAATTGCCTTCACCCCTAATTCAGCTGCTGAAGTCCCTAGGCCCCAGAACTTCAAAATGCAAACTCAGATATTAGAGCTGTAACTAATTAGATATAGTCAGAGACTCCTTACTGTAGAGACTAAACAATGTAACAACATGCCCAGTGGTGCTAGCACAAATACAGAATCCAGGGGTGGCAGGACCAAAGTTTCTCTCACAGTCTCTGAAAGAATCTACCCAAGAGACTTCATGACCTATACTTCCAGCCTCTGAGAGACTGGGAGAAGAGAATTTGTTGTTAAACTACCCTGTGATTCTTAGTCAAGACAGCCCTAAGAAGTTAATATGTCTGTCAAGAGACATTGTTCACTGAAAATTTGAAAAGAAAGCACTAATAAAGGGGGGAACATCTTTCTACTATAGGTAGAAAGACAAAAAAAAGTTCATAGAGGGGCTGGAGAGATAGCACAGCAGGTAGGGTGTTTGCATTGCACATGGTTGACCTGGGACTGATACCTATTCAATCCCTGAGATTTTATATGGTCCCTTGAGCCTGTCAGGAGTGATTTCTGAGTGCAGAGCCAAGAGTAACCCTAGAGTGCTGCTGGGTATGGCCCCAAACAAACAAACATCCAAACTAAACAAAAAAAGGTTCATAGAACATTTTTCCCAAGTAAGTTAATGTTGAAGATGTCACTGCAGCATCAGTCAGTTAGGGAAAATGAGCATTTGTATATTCCATGCATAGAGAACAATTTGTTAATACTTAACAGAAGGAAAACCTTTTGTAGTATTGTCTATCCAGTAATTCCAGTTTTAGGATGCAATTCTTTAGAAATAATTGTATTTGGCCATGAAGACTTGTGTTCAAGAAATATCAAATGTTCTGTATGGGGAAATAACCTATAGGGAAAAACCCTTAAGGAAGTCATGAGGATTAGGAAACGAATTGCCTTTGGAATATGCCAAGTCAAAGATGAAACACATTGGTTAGAGAATTGAGCTATCTCTCTGTATAACTAATATGAGATAGGATCTATGGTAAATTTTAAGGAACGAAACAGGTTTTCTTCATTTACAAATACTACCTTGGGGCCAGAGTGATGGTGCAGTGGTAGGGCATTTGTCTTGTACAAGGCTGACCTACAACAGACCTCAGTTTGATCCCCCGGCATCCCATATGGTCCCCCAAGCCAGGAGCGATTTCTGAGAGCATAGCCAGGAGTAACCCCTGAGCATCACTGAGTGTGGCCCAAAACAACAAAAATCCCAAACAAACAAACAATACCTTAATGTTTTCAAGGCATCAGCCCACACTCCCAAATGTTAAACACTCCATCTTCCTCTCCAGATGATTTACCACCTGTTCACCCAAAATCCTCCAAGGAATTTGCAAGAGCTTTGCTGCCTGCCCATTACCTTCAGATTTGGGCCTAGTTTTGCTCACTGCAGCTGGTCACCTGAATTTGTAAGTTCAGCAGGGGGTCATAGGTCTATGCTGGTGTCATAGTGCCTCTGTCCACTTCCTGCCCTTGTCACTGTGAATATTCCAAACAGGACAGCTTCTATGGCATGACTCTATTCCTTCTCTAACCAGTTCATCTGTAGCCTTGGGTATAGCTGCGTTTCTTGGGGGTTCTGAGGCCCTCTATTTCAGAGACACTAGATCAGTGTAAAACAAGAGCATACACTCTAGGGTCCTTTCTACTGTTTGTCTCCCTCCTTGGAGCCAGTCACTGTCTGAGACATAAAACTTAGCACAGGACATATAGTTGCAAGAGCTGCTAGCCACCTGGCACTTAGATTTGTGTGGAGCTGCAAGTACCAGCAGCTAAAGCTAAAGTATGTGAAGTGGTAGGTTTTTTGTGTTTCCTGTTTCCATCAATGTGCTACTATTGTTTGGTACTCATTGATCTATTGGTAAAAGTAGGAGCCCCCCTTAGCCCCAAGATACAAGTGAAACATGATTAGCCCCCTTGTTAAATAGTAAAAACAAGGAATGAGAAACAACTTCCCCTGCTTACTAGATCCACAGCTTTCCAATCTGTACTAGAAGACTGCAAAAATCAAAAAAACAAACAAACACCCCCTCCCCACTCCAGCTTATAGAAATAAAGTCAGGGAAGAAGGGGCCAAAGAATTGGGGTGTATAGAAATGGATTATATTTTCTTGTTTACAATGAGTTTGTATTACGTTTACAATTAAAAAAATGCAAGCGAACTCGATAGTCTTGGAGGAGTACTTGATAGTCTTCCCAGTACTTCAAGGCAATGAAGTGGGTGGGTTCTCTAAATACCCACTGAGCTGGGTCCTCATAGAAATGGACTCTAGCCAAGGATCCATTGACTAGCCAACTTAAAGACCAGCTTCCTGGCTCTCATTCCATAGACTCTCCAGAATTTCAGCTGATCTTGCTCACAATGGAAACCCAGAACAACGGTATTTATTTATTTATTTATTTGGATTACAAGGATTCCTAGAATAGTTAGCATTTAATGACATCTGACACTATAATGCACTACTCAAATCTTTGTGTCCCATTGCTGATAAAATTAGTTTCCCAAATCTGAAAGGACACAAAATTGTCTTTTCTTCCATCAAGCTCCACAGAGCACTTGAATTCTACCCAAAACCTCTTAGAGTTACTCTACCCCCACCCCTTTCCCAATTGTTGTGCAGGCTATTGTGGATCTAAGGGGTCATATATTTGGTTGCTGGGCCTGGGATGGAGATCACACAATTATGGTGACTAAGGGAGATTGCACTGGCAGAGCCAGGGATCACACTTGGCACTGGAACAAGCAGAGTCTGTGATCAAACTTACAGCTTTATTCCAGAAAGAAGCTGTTGGACTATTGAGCCACCTCCTAGCCCCTTCTTTCAGTTAGTTCATGACTTTACTAGTGTGTTACTTTGAAGTGGCTTCTAGGGAGTTCATGTTCATTGAGGAAGGCTGAGCAATTATCTGATAGCTTCTCAAACATCAATATTTGCAAAATAGAAGTCATAGAAGTGTTAAAAAATTATATGGTCACTGTCTATCTGCGTTTCTTAGCCCATGTTGCCTGCTACTATGTCTTCTCATCCCTAATGCCCAGAGGTAGGGAAGCTCACAAGAAGAAATTACCTTTCAAAAGATGCCCAGTAGACTAGTTCTCCTAGAGATAGCCCTCATTTCCTTCCAGAATGGCAGAATGGTACAGAGGTGTTTTGAACCCTGAAAGTGTGCTGGGCAGGCTGCACCCACTGCCCCCTCCCCATTTCCTGGACTACCACAAGGTGGCTCCTCTTTCCCCCAACCCAGCCTGTCTTGCTAGAAAAACTGCCGAATCTAGGACTTATTTCCAGGAGGGGGTTGAAGCCCCTTCTTCAGGCACAGCTGGTTTAGATAGCCCATTGGCAGCATTGGATGGAGGAATCTTGTCAGGGAGTTTTTATTACATCACCACATTATCAGTCTCTGCCTTGACATGGGCTTTTGTCTGCAGGAGGAGAGGTATGTGGGACTGTGTGGTACTGCCTGGGATAGTCCCGAGGCCCTGATAATGCCCTTGGAGCCTGCACTTGCTTTCAACCTGGTGGGCTCACTTCTAGGACCCTGACCTCATCCTTGTTGGGCATCTTTCTGGCCTCCTGAGTTCCCAAGATCATCAGTTTCTTTTTTTATTAGGAATTACGGGCATTACCTGAGATGGGGGCAGGTGGTGGGATTTTGCAAGTTTGTGAATGTGTATGATTGAGACTCAGAGTAAGACTTTCTGCATCTTTAGCCTCACTGCCTTGTGTCACAGAGTTCTGGCCTGCTAGGCTGTGTGATCCACAAGCTACATTTATTGTATGAAAGTCTGTTTCCAAATCTGTGGATTAAAGGTTTGGGGCCTTGAGCAATAGTACAGCAGGTAGGGCACTTGCTTTGCATGAAACCAACCATGGATCAATCTCAGGCACCACATATGGTTTCCTGAGCCCAGCTAAAAATGACCCCTAAGCACAGAGCCAGAAATAAGCCTTGCACAATTCCTGGTAGGCCCCTTAAACTAAAGAATAAAAAACAAAGGCCTGATATTGTGTCATTTGGAAACATTTTGTATACTGCAAAACTTGTGAGAATGCATTTTCTGAGACCTTACTTCTCTTTGTTTGTTTGTTTGTTTTGGGGGGGGGGCATACCTGGCGACACTCAGTGGTTACTTCTGGCCCTGGGCTCAGAAATCACTTGGGGGACCATATGGGATGCCAGGAATTAAACCCAGGTCTGTCCTGAGTTGGCTGCTTACAAGACAAATGCCCTATCGCTGTGCTATCTCTCTGGCCCCGAGACCGTACTTCTTAAAAAATATTAATACATATAGTGTGTGTGTACTTGGGTGTGTGCATGCCCAAATGCACATCATTGCATAGTGCAGATGCCTTGTGCATGTATTTAGCTGTGTTGTACAGCTGTGTTTGGTAGATGTGTCCATACGTGTGATGGGCATATGAATTTGGGTGGTTTGTGTGTATGTATGTGGTGTCTGTGTGATGTGTGTGTGGCACATGAGTACTTGCAGAGAGTTAGGAAGTTTCTTTGTTTGTTGTTCCCACTTCCCCCCTCCCCCCTTTTTTTTAACAAGTAGCTCTATGGCAAACGTTTGGAAATCAGAGAATCTAAAAAGCCCACTAGAGGGTGAGTTGATGACACAAATTTTCATTTTATGCTGCATATAGTTCAAAGACAGGGTGAACAGAAGCATCTGGACTCTGGAGAGTCTTTCAGAAACCCAAGTTCTCACATCCATCCAGGGAGATGTTCTGTTTCTGTAAACTCCAGCCAGCCCTGCTTCCTGCAGTCTCGTGAGAAGGGCACCATACTCTGGCCTCCAGCGCTCAACTGTTTATGCAGTGGGTCCGGCGTTTGTACAGTTTGGTCAAGCAGCAGGAGTTGGTGGTCACACCACCCTCTGTGGTCAGGGGCCTAGTGGGTGTCAGTGGGAAGGCCACTGTTTACCCCGAACCTGCCCTTCTGTCAACACTGGAACATTTGTCTCCTGCCGTTCCCCTGGGAATGGTTTACGGGAAATCTTTGGAGTTCCTCGTAGAGCAAAAATGCTCATCCCAGCTGCAAATAGATGCTTCTAGGTCCAGAATTCTGAGTGGTTCTGCTCTCTGGCCATGGCAGTAATCCCCATCTAAGTTTAGCTGGGTTTAAAGAATATTTCTGTTGAGTCCTGAAACCACACACTGGTAGAGGATTTATTTTAGTTAAGAAATTTCTAGCATTCTTGCTTTCAACCTTGGATCTTTGTAAATTTATTGCATCTTTATTATGTGAAATTAAAGTATGTTTCCTTTGAGGCCTATTTCAAAATCTTCATTCGAGAAACTTTTTTTTTGTTAATGATACAGCCAGGTACCCATATCCATGTACTTTTAATGCAGTTATTCTTGTATCTCTGCCCCCGAAATATTAATATGTGGGGCTGATAATTTCCTTACATAAAATGATGTAGTGGTTGTATAAACCTACAACTATCCTTCTATATAAGTGATTTCTAGATAACTTTGAATACTTTAACCAAATGCTGTGCAAATATTTGCTATGCCCTTTAGGGAATAAACATCAGGCAAACATTGTGGCAATAGTTGGTACATACATCATCACTCAGACCCCACTACATAGAAGCAATATAGATAAAAAATTTATGAAGACTGCTGAATGGACTGTGGTCCTCAATGGGTTGAGATAGAACAAATTATTCTTGGGCCCCACAGCTCTCTCCTCCACGTGACCATAACAATGTTGCCTTTATTTACTACTGTGAAGTGGCCTTCACCTGGCTCTCAAACAGAGTCAGGAAAGCTCAGACTTCCCAGCCAGCCCCACATCATCAGACTGCAGATGCTTGGTCAACCTTGCTCTTGCATCTTGGCCCATAGTCACTTTTAATCCCATTCTCCTACAGTCCATGGGGAGCCCCCACAGGGTGTGGCAACTGGTTGGCCCAATAAGCAGGGGTCTCAAACTTGCGGCCCACAGGCCGTTTGCAGCCCTCCGTACAACATTTTGTGGCCCTGCCCTAGAGGAATCTTTTTTGTTTTGTTTTGTTTTAGTTGTTTGGGTCATACCCCCCAATGTTCAAGGCTTACTACCGACTTTGCCTCCTGCACCCCCCGGGTAAATTGAGTTTGAGATCCCTGCAGGGTTGCTCTTTCTCTTCTGCATTCAACTTCCAAGTGGCAGCCCATATGATTGCTGAGATTGGAGGCTGTTCTGCAGACTGTTGATGCCAGAAGATTTACAAAACAATGAAGGGAAAGGGTGCATTAATCTGAGAATCCAAGGAACTTCCTGACTTTCCAGTCCTGTGGTCTTCAAACTTACATCCAGGAGCAGTAGCCCATTAGGGACCCAGTATAGCAGAAGTAACTTGTTAGGAAACCAGTGTGGATATAGCCTGGCAGTGCTGAGGTGCTTGGGGCAGGGCCAGTCCCCAGTGCCTCACCCAAGGGCAGTGGTGATTTCTAAGTGATCACACATCCCACAGATCCCACAGGCCTTGAAGAACCCCAGGACAGCTAGGGGAGGAACCCCAGGACAGCTAGGGGGGCATTGGAGTCCAATTACTGTGTGGCTAATCATCATACAAAGGGCTACAGAATTTTTTTCCTTCTGGGGCTTAAGGAAGCAACACTTAGATATGCTTTTAGTTGGAGAGGAAAAAATCCTTTAGGTAAAATATCTTTTGTATTCGCCCTTTCCTCTTCTTTGTTTTTTCAGGGAAAGTTGAAAAGGAAGAAATAATTGTTTTGATGAGCCACTTTTACTGTGCAGGTGGAGGAAGGACTCAGCCCAGGAAATAGGCAAGTGTACAAACAAAGCGTCCTGGTCTATAAATAATTTCTCCCCAGGCATGACTCAGGGGTTGGGCCAGCCTGCTCCAACAATCCGGAGCTTTATAAACCCCTTTTGGTTATGGAAACATTGCAAAGTCAGCTTGCAATGATTTCCTTTCAATTCCTATTGAGTCTTTGGGAGAAATGGACCTGGTTTGCTGCCCTGGAACTCTATTGTGTCTGTCCCTTCTTAGAAGACAGACAGGGAGGGAATGGGAGGAGGAAATGGAAGGCGCCAAGGATATGTGTGAGCAGGGAAGGGCTGACTTTGAGGGCCCCCAGATGAAGAAAGTTGGGTAGTGGTTCTGCACCAGTGACTTCGAAGATTGGTTGGTAGGTTGCTGGCAGATGCACTTGACAGGAAATCAAACAACTATTATGTGTGTAGCAAATTATGTTACATGCCTGTGAGGTGTGCCTCTGGACATTCCAGATCGAATGCAGAATCAGAGGCAAATTTTTCTTGCCCCTTGGATTCCTTCCTAGAAATTGGTTATTCAGACAATCCTGCTAATCCTTGGGGTTTTTGGAAGTGGGAGAATGATTTGGTGTCTACGAAGACATTGCTCATTTCCTGTGTCTAGGCCAAGTCTATCCATGGTTGCCCCAATTCTGTTTCTGCACAGAAGAGACGTGGTAGTAGAAAATAAATTCCCAGAAGAATCTAAGAGAGTAGGTGTGAGGGAGAAACTGGCATTTATGGACCAGGAAAGGTTTTTGTTCATGGCCAAAGTTGTGAGAATATGTGACCTCTGCTTTGCCCATAAGAGTGAAAGTTCCTGCAGAATCTGCCCATGGGAGTGCTGACAGTAGAAAACGTCACTGGAATTCTTGATTGCCTTGAGAGTTAATGAGCTGCACACAATGGCACAATGAAATGCTGCATCTTAATGCCAATAGCTTCTGTTCATGTCATCTCAACCTCTACAACACCTCTGTGGACTGAGCCCCAGCTCATGTTACAAAGATGGCAGATGTGACGAGCTTCCTGCCACTCATCCTTGCATTTATGCAAAGACAAAAGCATGACTCTATGTCTTTGTGGAGAACATGCCAAGGAAAAGTATGGCTTTTGCAGCCCCAGTTCCCTTATATTGGCTTCCCTTGCAACAGTGATTTTCTTTTTTTTTTTTTTTTGGTTCAACAGTGATTTTCCCCACATTAACATGCTGGACAATAAAGGTGTCCATGGACCTGACTAAACTGTCCTAAACATACCCAGCACAGAAGCTTCTAGAAATCCCTGTGGGATAAATGGTCCACTTCAGTTATGTGGACATGGCCACCAGGGATGATGTGTGGGCCCTGCCACAGCCTCCATAACCTTTTAATCCAGTATATGAGTGAGGGGTGCACTTGTGGTAACTAGGGCAATAGCATGTCTGTTACTTTAGGCACAGGACATGTACATGAGAACCGATGTGGGGGGTGCATGGCATTTTAACTTCAGTAAGTTGGTTATCTCTTCAGTTCTGATCCCTGGAAAACACAGGAGAGTAAGGAGAGAGATAGAACAGATAGGAAGGAGAACTCATTCGCTAAACAGGTGCTCAGAGTTTCTTAGACCTGGTGTTAGTAGCTAGAAACCACATGGCAATTTCCTCGCTGACAACTGTGGAAGCAGGGTTTAACTCATCTTTGTTTCATGTCACAAGGTGCAAAACAAAAATTGTTTGCTTATTATTAAAAATGTCACAATATTTTTAACTTTAATTAATTTATGTTTTTGTTTTGGGGCCACACCCACACTTGGGGCTGACTTCTGGCTTTGTGCTCCTGGTGCTTCTTAGGGGATGGGGGGCAGGGATTGAACCTGGGTCAATTGTGTGAGAGGCAAATGTCCTACCCACTATATTATTGCTCCGTCCCTTGAAGCAGAACTTCTTATGAGAAACTTCCTAGGACATGCCAGGTAACAGGGACCACAGGGCATAATATCCAGGAGAAAGGGACTGTGAAGGTGCTAACCCCTGGCCCACACTGCAAGAGACTGCCTGGACCCTGGGGAGTTGATCACCTCACAGACATGTTCTTTCCAGATCCAAACTCTTCATCAGCTTCTTATCAAAGCTGATTCTGCATTTCAAATGTTTTAAGAATTGCAAAAAATTGCTCTGGGAAATGCAGTAGTTCTGCTGACTAGTTAATTCTTCTGGAAAAAAGAAAATGTGCTAAAAAACAAATGGAAAGGCTTTACTTTTTGCTTTCCTTCCCTTTTTATTCTTAGCTTTTTTTTTAAACTGCCTGAGCCACACAACTCCTGAAACTCCTGAGGAGGAAGTTGGACCCCACCGAGTGTTGCACTTCATGAGAGCAGCTCCTATGAGCACACAGGGTAAAAGTACCATGTCATTTTGCTTCAGGAAATGGCTCTGTCTGTGGCGATCTGCTCAGACCATCCTGGAGGAGAATCAAGCTAGGCTTCTGCCACAGTTCCCCAAGTATTCACATGGTAGCCCAGAATTTATCATTGATTATTCCTTGCAGTAACTGGAAGTGCCAAGATTATTTGTGTGTGTGTGTGTGTGTGTGTGTGTGTGTGTGTTTGCTCAAAGAAAATCAAGACAATCCACTTAAGTTTAATGGCTGAGCTGTTCTGCCTGCTTTGTGCATTGAAGAGGTTGATGCCAGCTTGGGATGAAGGGCACAGACCTGAAGTGGAAGGGAAGGAGAGGAGAATCTGGGCCCCTCTGCCAAAGAAGGAAGTTAGAAAGGAACCCAGATGGGTTTGGGGGATGTAGGAATGTTTATGCTGGTGCCCCCTCTTCCCGAAACACACACAGGAGCTCTGAGAGCATCTAGGCCAACACAGACCTGGTACAGACACTCTCAGAGGTGCAGCATGGAGCATCCCAAGAGACAGAGTATGGGCTACCTTGAAGCTGGTTGTGGGACAGACTGGCAGGGGTACAGGTGGCCATAGGCTTCCAAGGTAGCCCACCACATATCAAGTAGGTTCACATCACTGGGGGAGTTATTTTACCAGGAGATTTGTGTTGCTCAGGCTGTATGTCCAATGATCAACCTGTAGGCAATCCCTAAAGCCATAGGCTCCCCAGCTCACATGCTGCTTGCCTGCCAGAAACCAACATTCACTTATTATGGCAATTTTTGGAGGTCCTAGGGCTCAGAAAAGAGTTATTTTTCTTCCACTGGGGGTGCTGAGGCAGCATTGGACTGTGATTCTATTTTGGCTGGAGAGGCTTTGCTTCCCACAATCCACACAATATCTTCACAATCTCCCCATGCAATCTTCCTGTGAAGATTGTGGGGAGAGTTTGTGTCCTCAAGGTCCTAGTAACCAGGTGCTCAAATCCTTGGTCCTGCTCCTGGAAGGGCTTCCAGGCATCTGAGTCCCTCCTCTCCGCCACCATCACCCTAAACAGCAGGGTCAGTAGTGGGGAGAAAAAGTCTCACTTCAGGGGAAACCCCAGTCCTGTTCAGGGCTTCTGCCTGATTAGATTAGTGCCTCTCAAGCCATCTTTTAATGGATAACTCCAAGTTCTTATTTTGTTCTTTATTTTAAATTTTATTTTTATACCACACTCAGTCTTACTTCAGCCTTACTCCTGATTCTGCACTCAGGGATTTTTTCTGGTGAGGCTTGGAGTGCTTAAGATTGAACCAGGGTTGACCACATGCAAGGAAGGAGAGTGCCATGCCCACTGTACTATCTCTTCGGCCCTCACTTCTTTCCTTATTGGGTCCCTAAATCCAATAAGCACCAAGTTGAACTCTCCGACTCTATCTCCAGGAAGCCCAGCCCAGTCTGAAGCACTGAGAACTCTGCACAGATACAACCCTTTTGGGGTAAGGCAAGGCAATGCTACTGTTTTTTTTTTTTGTTTGTTTGTTTTTTTTTGTTTTTGTTTTTTTTTAGGATAGTTGTCCAGAGGCCCAGAGGGGACTTTAGGGGATTGTGTCCTGTCTCTGGGGTTCCACCCACTAGAGGGGGTCAGGGTAGCATGCCCCAAAGAATGATGTGCAGATGATTTGGCAGAGCAGTGAAGATGAGGCCACTGCAGCTGGGAGTGGTGGTCCCAAGTACTACCAAGTACTTGCGGGTGCCTCTGGACTCCCTGGACATTGGTGAAAGTGTCCCGCGGGCTTTGCAGGATGCATGTCAGCCCTCCTTGATGTCCTTGAGTAGTGGGTTGAGAGGAGATGAGGGCAATGTGGATTTTCTCTCCCACTCATTTCTGTGGGCCACAGACAGATCCCTCCACTTCATCCACACTCCACAGACAGATCCCTCCACTTCATCCACACTCCACTTCACCCACACTCAGGGTTCTTCTTCCATGACACCCCTTATGTCTGTCTCCTTTTATTTGTAGTCTTGCTTAGTAACTTTTCTTCTGATGGGCTCTTCCTGGGGCAGAGCTCCAGGAAAACCAGGCAAGCTATAGACAGCAGCAACATTTTAATAAGTTAACTACTTTTTATAATTTTAGCAGTGACTTTCTGTAAGTTTGACATTAGCTCAAGGTCCAAGATGACAATCACTCCCACAGTGGCATGGGAGCAGATAAGGGCTTGCCTCCTCCCTGATGTTTTTCTGCTGTGTACATCTCAGTTGATTAGATCACTAACCAGTTGCCACTGACCTGACACTTTGCTATTTCTTCCTTCTCTGTCTCTGCCCCCAACTTTACTTCTGTTGTTTTTGTTTTTGTGTTTTTAGTATGGAGGATGGGGATTAGAGGCAGGTACTCTGCCCCTAAGCCATGTAGCTGGTGCTCTCTCTCTTCCTTCACTTAAACTCCCACTGTTGGGATTCAAGTCACTAACAAACAGGAATCTTGAAAAACCTGTGCTCCTTCCTTTAGTCCCAATAAAGTCAGGGTCTCAGACTCCACCTCCCTTCCTCACATCACAACTGCTCTGCAGCCCTTGTAAGTGGTGCCAAACCCATGTAAGTGTTGCAAGTCAGCCCCTGAAGAGGTTGACTGATGGAGGGATGGAGTATGAGGCCTTTCTCCTCCAGCGCAGACCTGAGGTTCTGAGGTGAATGCAGTGGGAAGAAAGCCAAAAGGCAATCAGGCTTCCAAAGAAAACAGTTCTTTATTCTATGAAGAGGCCGAAGCCAAAAGGCCTAAGAATAGGTCCAGGACAAAAAGCCCCTCACCTTCCACAGACCCTTGTTTTTATGCCCCAGAATCAGGTACCACCCAATGGTGGGATCAGGTACCATTCAATGATGGGAGCAGAATGCCAGGTCACACCCTAGGGTAGGGCACAATCACCAAACAGGATAGGGTCAATAACATAATAATCCCATTAAAATGTTTACATACACAACAATAAGTAAAACCCCCTTTCTGGCTGGACTGAAAAGTACTTGATGGTTAAAAGGACAATTTGCAATTATAATAAGAGTTCATAGGATTGACCCGTTGTAATAGTGACTTTAAGTTTGTGGCTCCAAGAACTCCAGACCAGGGTTCCCTTCAGCCTACCTCCATACAGCAAAAGTCATTGCTGGTACCTGCCCTGTGCTCCTATTTGCAGTAGGGAGTGATCATCAACCCCTAGACCCTCTGTTCTATTCCTGCAGTAGTTTGAGCATAGAAGTGTCTCCTCCAAGGGTCTCACTCCAAGGGGAGTGTTTGCAGAAGAACCTCACAATCAGCTGCTGCTGACTACTGAGCTGGGCACCTGACATGCACAAAGGCACAGAGACAAGCTTCCCTCCAGAGCTTCTATGTGTGGCATGATCCCACACTTCAGTCACTGTTGGAGGTCTCTTTCAGAGCATCAGTGTAGGTCATCCACACAGCCTGCCTGCCTTCCAACTACCTACTCCCCATAAATAGAATCTGCGCCATGGGCCTTGGCACAGATTTTGTATGCATATCAAAGCCCAAAAAAGCATACTGCAGTGGACAGTTCCTCACTGCCCAGGGGACTCTTTTAAGTTAGGCAATGCTAGCTGGCCATTCACTGCCATGGCAGACACTTGGTGAATGATTTTGAAGTGACTGCATAAAGAAAAGGATTATAAAGGAGTGACAAAAGTGACAGGTAACTTCTTGTTCACCTCTAAGGGAAGTGAACATCTTCCTCATCCCCAAATGACAAGGAATACCCCCTCTTCCCAATTTCAATCTTTTTCTGGACCAGCTGATTCTGTAGAAGTTTCACTCTGGGTGTTGCTGTTGTTGTTGAAGGTATAAGAGGTTGATTGGGCAAAGGCATAGACTAGATTTAGCAGCCTTGGATTTAATGTTATTTTGGTTACTGGTATGATGCTGTACCTGGCAGTGCCCTGACTTCCCTGTTCGTGGTTTTCTCTTTCACAAACATGGACATGGTGCTGTGCTGTAGATAAAACTCTGGAGGGTTGATGGAAAGAGAGGGTGATGGTTCTTTTCCTTAGCAAATACCCACAGAGTTCCAATAGGCAGCTAGTGAGGGCCAGAATTTGTTACAGAAGTTGAAGATGGAGGTGATAATGCCCAGGAGTCAGAGTGGAATGGAGTGAGATGGAAAAATCAAGGAGATCTGAAATGCCATCACCAAGAAGTAGGGCTGGAACTGAGTCTCGAAGATGGGGGGAGGGCAAGTGTTGTATACACTAGACTTTCTCTGCTCCTTCTCATTCCTTTATTTATAATCAAGCACAGCTAATCCCATACTTATGCAACTGTTCCATTCCAAAAGGTCTTTCTCAACTTGAACTTTGCATGAGGGGTGAAAAAGAGAGAGCGAGAGCGAGAGCGAGAGCGAGCAAGCGAGCGAGTGAGAGAGAGAGAGAGAGCAAGAGAGAGAGAGAGAGAGAGAGAGAGAGACAGAGAGACAGAGAGGGAGAGGGAAAATAAAACAACCCTACTGCTTCATGATTGTTGCTTTGGATTTAAAACTACAGGTCCCTCTGGCCAGGCATCTCTCTTTTTGTTTATTTGTCGTAACTCCTCTCTTGTGATGTTCCTTCAGGCTAAATCTACAAGCAGGTAGTATGGCTGCACTCCTGCATCCAACCTGCTCCTTTTGTATTCTGTCTGTCAGCACGTCTTAATTCCCTATCTTAACCCTTTAAAAGGATCCGACTGAGGACAGACACAGGCACTTGCCTTCTGTGGCTTTGGTGGCTCAATTCTGACTTTTACCTGTTGTCTGTGACCCCACTATGGCCCTGAGACCCAAGAAATGGATATATAAGCCTGCTCACCAATTTCTTCATTTGTGGGCTCAGCCAGTGGAACCCAACTCTGCTCTGAACTTCTCTAGTATACTTGATCACTGACCTTTGTTAATCTTCAAGCTGGAGAGTTGTGGATCCTCTTTCACCCCATATCCCCTAGGGTCTGTTTGAGCTTAGCAAATGGTCCCCAAGCTCATCTGCTAGGGATGGAGGGTCCTCCAGGCCTGCATCTGGGAAGCAGCTTGAGCTTGGGGGCACAGCTTGAGCTTGTCTTTTCTGTGTAAGGTGCCCCAGTTTGTCACTGAAGACCCCTGACTGCAGGGCAAAGCTGATAGCTCTGTCCACTCATTTTTTTTGGGGGGGCCACACCCGGTGATGCTCAGGGGTTAGTTACTCCTGGCTATGCACTCAGAAGTCGCTCCTGGCTTGGGGGACCATATGGGACGACGGGGGATCGAACCGCCGTTCATCATAGGCTAGTGTAGGCAAGGCAGGCACCTTACCTCTAGCGCCACCGCCCGGCCCCTGTCCACTCATTTCTATGAGCCCAGAGCTACCCTGTCACTTCGCCAGCACAGCAAACTCTCTCAGCTCCTGTTGGGACTGCATTTTTAATGCATTTGCTGAAAGACTAAGTGTACAGGCAGGATCTTGGCAGGTTAGTGGGTTTAGTGGCCCTGAGCATGGTGCTCTGGCACTGGGACTAGACTGATACCATGAGCACAGGAGCTGCTGGCCCTGATCACACCTCCTTGCCTTCTTCAAGCAAGAATCCTTGGTATTATCTCTGGTATTGGCTTCTTTTTTTGTTTGTTTTTGGTTTTAGGTCTCTGTGCTCAGGGATCACTTTTGGCTGAACTCAAGAGACGCCATGGGCTACTGGATATTGAGCCTCAGCTATGCGAGGAAAGTGTGTCCTAGCCACTGTACTATCTCTCTGGCCCTTTTGTGCATTTGTGACTACATCAGAGTGAACCCTTCCCCTTTCCCTTAAATTTGCATTCTGTCCTCTTGGCTTATTCTAGTCCCTCGTCCTTTCCCATAGACATATTCCTACTTAGGGCTACCTCTAAACACTAGGAGGACTCTTGAATCTCTAGTTATTTAGTGTCTCTGGAAACTGGGTCAGGTTAGACCTGCACAGCCACCTGGTTGTCCTGCCTTGCATCATCCATGTCCCTTTTGTCTTCTTATCCCTCTAGTCCCTTGGTGTGGGCCTCTCTGGAGCCATTCTTTACACAAACTTCATAAGAGCAAGACTTTCCCTCTGCCTGCAGATGAAGTCACAGGAGGGAAGAGTTTATGTTTTCTGCTGAAAATATGCCTGAGGGGCTCAGGTTCTTGGGGTTGGAACCAGGGCCTCATAGTTTCAAGGCATATATGCTGTACTGCTTGAACATCTTCTGTTCACTACACATGGCAGGTGCTCAGTAAATGTTGCCAAGGAGCTGGAGGAGCAGAGTTTCTGCCTTTCTGTGTGACGTCTGGTCTTAGGGGTACATGTGAGGGTGGGACACACCAGAGCTTTGGCTTATTCATGAATGAGTTTTTCCCACTTGCTGCTTTTGGTTTCTGGCAAGACCCGGGGCTGGGGGGAAAGGGAGAAAAAACCCCGAGTTAGTGACCTTCTGAGGGGATTTGGAGAGCGAGAGGGGAGCCTATAGCTGGGGGTGCAGGCCCACGCATGGGAGCTATTTCGAAGAAACTGCGGGAGTGCTTGCTTTTCATTGAGTTTGTTTTCCTTGATAATCTCCAAAGCAGCAACCACATCCTTTCTAAGCTGAGCTGCCTGTGAGGTTCACACGAGTGTCTGTGGGGGGTGAGTGAGGAGGAAGAGCTTCTGGCTGCCCTATGCCCCCTCTGGCGGGTGTTTGAGATCTGGGCTGTGGGCCCAGCCCAGTCAAAAGTGGCTTTGCTCTGCCACTAAGCAGATGATTATCATCGGCACTGTTGCAAGTGGGTGTCTTTGTCCAAATAATCTGAAAAACGGATCCCCAAAAGCTGGTTTCCCCCACCTCCTCACTTCTCCCCATGTCCTTGGGATGACCTAGGAGTACTTATGTTCTTATTATTCTGAATCCTGAGGTTTCTCTGCAGGGCTGGAAAGACACAGAGCTCTGAGTGGCCTTAGAGAGAGGGCGGAAATATGCAGGAGTCCAGAGGGGAACTTCGGGCTTGAGAGATAGCACAGTGGGTAGGGCATTTGCCTTGCACACAGCCAACCAAAATTTAATCCTTGGTACCCCATATAGTTCCTAGAGCACTCACTGCCAGGAGTGATCTCTGAGCCCCACCGTGCATGGTCACAAACAAAAAACAACTGTGCCCTCACACACTCAGAACCTTACAGGTCAGCGGTCCCCTACAATCTTGAAATGTCTCATTGCCCATGTTTCTCCAAGCTCTACCCATGTTCCCATGATTTCTCATCCTGTTCAGCTACTCCAGGCTCCCAGGTAAGCACCTTTACTCTGGAGCATTTCCAGTGAGGTAGTGCCACATGTGCATAGCTGGTTCTCAAAAAGGGATGTCCAGAGGATCATGTCCACCAGACAAGAGTGGGCACATCACAGATGTTCTGGCAGTTTTGAGAATGCCTTATCCTTCCTCTTCTGCAGAAATTATACCCTTTAGTTCTGCCATGCTCCACTCATTCCCTGAATAAACATCCAGGCATGGATAAGCTCTTCACCTTTCTCATCTTGGTGTGGGTCAAACATTTTGTCTTCAGTGACCCTGAAACTTTCTGTCTTAGTGTCTCACTGTCTCATGGACCTTTGGCATGTGAAGTGCCTGCCATCTGCCTGGTGTGGGCCTCCAAACACTGTTTAGACTGACTTTTTATGTTTTGTTGTTGTTGGTTTTTGTTTTTTTGGGGCAACACCTGGTAGTACTCAGGGGTTACTATTGACTCTGCACTCAGAAATTATTCCTGGTAGTTTTGGGGGACCATATGGAATGCTGGGAATCAAATCTGGGTCAGTCCCAGGTTGGCAGCATGCAAGGCAAATGTCCTACTGCTGTGCTATCTCTCTAGCCCCTAATGTGACATATTTACAGAATCTGTGTCACATGCCAGAACTAGTCTCCCCACTCTATCTTGCAGAAATCCATGTGGGGAAGTCATAGCTTTGGATACCTTCATAAACTCCTGTCATCAGCCTGGCAACAGAGAACAGGAAACTCAGTCTATGAGCCACACTGAGCCTGGGCATGATTTTAAGACTTTTCACAGGCCCTTGGGATAGGAGACCTTTCTCTAATCCAGTTCCCTGTCCTGGGTGTAGCCTCCTGCTGCCCCCACCCCGTGCTGAAAATTTATTCCAGGGAACCCCAATCCCACCATACAGAGTGCTGACTGAGTGCCCTCTCCTCCTCCCAGACTTTGCATCACACTCTCACCAGATGTGGAAAGCTTATGCTGTGCATCTGACAGGCCATTCTTGGGAGCAGGCCCAGAAGCTGTGTGCTTTCTCTTTCCACCCACCACTGTTCTCAAAAAGCAAGGGAAGGATAGTGAGGGGCTTTCCTCAGGCCAGAGAAAAGATGTCCTTGATTTATGAACCTCATAGGGACACTGAGCTGGGAGGGTCCCAAAGGTGGTAACTGTCTCATATGACACCTGGGTTCCACACATGGCAAGGGAATTATTGAAAATATCCTGGAAAGAAAAGGAAACCAGGTCACCGCCTTCAAAGTGACACAGGTGTCAGGGTCTCTCCTACAGGGAACAGGCACCACTTCCCACCTGGATCAGTGCACTTTCAAAGATGGTGGCATGGAGAAAGGCTTGGCAGAGTCTCTCTGAAGACACCCCTATCTTCTCATTATGGCCAGGCAGGTAGCCTGGACATGAATCACAGGCCCAAGTTCTCAAGTATGATGTTGGATGTTTGGCTATGCGTCATCATCTGTCGCTCACCAGAATTGGGCCACTGGACTTGCTCATTTTCTGCCCAGAGAGAAAAATGGCTAGAACAGAGCTGGTTATTGGGTCAGAAACAAGATTTCTAGGGATCCTGGAGAAATGAGTTGGGGCAAAGTCTCAACACTAAGTGTGTTCATCTGTTTGAGGTTACTTTGTGTCCTGACTCCTGATTTGTTTGTTTATTTGATTTTTGGGCCATACTCAGTGACATTTAGGGGTTACTCCTAGCTATGTGCTCAGAAATCGCTCTTGGCTTGGCGGAACATATCAGATCCCGGGGATCTAACCAAGGTTCGTCCTGGATCAGCTGCATGAAAGGCAAACGCCCTACTACTGTGTTATCACTCTGGCCCCCTGACTCCTGATTTAGATGCTACCTTCTCCTGATTTCTGAAAAAGAAAAACTATTTTTAGGGTTATTTTTAAAGCTTTTTGTTTTTTAAAATATTATTGTATCTTTATTAAATCACCATTATTACAAACATGTGTGTATTTGGGTTTCAGTTATAGAAAAGAACACCCCCTTTACCAGTGCAACATTCCCACCACCAAAAGCTCCATCTCCTTCCTTCCCCACCCCCCCAGCCCCCCACCCCCCATATTCAAGACAGGCAATATATTTCTCTCACTCACTACCATTGTCATAATCATTGTTAGTGTAGTTATTTCTCTAACTGAACTCACCACTCTTTTGGTAAGCTTCATATCATGGGCTGGTCCTTCCAGCCACATCTTTATAGTCTCTGGGTATTATTACAATACTGTCTGTTATTTTTCTTAAATCCCACAGATGAATGAGACTATTCTATGTCTATCTCTCTCTCTCTCTGACTTATTTCACTCAGCATAATAGTTTTCATGTCCATCCATGTATGCAAACATTTCATGACTTCATTTTTCCTGATGGCTGCATAGTATTCCATTGTATATATGTACCACAGTTTTTTTTAGCTACTCATCTATTGTCAGACATCTGGGTTGTTTCCAGATTCTGGCAATTGTAAATAGTGCTGCAATGAATAAAGGTGTGCAGAAGGCATTATTTTGTGTTATGTTTTTGTGTTTCTAGGGTTTATCCTGAGGAGTGTATAGATAGATCATATGGATCAATTTCCAGTTTTTTGAGGAATCTCCATATTGTTTTGCATAAAGGTTGGACTAAATGGCATTTCCACCAGCAGTGAATGAGAGTTCCTTTTCCCCACTTTCCTACTTGCATTGATTGTTCTTGTTCTTTGTGATATGTGCCATTCTCTGTGGAATGAGATAGTACCTCATTGTTCTTTTGATTTGCACCTCCTTGACATCACTACATGAAACATTTTTTTAAAATAATATTTTTTATTTAAACACCTTGGTTACAAACATGATTGTGGTTGTGTTTCAGTAATGTAAGAGGACACCCCTCATCACCAGTGCAACATTCCCACCGCCAATTCCCAAATATCCCACCTCCCCACCTCGCCCCCACCTGTACTCTAGACAGGCTTTCTATTTCCCTCATACATTCTCATTGTTAGGATATTTCGCAATGTAGTTATTTTTCTAACTAAACTCATCACTCTTTGTGGTAAGGTTCATGAAGTGGGCTGTAACTTCCAGCCCTCCTCCCTTTTGTCTCTGAAAATTATTGCAAGAATGTCATAGAACATTTTTTCATGTATCTTTTGCCCATTTGTATTTCTTCTTTGAGGAAGTGTCTGTTCACTTTTTCTCCCCATTTTTGGATGGGGTTAGATGTTTTTTCTTAAGTTCTGTCAGTACCTTGTATATCTTAGATATTAGTCTTTTATCTGATGGGTAATTTTTTGGGGGGGTCACACACGGCCAGCGCTCAGGGGTTACTCCTGGCTCTATGCTCAGAAATCGCTCCTGGCAGGCTCAGGACCATATGGGATGTCGGGATTCAAACCACAGTTCTTCTGCATGCAAGGCAAGTGCCTTACCTCCATGCTATCTCTCCAGCCTCCTGATGGGTATTAGGTGAATAGTCCCTCCCATTCTGTGGGTGGCCTTTGTATCCTAGTCACTAACTACACTGAACGCTCTCTGGTGTGGGGCCATAAATACAGTGCAAGAGACATGGTGTTTAACTTGCATATGGAAACCCAAATTTGATCCACAGCACCACCAGGAGTGATCCCTGAGCACAGAGCTAGGAGTAATCCTTGAGCACCACCAGATGCAACCTCCAAACCAAACACCAAAGAAAGAAAAAAAATCAAACAGATAATATCTGCGGCCTTGTTCAGAGCAGTCTAACTCCCTGGAGAGCAGTGAAGCAGCCCAGATGCCCCTCTCAGGTCCTAGCAAAGGGATTCTGTCTTTGACTTCGGCTAATCCCTTTATTTCCCACTTCATTCTGGGCTCCTTGCTGATGTTAAGCATCACCAGCTCACTCAGAACTTTTGGACCCTCCAGTTGGCTGTGCTGGCTTGCAGCACTCTTCTTAGCTTGGCCTCTGTGCTTGCTGCTGACTGGACCCAGAGCCTGGAGCTTGCCCACCCACCACCAACCCTTGTGCTCCTGCAAAAACCTTGCCAGTATCTCCCACAGTCCCCTCACTCCACCCACAGATACAGCCTCAGGCTGCTGGGGCCCCACATGGTGCTGCCCGCTCCCTTCTGAGAACATTGATATAAATAAAAAGTGTCTTCTTGGCCTGACTTGGCATGCCCGAGAGAAACAGATCCCAGGCACAGCTTAAAACAACGCTGTTAATACTGTTATTTTTCAGAAATAGTGAAGATTGAGCTCCTCACACCTGTTCCAATTGTGGACATTTTGCTCAGTGACCCTGGAGGCTCCCTTGTTTGCAGTCCCTCGCCATTGAATCCACAAAGAGAAGTTTGGAAGGTGAGAGCCAGGGTTTGGGGTTGGAGCAGTGTGGAGTGGGGCTGAGCTTTAGTTCCACCAAGTTTTGCAAGTGGAGATGGTGGCAGCACCCAGCAGAGACACACCCGCTGTATGTATATACTTATAAATGTGTGTGCATTTTTGAGTGTGTGTTTCTGAAAGAGTTGTGAGTGTATATGAGAGTGTGAGTATATGTGAGGATGCATATTCATGTGTGAATGTAGGAATTTGTGTAAGATCAGCTGTATATGCATGCTAATTATACATGAGTGTATGCATGTATGCATGGGTGGAAAGCTATATATGCGTGTGATGTGTGAGTTTGCGTGTCTGTGATGTGAATGGAGGAGTGTATGAATGTGTTTGAGTATATGTGAGTGTATGCATGATAGTATGTGTGAGGGTGAGTCTATGTGATATGACTGCAATATGCATGTATTTGGGTGTGTTAGAGCATGTGTGTGTGAGACAAAATCTGAGTTGTGTGTGTGTGTGTGTGTGTGTGTGTGTGTGTGTGTGTGTGTGTGAAATCTCCCCAGGCCCTATCCTTCTCATCCTCACATTTCAGCTTTCAGACCCTGAGCTGTGTTGCTGCAGGTTCTCCTCTGCTTAGGGGGACTCTCCCACAAACTTGGACATGAAGAGGAGGCTAGAAATGGAGAGGACCAGAAAGCTCCCCTGGTTCTGGCTTCCAGATGCCATGGTCTGGAGTCTGAGTCTCCAGATAGGCCTCTGTGAGCAACTCTGCTCCTTGGTCTCCTCTGCCCTCATTTTCTCCGTTTTGGCCTCTCCCAGGCTCGCCTTTTCTGGGCACAGCAAGGCTGTGGCAGACCGCCCAAGTGGGCACCTGCCATTTGCTTTTCTGATGGGATTCCTAATGGGGGTCCAAAGGAAACCACAGCCACTAAAGAGGGCCGCCTCAGTGCCCAGCTCCTTGTCAGCTTGCAGCCTGAGCCCCACATCACAGGCTGGGAATGCCGGCCTCCAGGCTGTGGGACTTGAGACATTTGTTTTCTGCCTTTCAAGGCTAGAGGCTGTTTTTCTTCCCCTCTCTAGACTTGTAGGTTCTTTTGAAAATCCCAGACTCCAGCTTTCAACTCTTTCCTCTGGTCTCTGATAAAAGGCAAATGAAGAGTCACTTCTAACAGTCTCCCTGGGCTAAGCAGCCCGTCTGCATCAGAACTTCAAAGCCGAAGCTCAGGTGGGAGGAGGGGTGTCTGCAGTTCCCCAAGGCTCCAGCCCCCTGCCCCAGGCCATAGGGCCCAGCTTGGCAGAGCCTGCAAGCAGCCAGGTGCCCGGAGTCAGGGGGTCATCACAGCGGTTTGGCTGGGGTCCCTTCTTCTGAGGAGTGCACAGGCCCAGTTTGAACTTCAGAGCAATCTGCAAACCCTTAATGTTGACAGAACTGGGAGTGGCAGGATGATGCAGGAAAGAGTGGAGGTCCAGCGGGGAGGGGGGGCATCCAGGACTCCAGCTGTACCTTGAGAATTCTGTCCCACAGAGTGTGCTTGTAGCTCCATATCCAGCAGGGAGGTGGTTCAGCTTGGGGCCTTGCCTAAGCGTGGTGGTGCTCACACCCTGCTGCCCATGGGCATAGGAAGTGGGAGTTTGCTAATGTGAAAGTTCCCCCACACTGAGCTCTGAGTTCTGACTCCTGACATCCATCTCCTGCTAATGCCTGCTGTGCCTCTGGGGTGCCCTTCCAATGGGTGCATGCTAAGAAGGCACGTGGCTGTGGATATGACACAGATCCTGGATAGCTCTGGCTCCAGTGCTACTCATACCTTTCCCATTCCCCAGGGGTCCCTAAAGAGCCCATTACCACACACAGGAGTTTTCAGAGGGTTGCTAAGACCTGCAGAAGCATCTCATCTCTGGGTGCAACACTGTCCCCTCCTACTCAGTGCCTGAGGATGGGGCATTCTGAAGGGGGTCCTCATGTGATCAGGGGCTTCATTTCCGCTTGGAAGCCTCAGGCTGTTTCCTAGACACCTGAGTGCATGCGGCCCTGAAACAGGCAGGAGATGCCTGGAGACTGTAGGAAGGTAGGATGTAGGGGGTCAGCTGCCTGATACTGAGAAGGTGGGGGCCCCCTCTCAGTTCATCGTGCTAGTAGTTCCTGCTTCATCCACATGGAGATGACCTTATTTCTACTGATCATTTTAATTTTTTGAGCAGAAGTGTTAGTTGTAAGACATGCATGTAGGACTCAGAGGGCCTGTGTGATGAAGTGACGGTGCCTTTGGCTCCTGAGCTGTAGCATCAAGGAATGTGATGGTCAGAGATGTACTTAGCTATGGTCGAGTGCTTTGCAGGAAACCCAGTCAGCTTCCAAGGAACCATCACTGTCCTCTGTTGCTGTGGGGAGTAGGAAGGTTCGTGATTCGGGCTTCAGGAATGCTCCTGGCCGGATGTGGCAGGACACTGCCCTGGGAAGCAGCTGCCCAAAGAGAGGGCCCTGGGACTCTGAGCAACGACAGGAATGTCAGTCTGTGTAGTTCTGGGCTTGGATGGGCCCAACAGGAATTTGTAATGGCCTTGTGGACCCAGATTGAATTCTGACAAGCCCACGGGTTTGAGTACAACTCTGGAATTTGCCTAAACCAAGCCAAGCTTCACAGTGATGGGGGAGGGGATGGCAGCATTTTTTGCATCTCTGCAGAATAGTGGGCTGGGCCAGTAAAAGGACACACAAGAGGAGAACATGTCCCCTGCTTGAAGCCCTTGGTCTGTGCAGTCATGTGGGTTGGCAACTGTTCTGTAGGCAATCTGTCCCCATGAATTACCGAGGGGGATGGGAGTCTAGCAGCCTCAGAGCTGGGGTGCACAGATGGTTCTGTTAACACCTCCTTGCCTCTGCATTGGTTCTTGTAACCAATCTCTAGTGCAGCCAGACTGCATTGGCTCCTGAGGACGAGCAGCAGGCTGGGTTTTAGGCTGCCAAGGATGCCCCTGCTTAACCACCACAGTTGGTCTGTGTTGCTTAAACAACAGCTTTGCTCTGGAAGGGCTCAAGAAACTGATACCTAGCTCAGCATGACCCTCCCAGTCCTCTGTGATGCCTGTGCCCAGGAGGGAGATTCACAGCCTCCTCCCATGCTTGGTCTCTCAGCCCCTTACCATTGACCACCTGAAGCCCCAGACAGGGTCTCTCTAGTGAGAAGCTACAGGGCCACACACATGCCCTGGCCTGGCCAAATCTCTATGCCGGCACCTCCACTGCCCATGTGGCATCTGTCTGCCTAGCAGGGGTCCTCAAACTTTTTAAACAGGGGGCCAGTTCACTGTCCTTCAGACTGTTGGAGGGCCAGATTATAGTAAAAACAAAAATTATGAACAAATTTCTTTGTGTGTGTGTGTGTGTGTGTGTGTGTGTGTGTGTGTGTGTGTGTGTGTGGCCACACTCGGCAGTGTTCAGGGGTTACTCCTGGCTATCTGCTCAGAAATTGCTCCTGGAAGGCACGGGGGACCATATGGGACACTGGGATTCGAACCAACCACCTTTGGTCCAGGATTGGCTGCTTGCAAGGCAAACGCCGATGTGCTATCTCTTCGGGCCCATGAACAAATTTCTATGCACACTGCATATATCTTATTTAGAAGTGAAGAAACAAAATGGGAATAAATACAATATGTGGCCCGCGGGCCATAGTTTGAAGACCCCTGGCTAGGGACTTGACTCTTTCTGACTGCCCTGTGAGGGCTCACAGCATGTATTGACACTCCCTTAAAACAGGGTTGACAGCACCAGGCAGAGCATCACTCAAATGACTGCACAGAGTGTGCCTGCAGGGAATAGGAAGGCAGGACCCGCAGACATCATCTGTCAGCAGGGCCTCTGCACACCTGCCTTTGCTAGGCTGTCATTATACCATAGAGCAAATGTGGTGATTTATCATATCAACACCAATCAGATCTGTACCTCTGACTTCTGCCCAGGAAGGTCCATTTTAGAGTGAGGCAGATGAACATCGTGGCATGTCCAAATTGGGAGCACCGCATTACCTGTCTTTTTTAAATGAGAAAAGTTCACTCCTGGCCTCTGTAAGCCCTTCCAGAACTTGGAGTGAGTCGCAGCCAATATCTTGCATAGATTGCTTTAGTTATACATACCTGGCTTCCAGCCCCCTGGGAATGACTGATGGTCAGGGTTGAGGGAACACCTCAATATATGCAGAGTGTCCTCTTAAAAGTGCGAAAAGGAATGGGTGGAGAGGAAAAGCAGGCTGTGTTCCCAGGCAGGAGTTTCACCAGGTGTGCCAGGAGCAGGAGAAATGTGTCCTCTGGGCTGGTCTGTGGGATGTGCACCTCATTTTTCAAGGACATTTCCTTAGGTGGCACGAGGCCCATCCTGGTGCTTTTACCACACCCACCGCTGTGATCAAAACTAAACCAAACCTTTCCTTTGGTTCTGGCCTTCCCAGTATACAAAGAACCTATGGACAGTCTTTTCTGTTCCTTCAAGTTCAATTAAGGACAGTTTGATTTGATTCAAGGATATGCAGAGAATGATCCTAAGCTGTGCAAGGTTTTCTGTGCGCAACCCTAAGAGTAGTCTCTGACCACCTCTTGTTGCCAAGAGCTTTCCATGTGTTTGCCGACTGTGAATGCCTGGATGCATTTGGCTATTGCCACCAAGTGCATTAAAAGTTATTCCTTACTTTGGCTTCTCTTCTTTATAATTTTATTTTTTTCTTTAAATATATTTTTATCAAGACACCTTGATCTACAAAATTGTTCATAATAGAGTTGTTTCAGGCATATAATGTTTCAACACCAATCCCACCACCAGCGCAACATCTCCTTCACCCCCTCAATCTATTTCTTTGGAAGAAATATAACAAATGTATAACATTTATAACAAACTTATAAGCAATTTATAGAACTCTCTTTGGGCCACACCTGGTGATGTTCAGAGCTTACTCTACCCTCAGGAATCACTCCTGGTAATGGCCAGAGGACACATGGGATACCTGGAATCAAACCTGGGTCAGCTACATACAAGGCAAACACTCTATTCAGCCCTTTCTTTTACTGAAGTACCATGATATACAATATATAATGGGGTTTCACACCTAGAACATTCCAGTAGCAACACACTCACTAGCCTGTGCTTCAGGAACACTCCATGAGCATAAGCATTCACAGGGAGAAAGAACAGAGCAGTGGTAAACACATGTGGAATCACCTCTGAAAGCCACATCTGGCCTTGGTATCTCTCTCAAATGCTCAATCTTCAGGTTCAAACTGTGTTGCGGAGAGATAGGCCTTTGGACTCCTTCTAGCACAATCTCTGGACTTCTGCAACTAGAGACCCACACGCGAGCAAGCATTACATTGAAACACACTTGGAGCATCTCCAGATTGGGAGAGCTAGCACCCACCCTGTCCAGCCAGAACACGTTTCTTTTTCAGAAAGAAGAATATGGCATTATTGAATAGAATATGAGCCTGCTATCTTCTGGAGTGTTCTGTTCACATAGGAGCTTTGAGCTCTGGTGATCACACCAAGTCTCCTTGGAAGGGGCTGGTAAGGTGGCACAGTGGTAGGGCATCTGCCTTGCACGCAGCTGACCCAGGACAGACTGCAGTTTGATCCCCCTTCTTCCCATATGGTTCCCCAAGCCAGGAGCGATTTCTGAACACATAGCCAGGAGTAATCCCTTGAGTGTCACTGGGTGTGGCCCCAAAACAAAAGCAAAAACAAACGAACAAAAAGTCTCCTTGGCTTTTAGGCTCATACCTGACTGTGTTTAGGGCCTGATATTGGCTCTGTGTTTGGGACTGATCCTAATGATTTTCCAGTCCCAGAGATCTTTGTGTCTGCAAGCCATAGATTTATTTTTAATTTTCTTTTTTTTGGGGGGGGTGGGGGAGAGATGCTTTCACTTAATGCTCAGGTGGTCCAGGGGGGGGTCTGTTGGCCAGTGAATCTCTATCAAGCAGGTCTTCAGTTCAGCAAAAGGACTGGAGGATGTGATGACACTCAGGCCCTATTGTGCTCTGATACCTGGATCTCCCCATCCAGCAGTGCTCTGAAGCTGTACCTGGCAATGTTAGGGAACACATGAAGCTGGGAATCAAAATCCATTACACCATAACTGTCATACTCTGTCCCAGTCCCCAGTGAACAGACTTTTTCCCTTCTGAGGAGCTTGGTTCCTAGCCACTAGTGACAGTGTCAGGTTCTTCCTTCAACTTGGGAGGGTTTTTGGACACCCTGAAATGATCAGGGCTGGGAAAAAATGGGCAGCAGCTCCCCCAATGGGATGCTCCTTTTGAAACAAGGGATTCCCTGAGAGGTGAGTACCCAGAATTTCGTGTTGACAGTTTATAAATTTGGCCCCAAAGCAACAGTCACAAACCCAGTCACTGATCTCAAGTGCCCCTGGAATATTTTATTACCAAGTTTTCAAGCAGAAAGTTAATGCACTTATTCAATGCTCACTTGTCACCCCACACCTCAATGCTAAAATTTAACCCTTAGCTAAATTTGCCTCATTCCTTGTCTCCAACCAATTTTGTCACTTGTCTATCTCTTCGTCTTTATTTATTTTTTAATAACAAGAAGTTGCTATTATCAATAAACACTTCCACTTGCACAATATGAACTTGAGTTTCTATTTGTAACCGGTCGTTTGGGGGTAAGGTAAGCTACATTCAGTGCACAGTATAGATATTAGCATACAATTTGATGGCACTTGACATAATGCAATATCTCTTGGTGTGTGCTCCTCGATTGTCTCCTTGTCCCCTTTCTGTAACTCTCCACCTCCAAAGTTAACATGGTCAAGTTTTCTCAAGCTTTTCTTCCTTCAGAAATGGGTGAAATGGAGTCATGAGGCCTTCATCCATATGTAAGAGGATTATTTCGTTTATTATAATGTTTTTAAGATTTCCCTGTGTGCTTGGTTCCAAGGGTCAGAGTTGCAGGTTTCCAATTGCCAAAGATAACTTGTCACAATTCTCCTGCTGATGGACACCTGAACTGCCTCCAGTTTGGGAAATCATGAGTCACCAAGACCTTCCTGTACACACCTTGACACAGGCTGGTTAGCAGCTTATGTGCAGCTCAATCTGCTCACCAGTTTCCTTAGCCTACTCCTGCCTCATTTTTAGTCATGGTGGGGAAGTGGCACAGTGTGTGCAGGAGCTGAGCTTCTACTGAACAATTCTCAGTTTCTTGCTCATGTTAGATTTGTTGCTGTGGGAAATTTGAGTTCCTGAATGTAGGTTGTCATCTCCCTGAAGTACTGGCAGGAATGAAGGGGAATCATCAGCTGTGGACAACATAACCACTGATTTTTCCAGAAAGCTAGAGACCTAGGGATTGGGAATCACCCCAGATGACCCCTCTTCTCATTACTGGTTGACTGCACCCCAGTGTGTCCACGCTGGGCTCTCTAGCCATTCTCAGGTCACTCAGACCCTGGAGAACATGAGCCAGAAAGCCTGGCACAGCTGCTAGAAAGTGTGGGCCACAAACCAGAATCCAGAG